>NW_020837982.1:9102533-9502298 GCF_003676395.1 Aethalodelphis obliquidens
TGTGTGTGTGTGTGTGTGTGTGTGTGTGTGTGTGTGTGTGTGTGTGTCTGCTCTGACAGTGCTCTGAGGCCAGTGGCTACATCTAACCAGTCTCGTAAGGCTCAAAGATGCTTCGGGGAATCTCTAAAGCCATTCTGAGGCAGTGTCGACCCAATCCTTATTATGCCCAGCTATCGAGCCATTGGGCCACTTAGCCATTTGTAGACTGAGACAGCCAGCTGTTTGAATAAGGGAAAGGCCTTCTTTCTAGATGAATACGGTGGGTAGCTGCAGCCTGTACACATTAGGTGGTTCCCAGGGGACTAGGCCGGAGTGGGCAGGTCCATGTGCTTCATCTGGTCACTTCACCTGTAGCTGCCGTAACACTCAAGACTCCCGGGGGTGATGAAACTGGGTTACATGCACACCCTTGGCTTTTTCCCAACCAGAGCAAGATGGCTGTGGGTGATTCCAGAACCCGCTGCCCACCTCAGGAAGTTTGTGTTTTCTCCAGGCTGTTAGATAGTATCCTCATTTCCTCAACCAAACTCTAAGAATCCCAGAGAAACTGTTGTTAACACTTGACAACAGAGATATGTATTTCACCAAATATAGATCCCACTTGGCGTATCTGAGGTTCTTAGTCTTAAACAGTGCACAGATTCGAGCCATTTTAAAGTTCATTTACTTGACATAATGAGGCCTCTTATTTCTACAAGAGAAATATTAGAAATCATTAAACTCTTGAAGATTTTTGGACCTCGTTTTAAAAAATCGTATTTTGATAAGCTACACTTGCCTCAAAAAAAAAAAAAGAAAAAAGAAATGAACACATGAAGTCAGTTTCCCCTAATTATTGAGGGTTCTAAACATTAAGGAAAACTCAAGAAATGTTTACAGAGAGGGAATCTAAGCTACTAGGCTTTCCCTTTGAATCCAGAAGAGATCTTGTGAATTTTCTCTCAAAGTGTGGTCCTAGGGCTGGCTGTGTCAGCACCACCTAGGAGCTTGTTAGAAATGCCAATTCCTAGGCCCCATCTCAGATCGACTAAATCACACTCTCTTGGTGGAGGGGGGCATGCAAACCAGGAAGCTATGTTGAATTAATAAGCCCTCACGGTGACACTTACGCGCGTTCGAGTTTGAGAAGCACAGCTCCAGTGCTCCAAGGAGGACCCGGGCTGGAGAAGCTGCAGCCCGGGCGCTGGGAACCGCCTTCCTCCCTGCCCTGCAGCCTGCACTAACCTTTGTTGTAGAGAGTTCCATCGAAGTAGTAGCTGCCTGTGTAGAAGCCGGTGGCGTGCTCGATGAGGTGCCGCGCCCATGTGTTCCCGGCTCCCGGGAAGCTTGACAGAGCCACGAACACTTTGGATTTGGTGGGCAGGAACCTCCGGTCCGTGCACCGGGTATCTGAAAGTCCAGAAGTCGTCTCAGGGTTACCCACCTCCACTGCGACTCCCAGACTCTCTCTCAGACCTCCCTAGATAGGAAATGCCAACCCACGACTCCCACTGGGAGATGAATGGGAAAACTGAGGCCCCAAAAGGGGAAGGGATTTGCCACCTGGACCTTGGCTGCAGAGGCCCACGGCTGGCCAGAGAAAGCCCCAGTGATGACGAGACCTCCCAGTGTAAGAGTCTGGTGGGAATCAGCGTCCTGCAGACTCCCAAGGTCAGCTGGGGCAGACCTGCTTCTCACACAAGGAAGATGCTGGAGCCTGGGCACACAGCCTGGGGGACTTACTGGTCTCCAGGTCCTGGACTGGCTCAGGGAGGCCCCCGTGGCCACTGGGCTGCCATGTCACCCAGCCCCACCACCCTGCCACTGCTATCCCTCTAGACCCTGCCTCTCTGCTCATCCTCAAACCACCTTCATCCCCAGAGAAACTCAGATAAAGGTCAGGTGCTCTTCAAACCGAGCCCCGCATCCTGTGTCCTGCCTCCAGGGATGGTGGAGGCCTCCTGTTCCCGTTATCCCAAGATAGGACCACCCACCAAGACACCTTCCCCGCCCCAGGACCGCATACTCAGTCCAAACCCCCAGACCAAGTGCCACAACCAGTGGCAGACACAGGAGGAGGACCCTGCACGCCTGTACACCTCCGGGGGCAGAACTCACCCTGCACGGGCGTCTGGTAGACCTCACAGTACTCCGCTAGCCTTTGGGCCTCAGACTCCTGGCCACACAGCGAGCTGTCCACAGCATCCCGCAGGTTGAACTGGGGGGTGGGGTAAGCACAGTAGCACTCCCAGCCCCTGAGGATGGCCAAGGGGAACTCCTGCCAGGGAAGGAGAGAAAGAGAAGCATCTTGGGTGAATGCAGGGGCCACGCCCCCCGCTGCTCAGGGACCAGGGTGAGCACGGGGGATGTCCTGCCAGCTGCATGGGATCTACAGGGGTGTCTGTCCATCCTTCCAGCGCTGGGCTCTGGGCCCAAACCCAGGGGAGACAAAGCTCAATGAGACAGGACAGCTCATCCCTGGCCGGTGACAAGTCCACTGTTCTTTGTTTGTCTGTTTGGTTTTGTTTTTTATGATAATTACAGTCTTTATTTATGTAACTGGTCACATAGTCATAGCTGGTATTTATAACTGCCTTCTTCTATTACCCATTCTTTATGTGTCTGTGTATAAATTTTTTTTTTTTGCCACACCACACGGCATGCAGAACTTCCCCGACCAGGGATCTAACCCGTGCCCCCTGCAGTGGAGTCTTAATCACTGGACCACCAGGGAAGTCCAGAAAAGTCCACTGTTAATAGCACCAGTGCTATTACAGAGGGGTGACTCCACTGGGGGGACTGGACCTGGATTTTGGAGACATCTAGGGGGTCGTCAGGAGTGCCAGGGAGGGAACAGCGTTCCAGGTGGGGAAACCACATGTGTCTGGGTTAGAATGGGACAGAAGGGCCCACCCAGGGCAGCTCAGCATTCAACATCTTTAACCAACAGACTGTGAGCCACCAGTGAGGTCTGGAATTCCCACCAGCCCTCCCTGGAAAGAGACAGACCTAACCCCTGCTTCTGCAGTCCTGCTGCGGGGTGGGGTGCAGGGCCGGTGACAGATTCCCACACAGCATCTCTCCAGGACAGGAGGGGTGGGCAAGGTCAGGCCTTGACCACCCCGAGGTGCTCAGGCTGATGGGGGCTTCCTCAAATCGCAGGGGCCCTGCCAGGGTTAGAAGGCCAAGCCAATTCCTGGTGGTTTTTTACCTATGTTTTCTTGGTTCCCTCTGGGAAGGAGGCTGCGCCCACCGCACAGCAGCGAGAGCTGGGGCGCTGGCATTGGGAAGGCCTGAATGTGAATTCAGGTTCACAGCCTGGGTAACCTTGAACCTTTCTGAATTGCACCATTGAACAAAGGGAATAAAACCCACCTTGCACATCGGTTGTGAAAACTAGATGAGAAAGGTCCAAATTGCCCAGCGCTGGGCCCAGCACACAGTAGGTGCTTTCTTCACAGAGGAGCAGGCCATCCTCGGCCTCCTTTCCCTGGCAGGCAATTCCTCCACTCACCTCTCCCAAACATTTTACTTGAGCACCTACTATGTGCCAGGCACCGGGTAGGACACTCAGCCCCATTTCCACTCTGCCTCTCCCTGCATCTTGCAAACAGGAGATGAAGGCCCCCTGGAGCAGAGAGAGAGGAGAGGAGTCCATCGGGTGTGTGCTTGGGGGCGAGGGAAGCAGTGGGCAGAGAAAACTTCTCGCTAAGGGAAACGCTGAACAAACCTTTTTATTTTTTGCCCACAGCAAAAAAAAAAAATCTCATAAATAAATAAATAAAGGAAAATCAATAGTGTCTTCTGAGCGTGGCTTGGCGAGCCCAGGATCTCGGCACTCAGAAAAGACAGTGGATGGTGTCCCAGCCAGGGGAGGGCGATGCAGAGCCTGGGGCCGGGTGGTCCCTTAGGAGGTAGGAGGGGAGGCTGCCGCCAGTGGAGGGCTGTTCTCCTAAGCGTAGGTGGGATGCTCTCCCAGAGGCCTCACAGCCCCCACGAAGGCCTCTCCCCATCCCCCTCCTCCTTCATCAAGGCTCAGGGGCAGCTTTGCCTCTGCCAGCCCCACATCCCTCTCTCAGGGCTGAGCTGCCATGTGGGGACAGGAGAGGATGCTTTCACTATTCTTACACTACACACCCCTACACACACACACACGAAATCTGCTTCCAGAGCTCAGTGCTCACTTTGGCATTAGAAATGCCCTTAAACATTTTATGGGACCATAAGCAAATCACCTCCCCTTTTGGAACCTTAGTTTCTCCATCTATAAAATGGACATATTGCTTGAGTTGTCCTGCCTGGAAGAGTCGGAGGATCTCATTTCTCTCCCTCTGATCCACCGTGAGGGCCAGTGAGACTAGGACATTTACCCCCATGCCTTTCCTGGACGAGGCTTGAGTTGCAAATTTCTCCCAGGACAGGGGGCTAGCGGTAGGCAGTCATTCTGGGTGTCCATGGGCTCATGTCCAGAGGCACCAGGGAGGAAGCACCGGTAGGAGAAAAAGCACCAGGTTTACAATCCAACAGACCTGGACTCGAATCCCGGGGCCACGGTTGAATATCTGTATGACCTTGGACCAATCACTACCTGTCCCTCAAGTCTTGGCTGTCTCATCTGTCATCTGGGGGCAATAATATTCACACCCTAGAGTGCTGGGAGAGTGAAGGGAGGATGATGCATGAAAAGGACCCAGCACATAGTAAGGGCTCCCTTACTCTTAACTCTTAAGACCTTTAATTGTACTAGAGGCGGGCCCCAGACCACCCTCCTGACACGCAGAGTACCTGAGAGTTTGGTTCCTAAAATTCCTCTTTTTGGCTCCCCCTCCAAGGCCCCCAAAGCTCAGGATCAAGCAAAGCTTGGAAGTCCCTCCCCCAAGCAGCACTTGTGATCCTTAATCTCGAACAGACACATAAAGAAAAGAATCGCTGGGATTTCCCTCGTGGTTCAGTGGTTAAGAATCTGCCTGCCAATGCAGGGGACACGGGTTTGATCCCTGGTCTGGGAAGATCCCACATGCCGCGGAGCAACCAAGCCCATGCGCCACAACTACTGAGCCTGCGCTCTAGAGCCTGCGAGCCACAACTACTGAAGCCTGCGTGCCTAGAGCCTGTGCACTGCAACAAGAGAAGCCACCGCAATGAGAAGCCCGTGCACCGCAACGAAGGGTAGCCCCGGCTCACTGCAACTAGAGAAAGCCTGTGCACAGCAACGAAGACCCAATGCAGCCAAAAAATACATTTTAAAAATATATTAAAAAAAAGAAAAGAATTGCTTTGAGGGCTCAGTGGCCACAATGGGGCCCTAACCCTAGAACCAGGACCCACTCAGCCACAGCTGCCGTCACTGTCAGAGCTGCGGTGATGTCCAGCACAGGCAGCTGGGGCCGCTGGGCTTGGAGTGAGGGGACAAAAGGCTGGACAAACCCCATCAGTACCTCTGGCTAGACTCCACCCACCCTGGGGCCCCCATGTCATTTCTCAACAGAAAGCAAATCTGTGTCCTGACCCTCAATGAGAATGTCGTTGGCTTTCTGGAAGCAAGTTCTCCTGCTGATGTGAGTTAGTGAAAAGCCATCACAAGAACTGCAACCTCTGGCCTCTCCCACTGCTATCCATCCTCTCCCGAAAAGCCCTCATCCCATCTCGTCCCAGCTCAATACCTTCATCACAGCGAGCAGAGGGAACAAGCAGCCTGGGTACCACGGCGGCAGCAGAGAGCACGCAGCTGTCTGCGTCTGTGTCTCCCACACTTCTATCCACGCTGGCTGTTACGGGCTGAATTGTGTCCCCTAAAATTCATATGTGGATGCCTTAACCCCCAGCGCTTCAGAATATGACTGTATTTGGAGACAGGGCCTTTAAAGAGGCAATTAAGTTAAACTGGGGCCATTAGGATGGGCCCCCATCGAATCTGACTGGTGTCGTTATGAGAAGAGATTAGGACCCAGACACACAGAGACGGAGGAGGAGGCCATTGTCAAGCCAGAGAGACAGGCCTCAGAAGAAACCAACCGTGCCAACACTTTGATCTTGGACTTCTAGCCTCCATAACTGAGAGAAAATAAATTTCTATTGTTGAAGCCACCCAGCAGTCTGTGGGAATTTGTTATGACAGGCCGAGCAAACTAACACTAGCTTTCTTACCAGTCCTTGGCCACTGCAGTCTCGCTCCCACCTCAGGGCCTTTGCACTTGCTGTGCCCTCTGCCTGGAATGTCCTTTCCCAGATACCCTCATGGTTTTCTTTTTTTAAATTAATTTAATTAATTTGGTTTTTTTTGGTTGCATTGGGTCTTTGTTGCTGCACACGGGCTTTCTCTAGTTGCGGCGAGCGGGGGCTACTCTTCGTTGCGGAGTGTGGGCTTCTCATTGCAGTGTCTTCTCTTGTTGCGAAGCACGGGCTCTAGACACACGGCCTCCATAGTTGTGGCTCGTGGGCTCTAGAACACAGGCTCAGCAGTTGTGGCGCACGGGCTTAGTTGCTCCGCAGCATGTGGGATCTTCCCGGACCAGGGCGCGAACCCGTGTCCCCTGCATTGGCAGGTGGATTCTTAAGCACTGTGCCACCAGGGAAGCCCCCAGATACCCTCATGGTTTTCTCCCTCACCTTCTGCAAGACCTCTTCTTTGAGGCCTTCCTGGCCACCCCATTTCGAGTTGCAACATCCCTCCTGCTATCACCGATACACCCAATCCCTTGCTGTGTTTTCTACTTTTGTTTCAGTGGTATAACTTACCTCGATGGGACACTCTGACCCTGAATGTACCACCCAGTCTGTTTTGATGAATGCCTAGCAGGATACACAGCGTTTCCCTCCCACCAGTTTCCTCGGCCCCTTCCCAGTCATGCCTCCCTCCCCCAAAGCAACCCCTAGTCTGACTTCCATCATCACAGATGAGTTTTGTCTGTTCTAGAATGGCCTGTACATAGAATCACTCAGCACATATTTTTGTGAGCCTGGTTTCTTTCAGAAGAATATTTCTTAAGTCCACCCATGTTGTTCTGTCTGGCAGTGGACTGTTGCTTTTCATCGCTGAGTATCGTTCCGTGCGTGGACATAACAAGCTGTGGACTCCTTCACTTGGCGGATCCCTGGGCTGTTTTCAGTTTTTACCTGTTACGAATAACGCTGCTACGCACATCCTTGGGCAAGACTTTCAGTGGATACACGTCTTCATTTCCGACGGGTACATATGCAAGGTTCCTGCTTCATTTTTCTCCACGGTGCTTGTCACCGTTCAACGTACTATATATCTTACCTGGTTTACTATCTGCCTTTGCCCACAGAATATAAGCCGGGATTTGTGTGTGTCTGTGTGCTTTGCTGCATTCTCAGTACCTGGAACGAAGTCTAGAACGTGGTGGATGCTAATGGATGTTGGATGGATGAACCAACGAACGAATGGATGTCCTCTCCAGATCCCAACTCCCCCCAGAGTGGCTGGCAACAGACTCGGACGTGAGCCTTCTGTTGGTCACTTGTGCCATGAGGAAAGAGAACAAAGCCTGCTCCATCTGAGCAAACCCTCCCTGACAACAGGAGCCCCACGGGACTCCGCCACCCTGAGATTCCTGTCCGGACAAGAACATTTCACCAACACGGTTTAAAAAAAAAAAAGTCTGCTCAGGGCAGGCTGGGTCTGTCTCCCTCCCCGGAGGGAACGGCTGATGTCGATGCCTCATGATCCTGTATCCCAGGGCTGTGGGGCCAGGCTGCCCCCACCAGTGACCCGAACCTTTTTGCTTCCCTGAGTGGATTAAACTGTCAAGTTCCCGGGTGTTTGCAGAGCAACGGGAGAGCTGCAGACAGTAATGTGGTTTTATTTACAACATAACCTCTTCAGCAACATCATTGGATTCTGAAAACACAGAACAATTTTCAGCCCCTTGGGGATT
Organism: Aethalodelphis obliquidens; assembly: GCF_003676395.1. Lineage (NCBI taxonomy): Eukaryota > Metazoa > Chordata > Mammalia > Artiodactyla > Delphinidae > Aethalodelphis > Aethalodelphis obliquidens. The sequence goes on from NW_020837982.1 coordinate 9,110,411, forward strand.
TCTAAGACATGATTTCCTTAAAAATTAAATATTGATGAATCTTATCTCTCTGCCAACCTTGCTGCTCCCCGGCACCTCCACGTCAAGCTGCAGGGAGAGAGAGAGAGAGAGAGAGAGAGAGAGAGAGAGAGAGAACAAAAGCAAGAGCGAAAGCACAGAGAGAGAGAAGAGGAGACAATGAACCAAGACTAGGCAGAACAGGAACACAGAGGTGATACTGCTTCGAACAGATGAGGAGTTCCGAGGGCAGGGTGGGTGCACACCCTGATCCCAGTACTTTCTCTACAGCCTGAGCCTGGGTGTCCAGGATGGGGGCTCAGGCGGGGACTGGGTCTGCAGTATGTCTGGGCATTCAGCCTGGAGCCGGGTCACAATACGGCCAGGGCTGGGCTCTCCGGGCGGCGGGGATCCACACGCCAAGGCTTGGCCGTGGCCAAGGGGTCAAGGAGCGGACATTGCAACAGGCAAGGAGCGGGGCCTCAACAAGTACCCCCACTGGGGTCTCCTCTTCTCCATCCTCGCTCCTCCTTGGGCATCTTTCTCAGGATCTCCAGGATTACACAGAATTACCAAAACTTCCGAGATGAGAACTTCTGGTTTCAGAAGGCGAAGCTGAGGCTTGGAGGCCGGCGGCAAGCAGCCCACGACCTCAGGGTGTGTGGGAGCAGAAGCCAGCCTTCCGGACTCCCAGTCCGGGGCTTTGCCACACACCACACTCAGCCCCTGGGAGGCAAAAACGTGAATGCGGTGGGTTTGTGACGAAATTCAGGAACCGGCATGGAGGTTGCCTCTGACCAGTCTCTTGCCTCCAGAGGCAGAACTGGGGAACATTCAAGACACAGAAAGGAGAGGAGAGGCCCACGAAGGGGGATGTGGGGATGGGGATGAAAGGACCGACTCTTGCTTTCCGGCGAATGTCAGTTTGAATGCAAACCCGTCCGCTGATCCTGTAACTGAGAGCATGTTTCCCTCTGACCTGACTGCAGGTGTGGGGCTGTGTGGTTTGGACGGGTAGCTACGGGAGGTGGACCCAGATTGACGCCTGTTGTCAGGAATCCCGGGCTTTGAATCTCATTTGTGTGACTGTCGACAAGCTACCGGGCAGCTGTGAGCCTTGGTTTTATCATCTGTAAAAGGGGCATAGCTTAATGATTAAGGGCTCTGGTGTGAGTTTAAATTTAGATGGCTTGAGTCTTGATTTCTCCAGCTGTAAGGGGGATTTTAGGATGCAACGAAATACTCTCATCTCTTGGTATCTGCAAGGGATGGGTTCCAGGGCCTGGCACAGATACCCAAATCCGTGGTCATCCTCAAGGCTGCGGTTCCGTGTTCATGGATTCAACCAATGGCTGATGATGTATACTGCGGTACGAATTTATTGAAAAAAAATCCACACATAAGTGGACCAGTGCAGTTCAAACTATACTATTACGGGGCCTTTCAGAGAGTAGACCCTCAGCAAGTTGGCTGGTCCGAGTCCGGAGGAGGCCAAAGGCATGGGGTGGGGGCATTAGGCCGTCTCTCTGTATTCACTCTTCTCCACAGGAAGAGCTAACGCACCAGCCCTCTTCCACGTGTCCAGCCTCGAAGGCGCTGCCTCAGGATAACTTTGAGCTAAATGTCAGAGTGTCTCCAGGGGCCCCTAGGGGATGGCCCCTTGGGCGACGGCTCTCCGCAGACTGGAGCCCCAGACAGCAGACAGAGGTAGTAATTCACAAACCCCAGACCCACGCAGGATGGACTGCATCTATCAGGATGCAAGGGGACGTGGCCAGAGCCACCGCCCAGCAGAGAACAAGCCGGCTCCGCGTTAATGCGCACAGGCAGCTGGGTTAGCGCCTCCTTTAAACGGACAAAGGAAAAACCTCAGAAGAAATGTCGAAGGGAAAACATCCAGGTGATAACTATTCTGTATGAAGAACGTATATACCCCAAAGAGGCTAAAAGAGGGCAGGCAGAAAGGATAACACCTCTCTCCCTGCGATGCCTTTCTCAGTAGGACCACTAGCAGTTGCTGGGAGAGCAAACCTCAGATCACAAGGTGTAATAGCAGAAGCTTCACACGTTAGTAAGCTATTTGCAGATGGTACCAGATTTCGCCCATCAGTCCCACCGCAGGAATGGCACACTCCCACGAACGGCCTATCTACTCGAACAGCAATACGGGGCTTCAAAATTAACGACCCCGCATCCGAATGGGCAGCAGTGCAAACATCTAAGATCATTTTCACCTTCTGTTCAAATGAAGGAGGTGATAACATCTACAGGCCAGAGAATGAGCAGGTTTTCTTCCATCACCAGCACGATCGCAGAAAATTAGACAAGATCATTTTACTGTGTTTAAAAACACATTACACAGGTCAAGTCGCCCTTGCTGGCAGAGAGTCAGATCATTAAGATGCGGACGTGGCCCCCAATGTTCTTTCCCCGTCAAACTACACTCTGGGAGCTCCTCAAATCCGTTGTAACGAACTAGCAAAAAAACGGTAGAGATTTTTATCGAGAGCCACAAATAAATCTCAGATGGTACTCGAAATCGGGGCACGGCACCAAGAAGGCTCCCCGTCTTTTCCTGCTTGCGTGCCCCACCTCTGGCACCTGCCGCTCCCGGCCCCTCTGCCCAGCCAGCCCTAATTAAGCCTGTTGTCCCCACCCTCAGGTTTAGCTCCGCCCCATTTAACAGTCCGCTGTGAGCACTTTCCGTCATAAAAGTCATTGAAAACATTTTCAGTGGCTGTATTATAGTCCACTGTATGGCCGTGGCATAATGTAACCATTCCCACATCGTGGGACATCCGAGCTTGTCCTGCAGCCAAACTAGGAAGAGATGAAGCTGCCCCTGGGACGTCTCTGCAGCCTCGGTGCCACCCACCTTTCCAGGGAGGAAGTGCTTGGCACGTCGGTCAGGAAAGTACAGCCAGAAATCTCCAAGTTCACCTCTCTCATTCACCCTCAATGTCCAGGAGAGGAGAGGGAAGACCCTTCCTGCAAAGAGATCCCTGGCCTCTGCAGGCCTGGGTCAGCTGAACTTCCAACTGATCCTGTATCCACCAGACCTCAACGCTGGAGGCGGAATTTGCTTCTTCATCCTCCCTAAAGAGTTGTAAAAGAATCGATCACCAGGATTCAGATGCGTGGGGAACGTGAACCGGGCCTAGTATGGCTGAGACAACACGTGCCAGGTGGCCCTCTGGGACAGTGGGTCCCCTGCAGGGGACCCCTGGCTGTGTCTGGAGACAGTCGGGGTTGTCACAGCTAAGTGGTATGTAGTGGGTAGAGGCCAGGGACGCTGCTAAACAGCCTACAATGTACAGACAGATCCCCGAACAGTTATCCAGCTCGAAATGTCAGCAGCTGCAAGGATGAGCAGCCCTGCGCTAGAGTGAGGTCAGGGTCCCCGCCCAGCTCCCACTGGGAACCTGAGAGCTGACGGGGAGCATCAGAAGGCCTGAGTACAAGTCATACCGACAACCGCAGAGCAGAAGGAGGGAGAAGCGAGGAACGGACATTCTGGGAACCGGCGGCTCACTCCGTCAGGCAGATGGTGGTCTTACTTACAAGCATGGCATCTGGGGCCTCATCCTTGCCCTACCGGGAATCCCTAATTCCAGAGCCAGGTCACAGGTGGACTTCACTCACAATTTTGGCAAGGCATCTCCGGGGGTGGCCCTGAGGACTGCTGTCTCCCAAAGGGATCCACAGAGAACACCCCTCACCCCGGAGCATCCTACCCACAGCTACGAAGCCCCACGCCAGTCACACCGCCCCCTCCCTGCCACACCATCTGTAGCTCCCTCCTACCCACCGAAAAACATCTGGACTTGGAGGCGGGCATTGCAGCCTGTCCCCGTCCTACCTTTCACATGGCACCGTGGAGCCCTGCGCTCTGGGCGGGCTGGCTGCCTTCCCACTACCTCACCCCTGCCCCGCCACTGCCTAGTTTTATGATGCACTCCTCACGCCCCTCCCCTGCCCGCTGACGCCGCCCCACACCCTCCAGCTCTAACCCTTCCAAAAAGCTGCAGCCCTCCTACTGAAGCCTCCCTCCAAGCCTCCTTCATCCCCAGCAGGCACTGACCTTCCTCTGCTGTAGGTCAGAATCACCCAGTTCCTGTCTTAGCCCTTCTTCAGGGGTGAGCTCTATCTCCTGGGGCAGCTGGCATCCCCTCCATAAGTGTCAGTGTACGTGTTTGGCCCCTGTCCCACAGGTATGTCCTGCCAAGACCTGCTTTCAACTTGAAAGCTGGAAATGGTGACTCTGATCCTCACAGCTGCAACGTTCCGTGGATCGAAACAATGGGATTCAAGGAAACAGCCACTGTCCCTGCCCCATCTGACAATACAGGGGAGGCCAGGATATGAGCCAAGCTGTCAGCACAGATTCTGACGCCTGTAGGGCAAAGGCCATTTCTGAGAACCCTGGCCGCCCTTTCATCCTTGTCCTGACCTCAACAATTCGCAGCATCGCTGCCCAGAGCCAAGCAAGTAACCAGCCCTTGAAACGCATCTCGAGGGGAGACGTACAAAAGGCAAAGGTGCAAAACGGCATAAGTGATCGACAACCCTCGGGTATCTTTTGGCGCACGTTGCAACGTGAGAGTGCAGCGACCTGGATTTCCGTCAGTAAACATGAAGAATGGCTGGAAATGGGAGTTGAAGAGTTTAAAATCTTCAAGTTCTGTGTCTGTAACCACAAGGCAGAATTCTCTGGGCCCCCGTGGGCTGCCCCAGGGGAGGCGTCCCCAGAATACCGGGCCGTCTACCTGGGATGCTGCTTTGAAGTTATCTTCTCCAAAAGAAGAGGCACAAGGATGCCTTGCTTCCCTCTCACGCAGAGCTGGTGGGGCGTAAAATGAACACAACCTTTGCCGAGGGCAGCATGGCAAAGTTTACCCACAGGACGAGGACAGACAGCCTTTGGCCTGGCACCTCCTAAGAATTTCATCTGGCAGGTCCACCACCGACACAAAACGACCCATCTACAAGGATAGTCGTCAGAGCCTTGTTTGTAAAAGCAAGGAAGCGGGACAGCGCTTTCTGTTAGGGGGATGTCCAATTACATGGATATCCATCCAAGAGAGCGGGAAAGCGCTTTCTGTGCCAACGTGGAGCAATGTCTAAGAGAGAGGAGGGGATCGTGGGGCAGAGCAGTGTGTGTGGCTCGTTACCATCTGTGGGGTTTGTAAAGGCATCGTGACTCTGTAAAGGAACAACCACTTGAATATTCATAGAATCTCTCCGAGAGTGGCTGGCCGAGGTCAGGTCCGTCAGCTGCGTCCAAGGAAGGACACTGAGTGGACGACACACAGGGGTGAGAGGAAGACTTTCCCCTCGACCCCTCTGGTGTCTTTTTACTGTGTTCCACGTGAGCATGTTATCTATTGGAAATAATTTAAAACATCAAAGAGGCAGAGCCGTGATGCTGCCCGCTCCCTTTCCTCTTGTTTCTTTTCCTGTCTCCTGTCTCCTCCGGCTAACTCGCCTGTCCCCTTCCCCCGCCGATATCACACCGAGAGGCGGCAGCAGCGTGAAAAGCACGGGGCATGGTGTCGAGAGTGGGATGTAAAGCCCCGTCGCTCTGTGCCTGCGTGTGAGAGCTCTCACTCCTGCAAACCTGCACTAGCTCCGCAGCAAGCAGGGGTCAGACTATCCCGGCTCACGGAGCACTGAGAGCCGTGAGCCGACCACTGGTGGGAAGGCTGCAACCCAACGCCTGGCACACAGGAAGACGCCTCTATGTCTGCTGACCGGGAGGCTGGCCTTCAGCAGGCCCAGATCAGCTGAGTTCCTCTGATTCCAGTGCGCGGCCCTCCAGGGAGCCGCTCTGAACTGCAGGTGTGAAGGAAGCCCAGAGAGGGCGGCTTGCTCCCCTGCTGGGCGAGCAGGTGTCCCTGCCATCTCTACTGGCTCTGATCCCACCAGGGGGAGAGGGGCGGAAGGGGTCCCCAGGCCAGATGTCTGTGAATCAACAAACAGTCTTTTCGGCTCCCAGAATTGTGTCTCATGAGCCCTGATGCCTAAGACATCCTTGGCAGTGGCTTTGGAAATGCCAGAGTTGTCAGAGAGCCACTTCAAAGGCCGCGACTGTGCAAGAGGGAAGCGAGTAGGAAAAAGGCTTTGTCTCCCCCCACCTCCAAGGGAAGCATCTCAATAGGGCTGAGAGCGCGCAGCTCCCTGTGGGTCGGGGCCCCCTGCAGGGAGTGCTTCTTTGTGTCCAACTACATGTGCTTTGGCTGAGGCCCACGCCCTATACCCTTCTAACAACCAGCAGGCTACGGAGCTAGGCGGAGTTCAAATCCTGGATCTCCCCCTTCCTGGCCGTGTGACCTCGGGCAGGATGCCCGAGCTCTCTGTTTCCTCACCTGCAAAATGCAGTTAATCAGAGCACCTATGGTTGTCAGGAGGATTCAATGGGTTAACACGTGCAAAGTTGGAACAGAACCTGGAATAAACGATCAATACCTGTTAGCTTCTGTTGGTAAAGACCATCATCGTTGCCAAGGCCCTCCTCTCTCCTAGCCCTACTCTGTTACACTGCCACGTATCACAGTCCCGTCAAGGCTACTGAACCCCAGCACATCGGAGCAGCCCCAAATCCCAGCCTCCTGCCACCTGGGGCTATTTCCAGGGCCACGGCCTCCAGCCCAATCTGGAGACCATGGGTCTCCAGCCCCAGCTCTCAAAGCCCTTTGGGCGGCCCGCCGGTCCCGCCAGCCTCGCTTCACACCCCGTCCCCGGTCCTGCTTTGTGCAAGCCCCACGTGGCCTTGATCAACATTTCCCACCCTGGAGCTGGCATGCAATGCAGGGACAGTGGGCTTTGGTGCCCAGCCCAGCCCCTGCACAGAGCCACACTCCAGTTCTCAGCCCAGGCTGAACCAAAGGTACATGAGTGACTACAGCCCCCGAAAGTCAGATTCGTGGCCCAACGCCGTCAGCGCAAATAACAGAAAATCTGCACTCCCCAAGTCCCAAGCCAGCATCTTCCTGTTTCCAAACCAAGTCAACTTAACATCTGACACTCGTGCCAAGAGCTCACGTCGGGAAAGGCACGATTCTTTCAGCTTTACAACCTTCTCTGACAACTCCCCACCCAGCCCCGGACCACCTCGTTAGCGGGCTTCCTGCTGGCATCCTCGGCGACTCTGCTACATCATCGCCCGCCGCCCTCCCGGACCTCCCTCCTCAGCTCCCACCCAGGCTCCGAGGACGGACAGCCGCAGCCCCGCACGGGCACCTGCCCCTCCCTGAGACCACCACTCAGGCTGGACGGTTAAAGGACAGGGCTGTGAGATCATAATTGCTCTTACTTTCTGGGAACAAAATCCTGAACACGTCTCCACGGTCACGTTGGCCTGTACCAGGGAGTCGGGGAAGGCGTGGGTGACGTTCTCCAGCAGTCGGAAGCAGCCCCGGTACGTGACGGTCCTTCCTGCGGGGAAGGAAATGGGGTTCCGGTGAGAAATGGTGCCCACCATTCTCGGGGCCTGTCACAGAGGAAAACGGTGGCTTCAGAGGCCAAAACAGGTGGAAACACACTCAGGAAAGGCAGATTTCCCATCAGAGAGGGCAAACTGCCCGTAGAGGCTGTGGTCAAGCCAAGCTCCTGAGAGAAACCAGGCACCAGAACCTTCGTTAGCCTGGGTCGCCGGGGTCACCGACAAGGGACCATTTGCTGAAGCTTCTGCACTCATGTCTTGCATCTCCTGCCAGCCCTCGGGGGACAGTGTGCGTCCTCTCCTCCTCCTTCCCTTCCTTCCTTCCACAAATCGGGATCGTGCACCCATTCCGTACTAGATTCTGCACTGGGTGACCCAAGAGATTGACACTCTGGAAAACTCTGTCCTACCCACGCACGCGCGAAAAGAAAAGTCGACTTGGAAACCTGAAATCCTGCCACACTCCCTCTTGCTGTGCCGTCGAGTCACACCACTACTTTGCTTTCTCTGGTCTTGAACTCCCGCCAAATTCTAGGAATACTCCTCAAGCCCATGGTACACAGGCTGCCAAGTTGTTCTACAGACCTTCTGGTGGGGAAGTTCAGCTCCCTAGTTGGCTTCCTTGGTGTGGGGACAAACCTTCTGGAATGTTCCGGCACCAACTGTTCCTATTTCCTCCAGACTCCTCAGAGTTTCTCTGGATGGCGTCCTGATTCTCATCCCATGCTCCTTTTTAACACAACATCTCCCGGGGCTCAGCACCTCTCCCGGTTCTCTCCGCCTGCCACACCTCTTGGAGAGAGCAGAAACCCTCTAGCCACGGCACCACGGCGGGAGGCTCTCTCCATGCAAAATGACAAAGCAGGACCAAACTCTGGGTCTGGAAGCCCATCCTATCGACCATGGCACCAGTGGTCTGGGCGTCAGGGCACGGACCTATCAGGGCACAGATGAAGGAAAGCAGCCTGGTGCTGGGAAAAGAGTCCAGGCAGAGCATCCTAACGACGGCCTGGGATCAAGCCCCGGCACCGCCAGGGACTCAGTCAGCAATCTGGGCGTGTCGTGGACTCAGAGACTCTCCATTTTCTCACCTAAGTAGCGCCTGGCGGCTAGAGTTGTTCTGAGGGATGACACACACCCACATGCCAGCCCCCGTGGGGCTGCATCTGCCAGAGCCACTTTCCTGCCCTGGATTTTGGTGCAAGGGCCTGGGGTGATGACTTGTGCAGGACCCACAGAACTCCGTCCTGTCCTGTGGCATGAGTGGGCCCCCAAAGGACAAAATATCTAGACGGACTGGGCTGTGGTCCTCGGTCAGCTGCACTGGGGTGGGACAGGCTCCAGGGAGGCAGGCTTCGGGCCACATGGCAAGGGAGGGTGAGCAGTGTTCCGGTGAGTACCTCCCTGCGGCCTGCGAGGAGGCTGCATCTGGGTCACCCCAATGCTCCCCACACCCGGCCCAGGGCCTGACACACAGCAGGTGACCAATATGTGCCGACAGAATAAGGAATTGGACACGACAGGGCAGGTGAGGGCGCGGCACAAGCTGGAACAGGTCAGTGGTACAGGATGCTGCTAGAAGTGCAGTATCCGCTGCCTCTAGACTGCACTGCTGTGACTGTCGGGGAAGAGGCTGTGACCCAGGGCAGTCCATTCCACACCCTTCCCTCCCGCTCCCCAGGTGACAACTCCAGGGGCGCTTGGGGCAGAAGGACGCCTCCAAGATGGAGCCACTGATGACCTGCTCTGCACCTCCCCCTGATCCCAACCCGGGGGGCACCTTCACGGCTCTTACTCCTGTGAGAGCTCCTTGCCAGTGAGAAGCTGAAATTTCAGATGGCCGGTCACCTGGTCACCTCTTGACAGAGATCCTGTCGGTTCATGCCCTTGAGAGGGGAGTAGGCCGGCAAAGGCCAGCCGTGCAGGCTCCCCAGCCTGCCGGAAGGGGTGGCTGTCCCACCGTTTCAACATTAACTGTGACAACAAGTCTAGCCAGCTTGAGATCTGAGGCTGGCTTGAATGACTGGACCATCTGACCCTTAACCAGTGGGCAACCTAGAGCCAAGTACTGATCTCTGAGGGTCAGTGGCTGAGCAGGCAGGACGAGCTGCCAGGGCAGCCCAGAGCCCACGTACAGACCTGATCCTCCTGGCGGGCAGGGCTGAGGAGTCAGGGGGGCTAATGTTGTTTGAACCCAGGAAAATCAAAGGTCCAAGAAGCCCTCCTGGAGCAGTTTGGTCCTCATGGCCCATGTGGATGCCCAGATGACAGGGCGGGACTTGATACATCCATGTACCATGGCAAACTGCTGAGCCAGGACAGGGCCTGCCACAGAGTAGGTGTCAATGAGTATCTGTTAAGTTAATGGCTCATTGGTGAATCCGTAGAGTGCACTGTCAGGGTCTCCACCCCGTCCCCATTCCCCCATCCGGAGCCCTGGTTCCCCGACAATCCTGTCTGAATATAGAAAGCACTGGAATAGCCTAGCTGGCCGGGTCTGAGCACTGAGCCACTCTCCCCATCACTCCGACCCCATAGATGGTAGCCAGTGTTGGCTTTGCAGCTCACCCATGCTCCTCTGAGCTGGGCTTCTGGACTGCTTAGCAAACTCCTTCGTCACTCGGAAAGCTCTCCCAGAAACCCCTCTGCAGTCTTCGCGTCTGACCTGACCCCTTTCTCTGAGCTCTGTCCAGTTCTCGAACTAATCCATCAGCTCTCCCGGAGCCCTGGTCCATGGCCAGAGGTGGCTGAGTTCATGAGTTGATGCTCCTGGATGCTGGGCTGTGCTTCCATCACCTGCAGTCTCACACTCGCCAGCGGTGGGGGGAGGTCTCCCACACTCTGACTGTTTCCCAGCCTGGCCCCTCCCCGTCAGGAAGAGGACGGCCCCCCAAATGTGCAAATGTACACAGCCGTATTAATTTATAGAAGGGCCTTTTATAATTACAGCAAGTGGATCTGCAGCTCATCTTGCAATGAGGACAGATCCGAGTTTCACCAACGCCTAGCTGGGCCCCCTCAGTGGTCATCTCTGTTGAGATGACATCTCTGCACTTTCAGGTGAAATTCCGGGAGGTTCAGTCTTGCTGTTTGATGTATCAGTTTACTCTCCCTGTGGTCGATTATTTCCCCCTGGGTTCTATAATTTTGAATTGTAAACTCATCTTCAGTGGGAATTCAGCTACGGGAACCCTTTACACCTGGGTTGGTGGCAGAGATCCCAAGAGAGAATTTTGCACGTGCCTCTGTTGGTACCTCCAGATGGCCCAGAGCCAAACTTCATGTTGGAGCTTTCAGGACCAGGCAGACGGCACAAATCTGAACCTTAAAACGCAGACAAACGCAGGCCTGCAATTATAAACTCTTAGGTTATAAATTCTTAGGAAAATTGTTTTTCACCCAAAGCTCAGGTCAAAACAGACAAGTTTTTCTATTTCTGGCAGGTTGTTTTTTTTTTTTTAATGTAAAATTTCACTGATTTATACTTCAGTGAAATTGGATCCAACTTTATACAGAAGTTTCAATCCAACTCCCTACCCTGACAGGCTCAAAGCCTCCTTTTCTGTCCTCTGTGGACATGAAAACCTAAGCCGTGTGATCACCAAGATGAACAACTTCCCCTGGCGGAGACCCAGAGCTGCACAGCATCCTTGATTACCTTCATCTCACCACTGTGATTCCTACTTCCCACTTCTTTCCTGGAGCCAGGGATTTCCTTACTTTCTTGTTAGTTCAGCTGTGCATTTAAGACAATTTTACCCAGCATTTCTAGGTGTTTCATAGCTAGGAAACATTCAGACTACCTGGTCTGCCCCATTGCTAGAAATCAAAGTCTGCCTCTGCACTTCACAAACTAGACTGGAAACCAGAGAGGGGAAGCAAACTGCCTGAGGCCACACAGCATGTCTGAGACACACCTAGACCTAGGCCCTGGGCCTCCGGATCAGTTTCTCTCTCCTGTAGAGGATAAGGAAAGATGTGCCTCGGTCATGAACTCGAGCGAACTTAGGCTAACCCCACACCCCTGCCGCGAGCCTGTCTGGGGAAGGTGGTGAGGAAGGCGGAGCACAGGTTCGGTCCCATGTGGTTTGGATGAGGGGCTGCAGATGCGGGGGTGGTGGCAGAGCAGGGGACAGACGGAACTCAGGGACAGACTGGCACACTCACGCTTCCTGGAGCCGGGCTGCAGCTGCTCCACGCGGTACACGGAGAGACGGCCCACACCCCCGCACACGGAGCTCTTCTCCCCTTTGCACTCATGGTTACACTCCTCTGGCCCCATGCTCATTGCTGGGAGCCGGTTTCCACAGTAGCATTCGGCCCCGGCCTCCAAACCGGCATAGACGTAGGACCTGCAGGCAGAGCGGGGCCTGGGGTGAGTCCTGACCTTGGCCCAGGGCACTGAGGTCTGGTTCCAGGAATGGCAGCTGGGTCTGGGGCCAGGCTAAGGGTGAGTCCTGGCATTGCAGGAAGTGAACCCCGGCTCTCCTGACACTGAGCCCAGAGCTCTTTCCATAACCCCCTGCCGTCCCGTCAGTAAACTTTCTTTGTTCCGGACCACTGGGATCTGATCGGTCGAGCTCTGCTTACACTATGACAGCCAACTGGAAGCCGACGCATCACCTCAGGGACACCACTTCCACTTTCTGGACCTTATTTCCAGTGGAGCTGATGGTCAGGGTCCCACACTTACCGCTCAGCGCACGCATTCTGGCAGTGGGAGACGGTCATCTTTCTCAAGTCAAAAAACACAGCCCCCTTCAGAGTTCTCTCCTGGCCGTCGTCACTGAAGCATCCCACATATGTGCCTGCAGGCGGGGAAGAACAGCAGAGACTCAGAGGCCCCGGATAGAGGGGAGATTACCTGGCTCCACCCTTGGCATTGCCCTTCCTGGCTAAGGCTCTTCTCAGAGAAGCCCAGGGGATGCGGCTGTGGTCCAACCCTCCCTGAAGCGCCTCTGGACACTTCCACATTGTTCTCGTCCTCCCCCTTTTCCTAGTTAATGGCCCACTGTCCCTCCAGACACCCTGCCAGGAGCCTGGCATCAGACAGAATACAACTTTCTTCCACTGACCCTCACCCACTGAGTCTGGCTCGTTTAATTTCTTCCCCTGGACCCCTCTCCTCTCCATCCCTACCCTTCCTAGGCTGGAAAAGGCCTCTCTGCCTCCAAAAATGTCTCGATAGGCAGGTTCTGTCCCCTCCTCGTGATCCAGAGGGAAGAAATGAGTTATGGAAAGTCTGATCTTAGCTAACATAAAGATCTTGCAAACAGGGAGAGTTATATCAAGAAGAAAATCTGCCACCCCAGGAGGAAGTAAGCCCCCATCCCTGCAGGTGTGTAAGCAGATGCTGCTTACACACCTGTTAACATATAAGAGAGCTGTTCTGTGTGGGAATCATTAGGACCAAGGGACAGCTGAGCCCTCCCCAGTGAGGGCATCTGTGGCACATTCCTGCAAAGGGACACTAGGGGACAAGACTCCACAAAGCAGCGACAGTGTCGACCCAACCGTGCACATGTCAATGGGAAACAGCCCTGACCTGTCACCTCAAGAGAGGGAGCTGCCTCCCAGAAATGCACAGCAAAGCCTGGAGAACTCGAGCACTAAGCAGGTGTGTCAGGTGTGTAAATGTCATGTGCATCGCAGCGCGCTGAAGGAACTGTGCATTGGGAGTTTGCAAACACGCCATCACGTAGTCCGAGCTGTGAATGCACACCCTCAATAGCTGAGCCCAGATCTGGACCAGGCACCCGTGATAAAGATGCTTCTCGTCTCCAGGGCAACGCCTACACTCAGTTCCAGGATGTCTCAGGTGGCGCCTGAGCGGTACGCTGCAGCCTCCGGAAATTAGGCTGTCTCTGGGAAGCTGCACACCCAAGGCCTCCCAACAGCCTGCCAGCTCCCAAACGGCTTTGCGGGGAGGAGTAGCGATCTCATCCACCAGTCCAGGAGCTCCCTGTTCAGGCCAGACTGGCTTTTGCTGCTGCCAAGAACCTGGCCCAGAGCAGCAGCTCAGGGCCGCCTGCTGAGTGGTTTGGAGGAGTGGGTCTGCCAGCCTTCATTCCTGGGGCCCAAATCAGGGAGTGATTTTCCCGGGTGTGAACAGCACACTTAAATCCATCTCTGACCTTGATTAAATCACTTCAACATTCTGTGCCTCAGTTTCCTCAACTTTCAAATGCATAAATGCAACCCACCACCCCACCCAAGCTCATCCCTCTTGCCACATTTGGACATGTCCCTGCTCCCTCCCGCATGTCCACACTTTACTTCCTACCTGTCCTTGACAACTTACAGCCCTGACCACTCCAGCCCACTACGGCCTCTCCTTTCTCTGAATTGTCACACTGAGTGTCTGAAAACCTTGCTGTCACCCAAATCCTTATCGTTAACTGTTGTTGTTAAAAATCGTGTACACCTGTGTATCCTGTCTCTGTACCATGACTTAAGGCTCATTGAGGGCAGGGACCACACCTTCCCCTTAGCTGGTGACTCACCACACAGGGTCAGGCACGATGCCAACAGTGGGTCAGAGCTCCTAAAACCCACACTGACATCCTGCGAGGGTGCGAGAGGGGGAGCAGAGAGCCCAGATGCAAGGAGGGGCTGGTCCCATTGGCTGCACCAATGTGCGATTCCCAGGGCCCCAGGTTAAGAAAGGTAAGGCAAGAGGAAGATGATCAAGATGGGGGAAGATGGGACTCTCCGCCATGCCAGGAATGGTTGAAGACCCAGAGACCTCAGGTTAGAGGACCTGGGGCTGAGGAGACAGCAACAGTCACCTTCTCAGTGTCTGCCAAAGGGTCTCCCCCCCTTCCAGGCTATGAACCTCTTGAGGTCACCTTCATTGCGGATGCCCAGCGGCACACACGTGGCCACACCCAGTGTCTGTCCATGGACACAGGCTCCACTCCTCTACTCGGGACCCCAGACACCCAGTCCCCACAAGCTTCTCTCTCTTTATATAAATCTCAGGACTACCAAGACCAGAAAGCTCTCACCCAGGTCAGTGAGAATCAATCGCTCTCCTTAGCCTGCCTACTTAGTAAAAAAAAAAAAAAAAAAACTAGTATTTAAGAAATTTCTGATGTGTGTTGCTCAGCAAAGAAGAAATTCTATTATAGCTTTCAAGTAAACATCCAAAACAAGCTCAGGGGTTGCTAAACATTTATCACCGTTGATGGGAAATTAACCAGAAGGTTCTAAAGGTGCCTGGGCTCAAGACCCCTGAAGCCTGAGACCGGCGTATACACATTTTGCGGGGAGAGTGGGGAAACAGCCTTAGGGAATGGGCTGCCTTAGATTCAAATCCAGGTTCCACTACTATCTGACTGCGTGATCTGGCATGTGCAGCTTCCCCTTCCTGAGCCTCCACTTTCCCATCTGTAAAATGGGGATATGGTCTCCTGGAATTCATGGGGTGGTTGTGAGAATTCCACGAGATAACACAGAAAGTGTCTAATGCAGGCGTGGCATGTAGTACGGGCTCAGCGGTGACTGCTTTTATTGTTTATATGTCATTATTAACAATAAATATTTTTACATGACTATACTTCCCTGAAATGCAAAATCCTTCGTCATTAAAACGGTGACAGCACCGCTGACATCATAAGGCTGTTCAAAGATTACATTAAATGAAATAATAGATGTACATCTAGGCACGTCACAGATGCTCAGATAAGTGACAGCTATAATTATTCTGATCCTACACTCTAACCTGGGGGCCGAGTGTGACAATGGCTCCGTAAATTTTTTTTTTTAATTTATTTATTTTTGGCTGTGTTGGATCTTTGTTGCTGCACGCGGGCTTTCTCTAGTTGAGGTGAGCGGGGGCTACTCTTCATTGCGGTGCACGGGCTTCTCATTGCGGTGGCTTCTCTTGCTGCAGAGCACAGACTCTAGGCATGTGGGCTTCAGTAGTTGTGGCTCCCGGGCTCTAGAGCGCAGGCTCAGTAGCTGTGGCGCACGGGCATAGTTGCTCCGCGGCATGTGGGATCTTCCCGGACCAGGGCTCGAACCCGTGTCCTCTGCATTGGCAGGCGAATTCTTAACCACTGCGCCACCAGAGAAGTGCCGGTTCCGTAAATATCAGCGGAACACATTAATAAGAGAGAAAGAAATGGTTTTGAGCAGTCAGGCTTGGGTTCTTCAAAAACAAGAAGAGGCTAACCAGCTACCAGCTGGCCATCGGGTGGAACTGACTGGTTTGGAGGGGACGCCCATGCCCCGCTGGTCCCATCTCAGTTTGTAGCAAAGGCCTGAGACGCAGGCGCCTCCCCCTCTGCTTGTGAGGAGGAGAGGAGCCCCTTCTCTTGGAAAAATAATGAATGGCTTTTCTAACTCCCTGACAGAGTTAGAAAGAGAGAATGTGCAAAAAGAAAGGACTTCCCAGGGAGGCACTGGGACACATTCTGAGACGGATTTATTACTTTGGGCTGAAACGGAGGCGATATATTATTGTCTGTGACTCCGCATCTGCTCATTTGCACATCAAAATGGACATGCCGTGAGGCTATTAACGATGGCTTTGGAGATATTGCAATGTCTTTGCAAATTACTATCAATAAAAAACAAACTGGCTATGGAGAAGTTACTATTTTCCCCCTAGTAAACTTACTGACATTTTATTCCATTATGGATGTTGTCCAAGGTATAATGAAATGCTCAGTGATTGATGGGACCTCCTGCAGCTTCCAAGGCTTGCCTGCCGGATCCCCTTACAGGGGGATGGCAGGCTGCCTGGGCCGCAAAGAGATGCTCTCTTTGTCTGCAACCCCAGCAGCTGTCCCGAGGGCTGGCCTGCGAGCTAGCCTCCGCCAGGGAGGCCCCCCTGGCTGTGCGGGGCCCACAGAGCCCCAAGAAGGGAAGGGGGCTCCCAGAGGATCCTCAGGCCAGTGCCTGCCTCTCCCCACTTTCTCTGAAGATCTCCAGCCAGGATACCACAGCCTTTCCCAGAGGGCGAATTCTTCCTCCAATCCTGGGGGATATTCAAAATACTGAATAACCTATTGGGGCGGGGCACCCACCTGTTAGAATTATCACCATTCAACACCAGAACCTGACTGTTCCCGCTGTACCAGGCATTAACCCTTCACTTGCTAGGTGTGGGGGTCACCAGGGAGGGTCAGCCAGAGCATCAGAGTGTGGAGGGCACTCAGGGGCTCAGGGCAGAAACTGGTGGTGTATAACGGGTGACGATCGGTCCTGTTTACATCTCACCACGATCTCCTCAGCGTTCACGGCAGCCTCTTCCATCGCCTCTCTAAATGATGACTTAAGGGGTACCCACTGGTTCTCCTGGATATACGTATTCTATACACAGGGCTATAACCAGGTCACCCTGAGTCCTCTCCTCTGCTGCCCAGTCACCCTGAAGCCAGATTACAAAGAACTTGTCACTTCTGTCTAATGAGCCCCAAGCCCTTTGCACGTGCCTCTATGATGCCTCATTACACTGTGGGGTAATCATTTGGGTGCACATCTGATTCCACCACCAGACTGAGCTCCTCAAGTGCACAGTGGATAGCACACGTGGAGACTCATACGTGGGTCCTCAGTAAGTGTGGACTGAGAGAAATAAAAAGAGGAATCATGGCTAATTTGCCCAAGGTCATAGAGCCAATAACTGGCAATACCAAGAGAGAAACCCAGGTCTGTTTTCAAAACTTGTGCTCCTTCCATGCCTTCTTTCCAAGAAATCCATGGCAACTTTGTTTAGTCACTTACACTTTAGTCTAAATGAGTTACACTGGTATAGCCTGCATAGAGACCCAGCTTCTAGATGTGTTGGGCAGAGTTTACAGAAATTGTATCTATATGAAATGAGCTACAGAACCAGTTCCTCAATTCTCCCTCATTCTTACATGGAAGCCTTGCTGAGGAATCCCACACAAGGGCTATGACCTAGAGGATTTCAGATGAAACTTCATTCCATGGAAGTTTCTTTCTTGTAGAAGGCAGAGTCCTCCAGTCTTCACTGGACTGGGCCACCAGACTCAACCTCCTAAGGCTCTTGCCTCATCTTCTTCTATATCCTGCCACCGAGGACTCTAAGCTCCAACTCCACTTCTTATACTCAGGATAGCAGTTCTCCTGTGATTTGTGGTACAGGACCAAATGGGGTGGTGACAGGGATGCTGGGACACTGACAGATCAGTCCCCACCCAACAATAGCTGTGGCACTCCGTGGGTGCTCACGTCACACAGGCTCAGTTAACTGGGCCCTGCACAGTCTGGATAACCTGGTGTAAAGAGTCCCGACCTGGAACCAGGCTGACCCCATGATGGAGTCCCAGCTGCATGACTCTGGCGGTCTGATCAGCGTCCCGCCCGTGTCCCTGCGGCCTTGCTGCCTCCAGGCTGCACCCTAAGATGCATGTTCTAGCCTCGCTCCAAGCCCCCACTTGCTCCATAACGTACCCTTTACTGACCACCTTCTCTTCCCTGCCTCACTTCCCACTCCCCTACCAGTGTTCCTGGGATCACATCCCAAATTAACCAAGTTCATTTAAATCCTGATTTCAGGGTTTGCTTCCGGGGAACCCAGACTAAGAGAATGACCTTGGGGGAGTTTAAATAATAAGAGCTGCCAGTTCCTGAGTGCCAGCGAATACATCAGGACGCCTAGTCCAGCGGCCCTCAGCTTTTGCGTGCACGAGGGCCACCTGGAGACCCTGCTGCTCCAGAGTCTGGGACTTGGTAGGTCTGAGAATCTGCACTTGCAACAAGCTCCCAGGTGATGCTGAGGCTGCTGGTCTGGGACCCTGCTTCGCACACCGCTGCGCTATATGATCACATTTAATCCTCACCATAACCCTGGGGCAGGTATCTCAACCTCCATTTCCGAGGAGCCCAGAGAAATTAAGAGACGTGGTCACCCAATAAACTTGGAGCTGAGCCAGGATTCAAGCCGAGGTCTGTCTCAGCTCCAAGATGCTCGCACATCTCAACCTCCAGCCACGTGCGAGCCCAGCTGGGGAGCGAGCAAAACTCCAGAGGGCTTCCCCTCCCAGGTCCCTCCTGTCTGCCTCGGAGCCGGGGGAGGGGCGGTGTGGGAAGGCCCTGGGCTCTCGGCGCCTACTTCTCGGGCTGCCGCCAGGGCCAGGGAGAGGGGACCCCAGTCCTGTGCCCCCGAATGGGGCCCCTGGGAGTAGCTTCCATACAGGCAACGAGACCCAGGGCTGAGGACCTACCTTGGCTGCTGGCGGCTGGCCTGGGGGCCTCGGGGCCCAGGGCGGGCGGCCCCTGGGGGTCCCCCTTGAAGTGGTGGAACCAGCGGCGCCGCAGCTGGCGCAGCTCTGAGTTGCGGCTGCGGAGCCAGCGGGGGCCGGGCCGGGGCCGGGCCAGGGGGCCCCGCAGCACGTCCACGCCGAGCAGCAGCTCTGGGCTGACCCGGGGGTCGTGCAGGGCTCGGCTGTCCAGCAGGCCCACGCCCAGCGCCACGGCGGCCACGGGCAGGGCCTGCAGGGGGCCGGGGGCCCGGGGGCCCGGCGGGAGGCCCACGCGGGCCCGCTGCAGCAGCAGCAGGCTGCCGGTCATCAGGTAGGCGGCTGTGAGGAAGAAGAGCAGGAACTGCGTCCGGCGGAGAAACTTCTGGAGTCGGAAGAAAGGTTTGGCCATGCCCCTGGGCGGCAGGGCTCCCGGCTGGAGCCCAGGGACGGCTCCTAGCACCCAGGCGGGAGGGAGGCTGGGGCCTGCGGAGGCGTCATCCCTGCATCCCGGCAGTAGCCTGTGCTCTCCTGGGGTTACTGTTCCTCCCGCCTGGTTTTCAGCAGGTGCTCACGTGACACCATCACTTAACTCCAGCCCGGACCCTGCAGCTGCAGCTTCTGCCCAAGTGTCACAAACTCTGCCATCCCTGGGCTCTAGCGACCCTCATCTCCAGCTTATAAATCTGGAAAAGAAGAGAAAGGGCACTTAGATGCAATAGGAGGGTCCACTTCTCCCACTGCCCCAGGGTGTGGCACCCTGCACTCCGGGGCTCTGTTTACCAAAGGGAACAGCCGTGTTGCAAGAGCACATGACAGAGAGCTGGGTTCCAGTCCCAGCTCTGCCACTGCATGACTGTGTGACATCAGGTGGGTTACTTCAGTTCACTGGGCCTCAGCTTCCTCACCTGTAAAAGGGGGCTAACACTCTATCCTGGAGCGGCAGGAAGATCCAATAACGATAGCGGTAAGGAGGAAAAACAGTAGCAGAGTATGTTTAAAAAGGATAACCAACAAGGGTCTACTGAACAGCACAGGGAACTCTGCTCAATGTTATGTGGCAGCCTGGATGGGAGGGGAGTCGGGGGAGAAAAAAAGAAAGAAATAAACACCTTCCACTCCCAAAAAAAAAAAAAAACAAAAGAACCCAAAAACCCCACAGCAGTGTCTTTGTACTGAATCCTTACTTCATGCCAGGCACTGAGCTAAACGCTTTATGTATCATCTCATTTAATCCTCACACCAACCCAGCGAGGTAGATACTGTACAGTACTATCCGCATTTTACAGATGAGGAAACTGGGGCAAAAGGAGGCAACGTAACGTTCCCAAAGTCACACAGCTGGTGAGCAGAGGGGCCAAGGTTTGGAACAGCCTGTATTCAGAGCCTGGACTCTGAACTGACACGTGGCCCAGCCTATAATGAGACCCCACCACCTACATGTGCACCCAGCCCAAGGCATGAGTATACAGCAGGAGCTCAATACATGCGTGCTGACTCCCCGGGTGCCTTGGGGCTGCAAACTGTCTTTTGGAAATGCTTCTGCAGACGTGGGTCGGTTTTAACACAGGAGAGGGCACACGGGGAGAGAGTGGGCTTGCATAGTCTCCTAAAGGGAGGAGGCCAGAGCAGGAGAGTGCCCCAGGCCATGCACCTGCCAGCAGGGCTGGGTACCTGATGAGGTGAAGCGGGGAGGGCTCTCAGAGCAGCCGTCCCGGGTGCCCCTCTGCTCCCCAGGACTCAGCTCTCATGCTGGGCTTTGGTTTCCTTTGGCGGCGCCTCTGAAGTGCACTGTCACGGGTTCGCAGAGGGTCCCGCAGCTGCTGTGAGCCGGGCTGCTGGGTGAGGACGGCCCTTAACACAAGGACAGGCTTGTCCTGGGGAGAAAGACTCCTAGGAGCGTGACTAAGCCGCTGCCTGTAACAGGGCCCGGTACCTCCGCCAGGGCCCCACGGCCCCTCAATGGCTGCTCTGTGCCCTACGGACGGCGGCTGGGTGTGAGAGGAAAGACAATGTTTGGGCTCTTGCGGCCTGGCACTCCAGGGTCCCGGGAGGGGCCCAGACCAGCATGACCCTTTTTGATTCAATGCTGAGAGCTGCCAGGTTCTGAGGGAAGGGGCAGGATCTGGGAATATGGGGGTCTGGTGGGTCCTTCAGGCTGGGGCAGGGGTGGCAGGCTAGGGAATCAGCAAATGAAGGTGGAATTAAACCCTGAGTCTGGGAGCCCTTCCAGACGGGTCTCCAGAGCTTTTATGTTCTCTCTAAGCTGGTGTGTGCCAGGCCCACCCCAGCCAGCCTCGTCAGATTTGTAGAAACCGCAGAGAAAATGCCAAGAAGTCCTGACTGATCTCCCTGCCTCTAGCTTTGGCCCCTCCAATCCATCCTCTGCAAGGCCGCCAGGGTGATGCCACTAACACACAAATCTGATCATGGCTCTCCCCTGCTTAAAACCCTTTTCAGTAGCTCCCCATGGCCTTGGGATAAACTCCAAGCTCCTTAGCGTGACATACGAGGCCCCCTTCCTGATCCAGCCCAACCAGCTCACCTCTCGCCAGGCCCCTTCCTTCTGCTTCCCCATGACGTATGCTCATGTGCGTGTACACACACACACACACACACACACACACACACACACACGAGTCCAGCAGAGCGACCACACAGCACACCTGCCCTGGTGCCTTTATACACAATGCATTTGATGTCTTTTTCTCCCTCTTTGCCTGGTGAATCCTTGTGTATCTTCCGAGAATCAGCCCAGGTGCCACTTCCTCCAAGAAGCTCTCCCTGACTACCACCTACCCACTGGTGTAGATTTCTCTGTCTTCCCACAGCCCGTGCTGACCCCCATCCCAGCATTCACCACCCCGAGATAATTTTAATTGTCCCCGTACTTGTCAATCATCCCTGCAGGACTCTGACTGACTCAAGCCTAGAGGTCATGCCCTATGCATTTTAGTAACCCTGGCCCCCAGCATGAGCCCCAGCAGCATAGATGCTCAGCCATCTCTGTTTCTGAATACATTTTTTAAAAATGAAGGAGAAGATATGTTAATAGGCGAATCATGATATCAGAAACCTCCTCCTGTGGGTGTCAGGGCAATGAAATCTCAAATTCCGGTTATTCAGAGCTGTGGGAGCCTCACTGGAAACACGGGAGATGGAGTAATACGGAAGCGCGGAGGACGCCGCTTCACCAGTTCAGGTCTTACAGATACATGGAAATTAATAAGGGTGCCTGAGCTTTATGTTATCCTTCCTGCGTCATTCTACGAAGAGAGGTTTCCGGATCTGCTTGCAAAAGGCTTCTGGTTACAAGATTGGGATTCCATCCGTGAAAAATCCTATAAAACTAAAATATAAGGGGAGAGAGGACGCCTGCTGTGGGGAGAAAGGTTCGGATGAGTTGGAGCCACAAGGTGGGCAATGGATCAGCAGTTCAGAATTTTGAAGCCAAGACCCGGCCAGAACTCCATACACATTTGTATACAGGCTCTGGGAGCACACTGCAAAGGGCACAGTGGGATGCGGCACTGTCAGGGCGATCACACCCGGGTTCCCCAAGCCCCCCCCCCCAACCAAGTCCTCTCTAGAGCCACCCCTTCCCAGAGGGGCCTCCCCTGGTCTGGGGAGGTGGGCACTGGACGTGGGGGCCGGGGGCAGCTACTTTCACGCCAGCGCTCAACGACCCTGGCCTCCTATAAGGCAGGCTGCCGCTCTGAACTTGCAACGTCGCGAAGCCGATTCCCAGCCCAGAACACCTGCCACAACAGGAACCCGTCCCCCTGCCCAGACTTCCAGCCCACTTCCCACTGATATTACGTTCGTCAGTCGTCCCCCACTCTCTGCCACGCTCACCTCTCCCCCAGGGCACAGATGGCACCCGATCTCACATTCTCGCCACATCCCCAGATCCTAGCACACATCCGGCAGGGCAGTGCCCGTAAAAGTGTTTGTTGAGTGACTGAACCTGAAAGAGGCCTGGGGTGGGGGTGGGGGGCTGGGCTACTGCAGCATCTGCACAAGGGCTCACAGCCAAGCCACAGGGCAGCTGCACAGCGGGAGCGGCCAGCGCCTGGGGCGCGTATGTAGCCGCTGCCCGTCAGCTGTGCCCGCTGTACCCCAAGGCCGGGAGGCCCTCCATTAGAGCAAATCCACCTTGATCAAGTCACCGCACAGGGCAGAGCCTCAGGCTCCTCGTGTTAAATGGGGGTAAGTAGGCGTCGTCCTGGGATCGAATCAGGGAGTAAGCCATCCGTTACCTACAGCCTTCAGCTTACCAGCGCAAAAGAGGCAAACATGGAGACACTGGAGGAGAGGCCTGCAGCAGCTGAGGTGTGGGTGGGGAATCAGCCACCCACACCTCCTCTCAGCCTCCAACTCCCTGGGGTGGGCGCACTAGCCCAGGCTTACTTGAAGGTGCCCCCATGCTAAGACAGCTGTTAGCGATTGCTTGCTTTTTCAATGCCACCATTTATGAAGCACTTGGCAGCGTTGAATAATCCAACTAGACTGGGTTGTGTCTTTCACCTGCACCATGTCGTTTACTCCCATCTCCCGCCGAGGCAGATGCCCTGATCACCCCCATCTGAGAGCCCCGGTCTCTAAAGCTCAGCTGGGTGAAGCCCCTTGGCCAAGGTCAGACAAACCAGGACCGGAATTCAGACCCGGCTCCCTGCTCCCAGAGCCCACCCCATGCCCACTAAGCTTCCCGCCTCTCTCTCCACACCAACTTCACACGAGGCAAGATTGATTCCTGAAAGGGGTTTAGCGTGTCTCCATCACCACCTTTTTGAAAACATGCCAGGATGAAGCCCCCAGACATGGTGCCTCACACGGTGTCACCCCCCCTCGCCCCACCCCTGTCAGACCTCCCAGATGCTGCCATGTGGTCAGCGTCCCAGCCTCCTGGGCCCCTCCCCTCCGCTGCAGGTCTGGACCATTCTTCCCCCAGGCATGCTTCCCATGTGACACCGCCTGTCTGGGAATCATGCAAAGTGCTTCAGGGGGACGATGGGGGGCAGGGGCCCACCCCTACCCGAGGCTCCGGCCGTGTCGGGAGGGGGGAGGCACCAGGGAGGCACCGAGCCTCAGGCTGGACAAAGGTGGACGCCAGCTGTCCTGCCTGGCGGCCTGCCAGAGGCCCAGGTGTCACCCCAGAGGAGGCCAGGGCCCAGGGGAGGGAGCCCCTCAGCTTCTTCCCAGGAATGAGAGGAGAGTATTGGGACAGAGGGGCTTCTGGGGGTCTCAGCTGGGGACTTAGACAACTGAGCCCTCGGCTGTTACTCTGTTGTTATCTGGGCCCCAGGTAGCAGCTGCGGCTCAGCCCGAAGGGACGAGGGTTGGGCAGATGACTCCAGGCTGGGGTTTCCAAGGGACTGAACAGGAGAGGGGTGGCGACAGCCGGGAGAGGAGAGAAGGCAGACCCTCGGGCCTGGGGGCTGGAGAAAGAGGTCAGAGACGGCCTGGGCCTCACCAGTGGCCACTGGGGTTCAGTCATGTGACTCCATCACCCCTCACCCTCCCCCGCCAGAGAGGACAGGCAGGCGAGGGAAGAACAACTCCAGCTGCCCCAGAAGCATTTCGGCCACTGCGGCCACTGCGGTGAGGGCTGCAACCCTCTGGGGGTCCAGAGCGGTGCGCTCTTAGCAGGGTGACAGCCCTAAGCTCAAGGAACAGGGACCGACGTGTTGCTCCCCAGACGAGGAGGTGGGCATTCGTGCTCTAGCAGTGGGGAGCCCCAGCCTGCGTGACCGGCGGCTGGGGTCGGGGCAGGCGGCTGTCTCAGCCTCAGGACCTCGGCAAAGCCACACCGGCGAGCTTCCAGCTGGGCTCAGTGCTCTGAATTAGCCCTCCCCTGCCTCTTCCCACCCTCAACCCCTGCCTCTGCCCTGCTCAGGCTCAGTGCCTGTCATCTGGACCCCGCCCCCTCTCCGAGACGCTGTCCCCTCCCAGCATCCTAACAAAGAGATCTTTCTAACACCAAGAACGAGCAATGCTATAGCCTGCAGTGGCGTCCCAGGACTCAGACGGCCAAGTTCAAGCGCCTCAGCCTGGCATTCAGTGGCCCTTCCTGGTTCAGTCTCCCGGCAACTTCCCTTCAGCATTCCTTCCAGAACTCGACGCCCCACTGGCCGGCGTGCAATGCTTCATGCCCCCTTACACATACTCTTCCGCCGGCCAGGGATGCCAACGTGGGCCCCATCTTGTGGCTCTGAAAGGCTTTGTGGCTAACAAGGCTCAGCTCTAATGCCACCCCCTCCAAGAAGGCTTCCTGATCCCCAGAGCAGAGCCACTCCCCAGCGCTCGACGGCAAGGCTGGATGCTCTGGGCGACGTGTCCTGCCTTGAGTCCCGGCTACGCTGCCCACTTCTCCTCCCAGCCTATGAGCCCCTCCTAGATACAGGCAGTGCCTCTGTCCACCTCTGGGTGGGGCACAGGGCAGACCCCAGAACTCTGTGCCCACTGGCCACCCTCCAAGGCTCAGGGCCATGCTGCCCTCATCCCAGGGTCTCACGCCTCTGGCTCTTGGAGATTCAGAAAGAGAGCAAAGGGTCCACTAAATATAGATCTGCTGGGCCCTGGGGTGGGACAAGGTCTGGGAAATGGGAATGGGGTGGGGTCCCTGCCTTTGAGGAGGCAAATCTTTTGATCTTCTGAACTTCAGAACTTAAAAGGTCCAAAATAAGAAATATTGCTAAAAAGGTATAACACATAATAGTAAGGCTGAAACTCCATTCAATGCAAAGGAGGTGGGGGGAGGGGGGAATCCTCCAGCAAACCAAAGTGCTGGGGTTCATATAAATAAGAATAAATCTTCATGGACCATATTAGAGATTGCAAGGTACTTTCACACACTCTCAAGTGTGCTCAATGAATCAACAGATCATCAAATGAATGAATGATCTTCCCATAAACTGGTGAAGTCAAATCATTTTCATCTCCATCGTGGAGATGCAGAATTTGAGGAAGACAGAGGGCAAATTAACTTGACCAAAGACACATAGCTATCGCTAGACTGAACTCAAGTTTGCGGATTCCAGGTCTGTGGCATCATCTACCATATCACATGGTCTTCATCTGTTCAACTCCAGGGATGGAGATGCCTCCAGGCACCCCTCTAGGGGCCAGGGCTGCAAAGACAGACAGAATACCGACCAAATGCGCTAAAAGGCATTTCACCTTTTTAGTTGGTTGATGTGGAGCCCAACCCACTCTTGCAAGAGCCAATCACAGACGCTTTTAGGCTATCTCTGGGCCACCTCTTTAGTAGAACCCGATTTTGTTCATGTGTTCGTATGTTTCTCCCATTGAGTGGCAAACTCTCGAGGTTTGTGCAAACCCCACTGAGTGATTTGGATAAATCTGGGCAAGTGGGTGGAGTACCCAGCCAAAGTGAACCTCGCCCTTCTCTGGCTCTGTGCCCGCCGTGCCTCAGGTCACTGGGATGGGGGACTTATGCCGGGGGTGGGGGAGGCCAAGACACCTCGCGCCTTCCTGTCCTCAGCACCCTCCTGGTCCCCTCATGAGTTTCCAGGAGCAAGAAAAAGAGAATCAAAGTGGAGGAGGAAAGGCTTAACAGCTACCAAGAGGCACACAGTGTTTTACGATGTACACAATTAATTCACCCCGTTCTTCCAACTACTCTCAGCTCTGCATTGGGAGATAGAGTTCCTCCCTAAATATGTTCTCCAAAAGTGCCACCCTTCCAACAACTTTCCAGGTGATACATCAACATGCTGTTTGTCAAAACCACGAGGAAGAGAGATTAAAAGCCGCAGTGTGAAAAGAGGCCCAGGGAGAAGGTAGTCCAAAGCCACGTTCAAGCACTCACGCCTCAGATGAGCAGGGCTTGCCTCCAACCCAGTTCCGCCCCTGCTGGTGGGTCTGATCATCACTCACATCCTATGGATAAAGACCCCGAAGGTCTATAACACTGAGCTTTGCCCTGGCCTCAGTGTAGCTCCGGAGGGAGAGTCCGGGGCACTGGTCTCACTACGGCTGACTTGGGTCTGAGCCAGATAGGATGTCAAGCCGGGCGTGTCTACAAAGAGAAACACGCCCTCCTGAGAGGCGCTGCTCGGACATGGTTCAGTCCTGGTCTAGAGGCTCTGGGTTGCCTGTTCAGGCAGACTGTATGGGCAAGCAGCTCTGCAACTCACTGCCCAGCGCTCAGAGGCTCAGGCTTTAGCAGCCGACCAACGGGTGGCCCACAATATCCACTTCTGCCTGGTTAGGCAGACGGGAAGAAAGGGGCAGGGGTCTGGCCTTCTGCCTAATCCTAGCATCTCTTCACTCCTAGCCAGACATGCTGCAGGCCACAGGACAGTGCCCCGCAGGGCTCCAACGTCCACCGAATGAGGGATCCCCTCCCCCGCAAATAAGGCATTCTTCCAGAGGAGCTGTGGCAATGGTCCTGCTGAAGACAGGGGGATGCAGCTGCGGGTGAGGGCCAGGGGGCTTCTCCTGGGGGAAGATGAGGCTGCCGGGCTCAGCACACCAGCCCAGCTGCCTGCCACGCTTCCTTCAGCGAGTGTGCATCAGAGATGAACACGGCTGCTCCTCCCCATGGAACTGCTGGGCTCTCATGGCCCACCGGGGCATCTTCTCCAAGGGACTGGTGAGGCCAGAGCTAAGGGTATGGCGTGGGGCTGGGGGCGGTGAGGGGAATACTCGAGGGAAACCTCCCCGCTGCCCTCTCTCCAGCCCTTGCAACCAGCAGGCAGAGGCGGCTGCAGGCAGAGCGGAGCCAGCCAGCTTTCTCTGCCTCCTGTATTCCACTCACCACGAGCCCTCACTCTCTGTGCCCGATAACCTAGGCTATTCAGAGGAGAGAAGGAAAAGGCCCCCCCAGCTCCTGTTCCCAATCACGGCGTCCCAACATGGGATAACCCGAGTGCTCCACAAACTGAAGCACGCCCTTCCAGCGGCAAGAGGGAGGACAGCGTCTAACGCTGTTAGAAAAGTAGAGAGGAGTTCCGAGTCTGTCCATCTTGGGAGCAGGTGGGGAGCAGGCGAGCGTGGGCAGCAGCGGGATCCCAGGGCAGTACGGGGTGGGGGGCTGGAACCCTTACAACCAGCCCTCCCACTGCTCAGAGAAGGGTCAGAGGTCTCCCTCTCCGCCCCCGCCCTCCCCACGGGCGAGCCAGCACCGAGCAGGCATCATCGGTGGGCACAGATGCTCAGGAAAACAGACCCCCGGGAGGTTGGTTACCCTGAGGCAGAAGACCCCCCTGGAGGCTTCGCCTGAGAAACGAAAAACGCAATTAGTAGCCTCCAGTCGTGAGTTTCCGTCTACTCTTAGGAAAATGCAGAGCTCTCCTTGGAGTAATTTTTCTGGACGAAATACGTGCGTTTCGCCTTTGCCCGTGCCTCAAGTTCACCAAGAGACAGAGAAAACCCTCCGCTGACCGGAAGCCTGGCGTGGTGGCGGAACAAGAGCGAGCTGCCACTGTCTCCTCTTAGAAGAGGCAGTGCGCACCCCAAAGCCTGTCCTCGCCCCCTCCCCAGATCCACGGCTCCCTCCGGGGAAACGGAGGGTCTCTGAGGATTCCAGAAGGCGGACGCGGCTTGGGAAACTGCTTTGCGCACCCCCGCCCCATCCCGCTCGTGCCGAAGCAGCCCCCCAGCCCGGCTCCACGCGCACACACTCCCGGGCGAAGCCGCCGTGGCCCGGCGAGAGGCGTCCCCCCGCCAGCGCGCCCCGGAGCCGGAGCAGGTGCAGCCCCGCCGCGCTCCCGGCCGCGTCTACACAAACTTGTTGGCCCGCGGCTGGGGGAACCCTGCCCGCAGCCCGCGCGGGGGTCCCGGCTGGGGCACCCGGAGATCGCACTCACCCCGCAATCGCGACCAGCTGGGGCGGCCGCTCCGGCGGCCACGCGCCCGCCTCCCTGGGGCGCCGAGCCCGCAACCCCGCAGTGCCCGGAGCCTAGGCGCCCTTGGCGCCCGCACGCCCCCGGGCGGCCCGCGGCGAGGAGCGGCCCGACGCGCCCCGGGCACAAGGCGCCGCCACCTGGCTCCCTGGGCTGCGGACGTCCGGGCTGAGCCGCGGCGGCGGAGCAAGCGGGCGCCGAGCGGGCGGCGGGCGGCAGGCGGCGGGCGGCGGGCGAGCGGGCGCCCGGCTCTGCACATGCTCACTCGCGCGGCCCGGGGACAGCGGCCGGCCGCCGCCGGGTCCTAGAGGCGGCCGTCCTACCGCCACCCTCAGCCCGCCGCACGTGGGAGGGGTCGCGGCTGGGGGGGCGGGGCGGCGCCCACCCCCAGCCCAGGTCCTGGGGACCAGCCCACTCGCGCTGCTGGGGAGCAGAGACGCTGACACTCACTCCCATACACACACACACACACACACACACACACACACACACACACACACACACAGCCTCGCTCTCCGTAAAATACACACACCGGGCGAATGCATTGGCGCTCACACCAACACGCGTCTACACAAGCACACAGGGCACGAGCACGCCGCCACACTCGCTCAAACCCTTGGGGACACACGCACACTGATTCAAACACACTGAATCACTGCTTCACAGACACCCTGACCCCTACACTCACTCACACACACACACACACACACACACACTGGGCTCTGTTTTGCTGGGGCACTGTGACAGGCACACCTGTACCTCCAGCCACCCAGTTTGTAACGCTCTGATACCAACTCACAGAAGCAGACACACACTGGATCACTGTCCCATGCAGAGCTAGACACTGACACCCACATCCTTATGCGTGCACACACAAACACACACACACACCGCTGTGTGAGACAGTCACCCACAGAATCACTACCCCACAGACAAATACACTGACACTATCTCCTATGCCTACACACTCAGGACTCTACCGCCAGCTACTACACTGCCCCACACAGACCTACGGGGACAAATCCACACCTAGGTATAGCCGCCGACGCACCGGAGTCCACTGACAGACACACTGTTGTACAGAGAGTCATACTGGGCATTGGTCTGCAGGCATACACAGAGACACACACACACTGAGGCGGACAGGCACTGATACAGACACACAGGTGTACAACCACACTGCTGTACACAATCCCCTTCTTAAAATAAGGGCTGGATCCAACCTTGAGGATTTCCCCTCCACGCCCCACCCCTGCTCCCCGGAAGCCCCCAAGCCACAGTGCTACCCCTGCCCTGCCAGGTGCATCAGCGGCCCCTGCCCTCACCCAGGGCTGGCTGCGGAGATGCTCCGGAGGCTGTGGACCAGCAGGGGCTACGAGAGCAGGATGCGATGGCACGGCTCGAAACCGGTCTTCCTGAAAGGGAGTTTCATGCCTCCGATGCCCGCTAGGGGCAGCGCAGCTTGGCAAGGCTCAGAGGAGCCCATTTTCAACAGGTGGAGGGCGGGCCGGGAGAGGATTAGCCTGGAGACCAGTTGGAGCTCCGCTTTATGTAGATCAGTCAAGGGGCACCCAGAAGGGAAAGGGACGCGCTTAAGTTTTTCAGGCCAAGTGCCGGAATTAGGAGAATCAGCCCTCCTCCCTGGGACGAAGGTGGGGAGCTCTGGAGTCCTTGGGGGAAGTGGGAGAGGGCACAGGGAGTGCGGGGTGTCACTGGCTTGCAGAAAACCCCCCATGCACGTCCCTGTCAGAGTGTGAATGGGTGTGTTGCTATTATTACCAACAACAATAACCCACTGTACATTTTTGATTTTTGCAGTCCTCTCCAGGACCAGCTACATAATTTGTGGGACCCAATGCAAAATGAAAATGTGGGCCCTTTGATCAAGAATGAATAAGAACGTCAAGAAACAAGAACAGAACATTAAACCCAGTGCGGAACCCTTCTGAGCACGGGCGCCATGCTCTGCACAGTTCTTGTGCTGGTGAAGCTGGCCCTGAACTCTTTCATGCCGGTGGTCTCACTTAAAACTCACAATAAGTGGTGTGTGCCTTCACCACCTTTATCTGCAAATTAGAGAAAATACACCCATTCTTGGGCTTTTGTGACAATCAAATAAAATGCCTGGTGGGTTCATAGCACACTGTCTGCTGCAGGGTACACAAGTAACGCCTTTTAGTAAACATGATAGGAAGAGCTTTCTCCCAAGGCTTTGCTACAATCCAGAAATACCACCTGTGCAATGCTCTCTCGATCCACAGGCTTGTGGTGATTTCTTGTCCTTCAAATGTCGCCTCCCCAGAGGCCTGCCCAGACGTCCCAGCTGAAGCCCCCGCCTCTCTGTCCACTTCCCAGGCTGCATAAAGCATACTGCCCCATCCTCACCTTGTGGATTTATTTGTTTATTGTCTGTCTTCTCTTCCCAGCCCCCTCTCAGCTCCCACAAAGCCACGCGAATTTCTATCTCATTCAGAACTGTTTCCTCCGTGCCTAGCTTATTCTGGGCACATCGGCATGCCCACTAAATATTTATTAAATAAATAATTAATTGGGATTTTTTTAAAAAAATGCAATGTGCCTAGCATGACACATTTTCAATGAACTCCAGCAGTTTCCCAGTGGTCACCATGTGTCTTCCCAAGGACTCAGAGACTGCTTCCTCCAGTTCGGGTCCACAGACAGATCCATGTTTGTGCCTGGCCCTCTTACAATGGCCCAGCGGGTTCTACCGACCATCAGGGAGACCAGGAGGGAGAGCGTGGAGGGCTCATGGAACCGCGTCCCCCTGCCAGGGGCCTGTGGTGGGAAACGGAAGCAGGTGCCCCGCCGATACCCGCAAGCGTCTGCCTCCAAGCATCCTCCTCCTTTGACTCCCTAGCTCTTGGTTTCTGCTCCATCAATACCCTGGCAGGGTGACACGGACTTGACTGTCCCAGAGTAGCCTGTGGAGGTTGCCTTTCACTCCTGGTGGAACCCTGCATCATTGGAGCAAGCATCGTTCAGAGAGCGAGACAACCTCTGGCAACATCTGAAAAGAAGGGGATGCAGTTTCTTCTTTCTTCCTTTGCTTTCTTCCCCTGTAGTAGTGCTGTGACTTACTGGTGCCCCCTCCGTGCGCTCAGACCTGCAGCTGGCTACAACACTTTGCTCTGCTGCCCATTTAGTTGCTCTCTCCCATGAGTACTGCAGAGACTTAAATATGCCTTTGTGAAGACTCCAGCCACACAGATGGTAATTGTACCCCCTGCTGAGCCGTGCCTGCAGATACCAGACCAGGCGGGTGGGGGGGGGGGGATGGTGCTGGGGGGGCGGATTCTGTACCTTCCTGGGAGGGATGACTGGTCTGGTCTGGGACCATCTGGACTTCCTAGGCATGGACCAGAGGTGCCCTGAAAGTTTCAGGAATTCAGAGGTAGCAGAGAGAGACTGGGATTAGTACGAGGAGGAAGGCTGAATTTCTTTTCTGACTAGACCAGAATAGGCTGTGTGGCCTCATGCAAAACCTACCTTTCTATGTCCTGGTTTGCCTTTCTGTAAAATGGGCAGGTTGTTTAATTGATATTCAAGGGCCTTTCTTTAAGAGAGGCAGGGGAACGAAATGAGGGTGCTTTGAGGTCAGTTCTGCTTCTCTAGTTGGGCAAATTAAATCCTTTTCCCCAGATGTAGTTTTTTTAATCTGCAAAATGCGGAAAGGGTCTTCCTTCCAGTGCAGAGTTCCTGGCACACAGTATATATTCAGGAAGTGACCGCAAGGATGATTCAACCCTAACTGGCTCTGGTGTGGGGTCTGATGTGGCAGGAACAGGCAAAGAGTTTGTGGGATTCAGTTGAGAACTGCCTGACCCCGCCACCCTTCCTATCTGCACAGAGGCCGCAACGAGCTGAGGCTGAGGAACAGAAAGCACTGAGGCACTGCCAGCCGAGTGCAGAAGTATGTTGGGTTAGACACAGAGCTTCTGGGCTCCGTCATCAGCTGGAAGGTGTAGGGGTGCAGGGGCTGCAAGTAGGCTCTGGAGGAGAGGGTGGCAGAGTGGACCCCTGCTCTGCTTCTCCTGTCTGCCTGGTGTGCACGTGTGTGCTTAGCAGAAGAAACACCTCATCTTTGTTCCATTTTTACGAACTTCCCTGGAAGTCATTCATCAAAGACCTTGACTTGCATGTTGTCATTTCAGTGAAGCTGCTGGAGCACCTCAAGCAGATGGCAGTGATTAAAGAGGAGATGGGTTCACTTTAATAAACTTCTTATTTCGGAATAACTTTAGATTTCCAGAAAAGTTGCAAAGATAGCAGAGCGTTCGTGTGGACCCCTCACTCAAGTTTTCCCCGGTGTTAACATCTTATGTGACCAGGGTACCTTTGTCAAAGCTGAGAAACTCACATAGGCACACTCCTATTGACCAGATTCCAGACTTCGTTTGTATTTCACCAGTTTTTCCATTCATGTCCTCTTTCTGTTCCAGGATCCACTCCAGGGTCCAGGTTACCACACTGCATTTAGTTATCCCACCTCCCCAGTCTCTTCTGCTCTGTGACAGTTACTCATTCTTTCCTTGCCTTTCCTGAGAAGTACTGGCCAGGTATCCCGTGGAACGTCCAGGCGGCTCATTTCAAACAACTAGACGTCTCAGACTAAAGGAGTTTTTAAACCTGGTGACATCATGTGACTAATGATGCTGTCTCTGTGTGTGAGCCTACTGACCAAGATCACCTGGTCTGCATCCTAAGGAAAGGGGACAAGAAAGAGAGGCCACCATGGAGGAAATTCCAACAGCACAGGGGTTGTCAGATGGCTAGTGGCTGAAATGAAATTCTGGAGGAAACATAATGTCAAGTTCCAAGTTCCAGATGTAATAATGGCCGATTCCCAGAGGCTCACCTGATATGCAGGGTCTGCTCATTACCTGTGTTCTTCCTCACCCCAGGTATCCTGGCCACACAGGAAGGGTCACTGGAGAAGGAGCGCGGCTCCCCCGGAACTCCCACCTCCAGCCCTACCCCTTCCGTCCCCCACCCTGTGTGGAGTCCCAGATACATCCACTTACACGGTTGGCCCTCTCCCCTCACTTCAGCCTGATAGAAAACAGCACACCGATGGCGGTGGGCACAATAAAGTCTCCCTAAACATCTTCATCAGGGGAAATGAATCCTTTGTTTGGAAGTATTTTTAAGACAGAGAAACAGGTTTGGTTTTTTCTAATCCCCTTCCTCTCCCTCCCCTTTGTAGGGATTTCTACTACAGCGCCTTAAACACAGCTGTGCTGCTGTGCTGGGAAGTGGACTGGCCACTTTGGGACCATGAGATGACAAGCCAGCCCTCTATGCGGGACAGAGCACAAAGACAGAAGAGGCCTGGGTCTGAACCAACGGAGGACCCCCTTTCCTCTGGACTCATGTTAGAAAACTAAGATCTACTTGTACAGAGACAAATCCTGCTCACTTATGCCCTTTTATATGGTTTCATTCCTCCAGATTGTGAGTCCTCAATGTCCAGCACAGGATCAGCAAAGTCCTGATAACCGAGTCTGCTCACCAAGTGAGTGGAACTCCAAACATCCTGCATAGCTTGAGTTTCTGCCTTCTGGGAGGTTGGGTGTACAAGCAAGTGGATGAGTGGAAAGTGGATGGAAGGGCTGTGGGTGTGCAGCTGGACATAAGGAGTTGTGGGCAGACAGAGGGCAGATGCCCAGTAGGAAGGTTTGAACGTATAGATGGTTAGCTCCACGAGAGCAGGGAGCTTGTTTGTCTCCAAGGTCACGGCTGTCACCAGCACCCTCCTCTCCCCTGCCCTGAATAGCCTTACCTCCTAGAAGCCCAGTCACATGGTAGCCCCTCCTCTACCTTGCCCAGGTTCCCATCCACCCCTCTCCACCCTCCTCTCACACTGCCTGGCCCCTCCCCCTATAGGTCTCCCTCTGGGCGTTCCCATGCTCTCTGTCATCTCCCCCCATCAGCCTGTGTCACTCCATCTCTGGAGTTTGCCCACTCTGTTTCCTTTGCCTGGAATGCCCCTCGCCTCACAATCTGTCACTCTCTCAGGGCCTGGGACAAACTCTCCCTCTTCCCTGAAGTCTTCCCAGATTTCATGTCCAAATTTAATCTCCTACCCCCATCAGTGTTCCCACAGTTTTGTGCTTGGGATAAAAGCCAGGATGGGGAAACACAGGAGCCAAATAGGAGGAAAATGCGTGTGTGTATATATGTGTGTGTGGGGGGGTGCGTGTAGAACTGTTCAGAGCTTTACTGTCCCAGAAAGTACTTATGTCACCACCTGTCTGCCCCAGGGGAGCGTGGCAGG
This sequence comes from Aethalodelphis obliquidens, assembly GCF_003676395.1. Classification (NCBI taxonomy): domain Eukaryota; kingdom Metazoa; phylum Chordata; class Mammalia; order Artiodactyla; family Delphinidae; genus Aethalodelphis; species Aethalodelphis obliquidens. Next base: position 9,145,226 of record NW_020837982.1, read on the forward strand.
AGAAGGTGCTGTCACTTAGGAAGAATCCGCAGTTTGCTGGGTCCTACGCTAGGCACTTTACGTTTGTTAATTTAAGTAATCCTCCTCACAACCCTATGAAGTCTGTACTGTTTTAGTTCCATTTTACAGACGAGAAAACTGAGGCTCAGAAGAGTGAAGTGACTGAGCCAAAAATCACACACCCAGAAAGTGGAAAACCTGAGCTGGAGCTCAGATCTGGTTGGTCTCAACGGGACCCATTCCAGTGGGCTCTAACTTGGTCACTCATGTCCACCCACCTGTCCACCCGCCCCGTGCCACCCGCGAGGCACACAGGGACAGCCTCTGGCCTCCTTCCCTTTCACAGCCATCCCAAGGTCAACACACACATGCTTGTCTTCCATCTCAGATTGTGAAGGAATTCTATGGAAAGGATGCTTGCTGAGTTGTTACTAACAGAGGACATGGCCAATGTCATTGCCGGAGCCCAGGGGATCATGGGAGGGAGGGAGGGAGAGATGTTATTCTCTTAGAGGTTCTTGAGCTGTGTCAAGGGATCCTCTCGGGAGAAGGAGAGAAAAGAGCTGCAGAGGAAAGGAATTCTCAGCCCTGCCCTGCATGTACCCTAGTGCCAGGTGCCCCAAGCATGTGGGCTCCTCCTCAGGAGAAATCTATTCTATTACAGGACACACATGGGAGAGGAGCAAAGTCGCTTGGGTGAGTAAAGTGTTCCCCCATGTTCCATCTAGTTCCTTCTGCTTCCTTTTATGCGTGTTCCCTGAGGGGAGCTGAGGGATAGAGGTGCTAAGAAGGACCGGAAATGCACTGGATCAAGAAACTCACTATTCTCTGGAAGTTCATCAGAGCAGACAGACTCTGCCATTCACTAATCACGTGACTGTGTGTCCTTGAGCAGCACCCTTCACCTCTCGGAGCCTCAGTTTTCTCATCTGAAAAATGGGGAGAATGAGAACGAGAGGAGATAAGGTGTTGGGGGGGCCTCAGGACTGTGCTTCCCACCTTACATGCACGAAGTTAATCATTTCTTTTCCTCCCGATGTGTTCCCACAATCTGCCGTTATATTTTCTTTTGGGTACCTATTGGGTTAACGTCTGCTTCTGAGACTAGACTTCGAAACCCGAAGGCAGAGGTCATTCTAGAGTTCATGAAGGCTGCTTCCCCAGGAGTAGGACAGCGGCTGTCATGGGGCGGGGCTTGGGAAAGATGAGAACAGTGAGTGATGCTTCGAGCTCCCTCTCCATTCTTGCTCTGTCCACCCCTGCAGGGATTGTGCCTGAGGCTGGGGCATGCACTGGTGCCTGGGGGTAGGGTAGAGCGCTGGAAGATGGTGGGTGAGGGCTGGGTGCCGGTGGGGACCTGGGGATTCGGAGACTGTCTGTCTAATTCAGATGGGCCCTGCCAACCCTGCTTTCACCAGTTTGGGCAGCTCAGGAGAGCAAGGAATATGCTTTGGAGCAACAGGCGTAGAGATTGAGAAGACTTCAAAGAAGAAATGTTGGTGGATGGAGGGGAAAGATACTTTAGGATGAGGAGTGGCCGGTGCAAGTCGGCAGAGATGAGGGCAGCACACATACCTGGAGTGCTCAGGGGAAGGTGAGAAATTTTCTGTGGTTGGCAGGCAGGTGGAGGCAGGAGGCTAGAAGGGTATTAGGAAAGCCTGCGGGATTTGGCCTTTATGCTGGAGCTAGGTAACAGAGAGCCAAAGAAAGTTTTCCACCCATGGGTAGAAACAGTGGGGTAGGGGGAAGGGAGGGGAATAGTGGGTCCTGACCATCCCGGCCATCATCCCCAGGCCTGCCTGTTACCATGGCAACCAATGGCGGGTGGGGGGGGGCACGTGAGAGGGATCTTCCTGTTTCTGTATGTATGACTTTGACGCTCAGCATCTCAGGCCGAGTCTAAGACAAATAGCCGTGGCCACCTACTCCCCTTAGAGTCCCCAGGTGAGGAAGCCGTTTGAGCACTGTCCCAGCGAGCAAAGGCCTGGCCTGTGGCCCCTGTGCCCCTCCTGGCCCCCCCTCCCTGCCCACCTGAGGGATGGCAGGGCTCAGGTGTGCGTCAGGCTCTCTGACCAGCTTCCAGCCAGTCCTGACCAGGCTCTGAGGAACAGGGAAATGGGAAGTGACAGCAAACGCCAGGAGTCACTAAGTCTCTGTCGCCTCGATGTCCAGGCAGATGCAGCTGGTGCTGAGCAAATGCAGCACTTCAGAGACACCGCTGTCCCCGCAGGAGCCCCCTGAGCCAAGCTGAGGCCTGGCCGCACCCCATGCTACCCTACCCCTCCCTCAAACCGGCCTCCCTGCCCCAGACCCTGGACCCCTGTGTCCAGCCACAGCCCAGCCCTGGCCCAGAACCATCTTTTATAAATCAGATCTGGGTCCTCCACACCCAGCCACAAGCCGGTGGGCTTATCTTGCCCATCATTAGGACTGTCTCCTCAGAAGAAACGACCTTCCTCGGTACTTTTTAAAGATTACCTCCGTGGGAGTTCCCTGGTGGTCTAGGAGTTAGGATTCCAGGCTTTCACTGCAACGGCCCAGGTTCAATCCCTGGTTGAGGAACTGAGATCCTGCAAGCCATGCGGCAGGGGCAAAAATAAAATAAAGATAACCTTTGAAAGGTTTGCTTACGATAACATCCAACAATTCTGGAGCCAGACTCCCAGGAATAATTAATTACTCCATCTGTGTTCAATGTCTTTGTCTTTTTTTATTTGTACAGACAGATTGAGGGGTTTCTGGCTACCACGTCTTTCCCCAAACAGCCCTGCTTTTTTTTTTTTTTTTTTTTTTGCGGGGCGGCGGGCCCCCCCCCCTCTTGCCTCTCCCGTTGCGGAGCACAGGCTCCGGACGCGCAGGCTCAGCGGCCATGGCTCACGGGCCCAGCCGCTCCGCGGCATGTGGGATCTTCCCGGACCGGGGCACGAACCCGTGTCCCCTGCATCGGCAGGCAGACTCTCAACCAATGCGCCACCAGGGAAGCCCCAGCCCCGCTTTTTGAAACAATCTAGACAGTGTCCTGTTTGTTACATGACAGACTTTGGAAGGAATCTTTCCTGAGGGAAAAAAATCTTTTCTGAGGGAGAAAAATAATCGCATCTTACACGTAGGCATTTACAGTCTCTAAAATGCAAATCTGGCCAAGTCACCCTCCTCCTTAGGATCCTTCAAGGCTCTGCAAGATCAGGTGGGAACTCCTTTACCAGTCCAGTCCTGATCCAGCCAAACGTGCCAGCCACATTTTGCCAGCCTTTGCCCCAAACTTGACCTTCAGCCCCTGCATTAAATTTTCTGACTCCCCCAGGTGGGGTTAGGTGTCCCCAATCCCCACACAGATACACGTGTGTACAAACAAGCATCACACACATCTCCATGCACACGGGTGCAAACACTGATACACGCACACCTGCAAACAATGCACACCTGCACACATGAACATGTGTGGGCACGGTAACACATGCACACACAAGTACATGCGTACACACAGATGCACACACACACACACACATAAATGCGCGCGTGTGTGTGTGTTTGTTTCTATCATAACGCTGATCGTTGGTTCTTTCCACAGTGCGTTTGGGTCCTCCCATACTGGACCGTCCCTGCTCCTCAGTGCCAGCGCAGCACCCAGTGAGAGACGAATGAGCACACTAGACAGTCGGGAGGCACGGCCCTGGGACTGGCTCTGCCATTGCCCTTTAGTGGGACCGTGGATGAATCTCCATCCTTCCCTGAAACTCAGTTCCCCACAAGGACGATGGGAGGGGTCCATGTGGACCAGGTGGGGTCGGGGGAAGCTGAGAGACCAGTCCACAATTCCCACTGCAGCCAGCACAGCCGGTCCAGCCACCCAACCCAGCTTATTTATGATGCTTTTAGCTCCAAGTGGACCCATTTCCGAAGTCCTCTCCAAGATATGAATTATCTTAAAGGGCTGATTTGTATCACTGTGGTTGGACGATGCTTAACCAGAAAGCACTCCGGCCTTTCAGCAGTTTCTATCCAGGGAGAGCTATGGATTTTTTTTTCACCCTAATTGAGCACTTCAGAAAGGGGGGTGGGGTGGGTTGAAAAACCTTCAATACGTTGCATTTTTAGGAAAAGCCATTTTGACTTATTAGGCGTTGTTGGCTTCGGAAATATGCTCACTAATGACTTCTATTTAAATATTTTCCTCCAGCTGAGAAAAAAAATACTGTGTTAATGGATTTGACATCCCCTAGATGAGTAGTTTCCCACCTTGGCCTCTGAACTTCCTTGGCCAGATCCTCTCAAATACTCAAGAGGTCCCAAGTAGGCTATGTTAAGAAAACCCCTGTCACAATCACCTATAGAAATGATGATTTCCAGCGCCATTGGTGATCTGCTAGGTGTAAGCATAAACTTAGCTGGAATCACTGGTTTCTCAAAATCTTTCACGGGTGCCCCAGCCCTTACAGGATTCAATGCAAAGCTTCTAGTCTTGCACAAAAGGCCCACCCTGCCCACATCTGACACCACGATACCCACCCTGCTCCCTTTTGAACCCCAGGCAGGAAATTCTAGGTGAGCGAGTGGCCTGTGTAGGCACACATGGCACAGCATCTAGAAGGGCTGCATCTGCCTTAAAGCTTTGCTGTTGCCATCTAGAAATTCTTAATAATTTTTGAGCGAGGAGCCGCCATGTTCTCATTTTGCGCTGGGTCTTGCAAATTATGTAGCAGATCGTGCCCAGATTCACCACACTCTCCCACTCCTCTCTACCTTTTTTTTTTTTTTTTTTTGCGGTACGCGGGCCTCTCACTGTTGTGGCCTCTCCCGTTGCAGAGCACAGGCTCCAGAAGCGCAGGCTCAGCGGCCATGGCTCACGGGCCCAGCCGCTCCGCGGCATGTGGGATCTTCCCGGACCGGGGCATGAACCTGCGTCCCCTGCATCGGCAGGCGGACTGTCAACCACTGCACCCCAGGGAAGCCCTTTACTTCTGCTTTTATCTCAGTATTGGCCTCACTCCTATCTCTCTCTCTCTGTCTCTGCAGACCAGCATCTTCCTCAACTTAGCCATAAGGTAGAGCAGTATTACCTGACAGCATCTAAACTGTCCATGGTTCTAGCCATGGGAAGGCTGGACCGTTCCTGATTCCATTTCACAGTTCTGCGGACACAGCCCCAGTTGGCCCCTCCAGGGTCAGGCTCATCAGTGGAGCCCAAACTACGGATGATTTTACACTCCAGAGTGGCCTGATCCTTTCACACCTGTCTACCACACACGTCTATCTTTCCTGAAAGGGCCATAAAGGATCCCTAAAGGCCATGTGTTTCTCAGCTTTGCCTCTCCTCCGGTCTGGTGCCTGGAGCCTAAATTGTCGTTGAGTAAAGGATGCAGTGTGCCGCTTCAGGGTTTAAGTTGATTTCTGCAGGAGGGAACCTGCTCACTCAACAGATTCTATACTCCCAGAAATTATTAAAGGAGCAGAATTAAATTCACAGGGGTCAGAGGTCAGGGAACACTGGAAACAAGGCAATCCCAGCAGAACCTTCGCTAATTGCCACATTCGAATGTGCTGGAAGAGCAGAAATGCTGCTGAATTATTTACTTGGGTCTTAATATCAAATCGCAGAGGATCTGCTCCACGGCCAGTGAGCCCATAAGCTCAGGGTGTGTCGATCAGCGAATCACAGTACCTAAGGTGTCTCCGGACTGGGCACCCCCTGACCCTTACTGACTCCTGCCTGGTGAGGATGCAGAGGAAAGAAAAGAACGTGCCTATGCAGGAGGCCCCAGACTGAGCAAACCCACATACTGACTGTTGAATTCACAGCTTTCACAGAATGAAATATACACTCCTTCTGTGAATCCAGCTTCATGCTCCCCTTCCTGGGTCCCCATCTCCAAGAATGGTGTCAGATGGGAATGCCTGTTGTCCATGTGGAAGACTTCTCCAGAACTCCCTCTGGTCTCTCTTTGTCTCTTCGTCCTCTTGGGAGTGAGCTGGGCCCAGCGGGTGGGATTGTGCTGCTCTCCCCCTGCAGGGGGACAGCCTGCTTCGGTCCAGCCAGCAGACCGGAAGTCATACCCTTCAGCCTGGCTGATGCAGGAGTGAGAAAAGATTTGTGGGCCTCCATCTTTATTCTCTGTTGGCTCACCTTGTTCAAAACTTAGGTAGGGGGGGGCTTCCCTGGTGGCGCAGTGGTTGAGAGTCCACCTGCCGATGCAGGGGACACGGGTTCGTGTCCCGGTCCGGGAGGATCCCACATGCCGGGGAGCGGCTGGGCCCGGGAGCCATGGCCGCTGAGCCTGCGCGTCCGGAGCCTGTGCTCCGCAACGGGAGAGGCCACAGCAGTGAGAGGCCCGCGTACCGCAAAAAAAATAAAATAAAAAACTTAGGTAGGGAATAGTGGTGCGAGTTCTTAGAGGGGGCCCGGAGCCTCCAGTGTTAGTTGCATGCATCAGGTCACCCTCCAAAGCCAATACGCCACTTGGCCTGGGACACAACCTTCCTGCCCACCGCAGAACTGTTAAAAGATGCCACACAACTGTAAAAGCAAACAAACAAACAGACAAACCCATTTGGCCTAATCTAAGCTTCTAGAAACCACCAAGGTCAAAATGCCCTGTCCGTACCCGTAAGCCCAAGGTCACAGCAGGCTCTGGCTGCCCCAAACCCATTCTATGTATGTATTTGGCTTTCTGAATTCCATTCTCTCTCTCTTTTTTTTTTTTTTTTTTTTTGCGGTATGCTGGGCTCTCCCCGCTGCGACCTCTCCTGTTGCGGAGCACAGGCTCCAGACGCGTGGGCTCAGCGGCCATGGCCCACGGGCCCAGCCGCTCTGCGGCATGTGGGATCCTCCCGGACCGGGGCACGAACCCGCGTCCCCTGCATCGGCAGGCGGACTCTCAACCACTGCGCCACCAGGGAAGCCCCCATTCTCTTTTTTTTATAAATTATTTTTTATTCATTTACTTTTGGTTGCATTGGGTCTTCGTTGCTGCGCGCGGGTTTTCTCTGGTTGCCGTGAGCGGGGGCTACTCTTTGTTGCGGTGCGTGGGCTTCTCATTGCAGCTCACGGGCTCGAGCGCAGGCTCAGTAGTTGTGGCGCACGGGCTTAGTTGCTCCGCGGCATGTGGGATCTTCCCCGACCAGGGCTCGAACCCGTGTCCCCTGCATTGGTAGGTGGATTCTTAAGCACTGTGCCACCAGGGAAGTCCCTGAATTCCAGTCCTTTTAAAAAATAATTCCGCATTACACCAAATATTGAGAATCTTTGAGGGGACCCCTAATAAATGGTACCCCTCCAGGTTTTGAACAAACTGAGAAATAAAATAAAAAGTAAAGACAGAGGGCCGAAGTATCAGGTTTACTACTGCTAAAGATGAGGTAGAAAATGTGGCTTTAGGCCAGTTAGGCAAGTGGCTTGCTGGTACTGAACTCCCACATCTGGCAGCTGAGTCCGCCCAGACTCAGACAGTATCAGACTATAGCAGGCTTCCCACATGGACGGTCCTGCCCAAGGGAGGCTTAGGTCTTGGAGGAGCAGAGGAGAGCTTTTTTTTTTAAAAGAAAAATAGACTTTAATTTTTAGAGGAGTTTTAGGTTCACAGCATAATTGAACAGAAGGCACAGAGAGTTTTCTGATACTCCCTGCCCCCTCCATATGCATAGCCTCCCCCACTATCAACGTACCCTATCAGAGTGTCAGGAACCTGCATTGATACAGCATTATTACCTCCCAGAGTCCATAGTTTATATTAGGGTTCACTCCTGGTATTGTACATTCTATGGGTTTGGACAAATGTATAATGACATGTTTCCACCATTATAGTATCATAAGAGTAGTTTCACGATCCTAAAAAATCCTCCGTGTTCCATTTACTCACTTCCCACTTCCCCCAACACCTGGCAACCACTGATTTTTTTTTACTACCTCCATAGTTTTGCCCTTTCCGGAATGTCATATAGTTGGAATCATACAGTATGTAGCCTTTTCAGATTGGCTTCTTTCACTTAGTCATATGCATTTAAGGTTCCTCTATGTCCTTCCATGACATGAGAGCTCATTTCTTTTCTTTTCTTTTTTTCTTCTGGTTGTGTAAACTGCTTTTTAAAAAATTGAGGTATGATCGACATATAAGATTATGTTCATTTCATGTGTACAACATAACGATTTGATACTTGTATATATTGTGAAATGATCACTACAATAAGTCTAGTTAACATTGGTCACTAGACATAGTCACAACATTTTTTTCCTTGTGATGAGAGCTTTTAAGATCTACTTGCTTAGCAACTTTCATATGTGCAGTACAGTATTTTTCATATAGTCACTACGTTACATCATCTCTTTTTTGTCCTGAATAATATTCCGTTGTCTGGATGTACCACAGTGATTTATCCATTCACCTACTGAAGGACATCTTGGTTGCTTCTAGGTTTTGGCAATTATGAATAAAGTTGCTATAAACATCCGTGTGCAGGTTTTTGTGTAGTTATAAATTGTCAACTCCTATGGGTAAATACCAAGGAGCACAATGTTAGATCATATGTTAAGTGTGTGTCTAGTTTTGTAGGAAACCACCAAAGTGTCTTCCAAAGTGACTGCACCATTTTGCATGCCCACCAGCAGTGAATGAGAGTTCCTGTTGCTCTGCGTCCTCACCAGCATTTGGTATCATATGTGTTCTGGATTTGGGCCACTGTAATCAGAGGAGAACTTCTGCCCTTTGAAGTCTGACTTGACCCCAAGAGTAAGTTTAAAGAGTAAGTTTAAAGCAGGTTGCCTCGTTAATCTTCCCAAGTTCACCCATCAGATGAGTCAGCGTGGAAGGAGGTAAAGAAAGGTCATATGTGCTCAGCGAACACACTTATCTTCATAGCACTTATCCCAGTACTTCCTCCTTATTTTATCTGTCTTCATGTCTGCCTTGCACATATTAGATGCTCAATAAATTAACAAATAATCATGAAGTGGGTGAATGAATGAAAGGTAGGGACCACATCCGTCTCGTTTTCTGCTGCACCTGCAACTTTGGGCAGGATGATTGACACAAAGATTTGCTGAGTCAGTGAATTAACAAAACAATGCATGAATGACTCAGTGAAGGCCAGGGTCCTGTCTATTGTTGGGTTCATCCACTGTGTCCTTTGTTCTTAGCAAAGTGCCTGATACCTGGCAGGTTCAGTGAAGTATCTGTTAAGAGAACAAATATGTGAATGAATGTATGAATGAATGAATAAGTATGGTGCAGAGGAGGGAGATTAGGGTCCCGCCTGCCCAGCAGTGGTCAGCACTAACTCAGGAGTTAGGGCCACACGCTAAGAGCAAGTCCAGAGGAAGTGAGCATTAGATAGAAGATTTCTGAAAATGTTGAAGGAACTGGAGATGTGACAGTCTGTCGTCAAATGTCTTTAAACATCTGCCAGGCTGTCATGGGCGGAGGAGGCGGGTGTACTCTGGGATCCCCAAGGAACCAGTGGAGGGAGCTTTCATAAGGCAGATTTGGGCACAATTTAAAAATGAAAAGAACCTACATGCTTTGTGCACAGATCACATACGAGGCATTCTGCAAGTTGTTATTTAACCTGCGTTCAGTTACATTTCACGCCTTCCTAAACCAGGCGTGATTTCCCCATGCTTAGACACAAGAGACAATGTGACTCGCTGAAAGTCGCGCAGTTATAACACGATAAACCAGGATGCAAACTCAGGACCAGCTGATTCCATAGCCTACACTGCTTAGAGGAGACCAAAAAAAAAAAAAAAGTTTAGGCTGCCTTGTAAGATAGTGAGTTCCCCATCACTGGAGGTGGTCAAGTAGAGGCTTGGTCACTCACTTGGTTAAGCCAAAAGAGACTACACAAAAGAGCTGAAAGGACAGACCAAACTGGAGTCTCTCTGGTTCTCTGGCTGTGGTTTTGCCCACTCTTGTATGGGGCCCACCCTAGCATCATAATGGATTTTGGGACAATGGTTTTGGTCTAGCAAGCTTACTTTAAAGATGATCTACCTGTCCTGTAAGCCACACCTAAGAGGCTTATAGTGCACACCTGACATTGGAAGGATGGCAAGTAGATTTTATTTTATGTTTCAGTTTGATCCAGTTGGTAGTGGCTGCCTGGAGTGCTGTCCAATTCTAAAGCTTTGTTTAGCCTCGGTGGGAACCGTGTTTTGATTGATTAGTGATGTCTGTCCCGGGAACGGGATAGTAGCTGGCAGACATTTGCCACATATATGCCAAACTTACTCCAGGACGTGCAATTGAACTCTGGAGAGCCCAAGTGGTTAATAGTGGTAAAGCCACATTCATCTAAGAAAATACCAATGTACATTGTCTTAGAGACAGAAAAGGGATTAATTTTCAACACGAAGATTTGAAGCAGTCCATATTCCAATTCCTAAACATCACTCGACTTGCTTTTCTGTGAGCCTGTCCTTTAATTAGGAGGTTCTGCAAACACTTCAAAGCCAAGCAGTTCCCTGGCCAGCCCAGCCCAGTGGCTGTCCCTGCCAGCTCCCCAGTTCCCTGCCAGCCGCAATTTCCCCTGAGCACCACACTGGGTTTTGATCATGCAAATAGAAATCGATGTTTCCCACTGTGCAGTAAATAGCCTGTCTCCATGCTCAACCACATCTTTATCCCCGAAGCCAATTATAGGCGTGGCTACCTCCCCATGCAGAACCCGGAAAGCACCTCTGTTCATTCCCTTCTTGGATGTTGGGGGGTTGCTGTGGTCCCCCATCCCAACCTTATCCAGGCCTCCAGAAAATCTGAGAGCCTTTCTTGAACAAGTGACTTAAGGAGGTCTGTGCCAGCCCTGCCTATTCACTGTGCACACACCTTTCTATAGGTGCTGCGGTGGTTAAAAAAGTGGGGGTGGGGTTTCCCTGGTGGGGCAGTGGTTGAGAGTCCGCCTGACGATGCAGGGGACATGGGTTCGTGCCCCGGTCCGGGAGGATCCCACATGCAGTGGAGCAGCTGTGTCCGTGAGCCATGGCCACTGAGCCTGCGCATCCGGAGCCTGTGCTCCGCAACGGGAGAGGCCACAACAGTGAGAGGCCCGCGTACCGAAGGAAAAAAAAAAAAGTGGGGGTGGAGCCTGACCGTTTGGAGTTTGGGTCCAAACCTTGATTCTGCCGTGTACTTGCTGTGTTCCTCACTCAACCTCTCTGAGCTTCACTTTCCTCGTTTCTAAAATGGGAATAATGATTTTGTCAGGAGGTTTTCCCTGCCTTATTCATTCCACTGTCACTTATGAATACCCATCACGTGCATCTGTGCCTCGCCACCATCATGGTTTACTTTCAGACCTCATCAACTCTGCCCTGTCTAGGCGTTGTCCTTGGTTCAGCAGAAATTATTATTTTTAAAAGCCAGAGAAGCTGCTGTTTGAATTTGTCAACTTCTCTATGATGGGACAATAAGTCATCTTGGAGCAGATTTTCTCCTTCCTGGGAAGAATCCCTGAAGGAGGCTCCCTTAGTCAGGGAACAAGGGCCAATACGGTGCTCACGATCCTGGAAGAGAAGGGTGCAGGGGTCTTTTCTGAAGTTTGCCCAAGGCTGCACCTCCCAGTATTCCAGAGCTGGTGACTGGGAGGAAGGTGGGCACATCAGGGGCCTCTTGGGGAAAATATTTCAACAGCCCAACTTCTTCCTCACGTCTGAAGTTCAGTGATACGGTCTGAGATGGTCCTGATTCAGTCTGTGAGCAGGAAAGGACACCAACGCCCCAGAGAAGTCGCCTTGAGGGAGAGTCATGAGCTGGGCTCAACCTCAGAGCCATGGGTCCACCTGACTCAGATGGCGGCAATGGCTTGAAGCCCTTCATTCTAAGCCACGCTTCCCAGAGGATGTGCTCCAGGGGAAATCATGGAGCTGGAGAGTGTAAACTAAGGAGATTATCCTCAGGAACCGAGGAAGCATCACTATAGCTTGCTGAGAATGTAGACCTGCTCTGTTCAATACGGTGGCCACTAGCTACATGTGGTGATTGAAGATTAAAATTAAATTGATTCAACGGAAATGAAATTGAATCTGATTCCTCAGTCACGATTAGCCACATTTCCAGGGCTGGGTTGCCACATGTGGTTAGTGGTTACGCTAGCTTGTGCGGAATTATAGACTGTTTCCATCTCTGCAAACAGTTCCCTTGGACGGTGCTAATCTACGGAAGGCTTTCTAAGTATCGTCACTACTGACATTTTGGGCTGATCACTCTTGGTTGTAGGGGGCTGTAATCTCATGCATTAAGCAGCATCTCTGGCCTGTACCCACTAGATGCTACTAGTAACCCACCCCCAATGTGACAACCAAACTATCTCCAGACATTGCCTAATATCCTTTGGTGGTGGGAGGGGCAAAACTGTCCCCAGTTGAGACCCACTGGACTAGACCATATAGACCATCATGGGCATCACCTAAGGCATTTTGGTCTGACACCCAGACCCCTCACAGCCTGTTTCCTCTGATCACACCGCCCTCTAATTTCCCATGGACCACACTAGTCTCTGCCCAAGCCATGCCCTTTTATGCTTCTGTGAGTTTGCATCTGCTGTTCCCTGTGCCTGGAATGCCCTCTCTCTCTCTCTCTCCATCTTTCCTGTGTCAGGGGCCCCTAAGACCATTCACTTGCTCACTGATTCATTGGAGGAACTCTTGGGACTCAGCGTGTATGAGTGGCTACAGTTCATTACCATGAAAAGAATGCACAAGATCAACAAGGGAGAAGGACATCATATGGTCTGGCTTCCTCTGCCCTCCCTCCCATGAGGCGCGACACTGAACATGCTCCCTTCCCCAGCGGTGAAAATGCAGCCACAGGTGTGTAATGTTTCTGCCCAGGGAAGCCTGTTTGAAACTCCCAGGGCAGGGTTTTTATTAGGGACTGATCAGGTGGGCATTCTTAGTCTAGCAACTACCAAAATATCAGACTCCCAGAAGGAAAGTGAGGGTTCCACGTAAAACACATTGTTTGTAGAGCTTAGTCACAACGAAGCAGCTTTATCAGTTAGGGAATATTTCAATAGCCAACTTCCCTGACACCAGCCAGGGACCAATCTTGCAAGCAAGCTGTTCTAAAGACAGCAGCTTCGAGCTCCACGTTCATTCTTTTCTGCAGATTTCTTTTCCCAGATCAAAGGCCACACTCTTTGTAAATCCTTTCTTTCCTCCCGGGTAAAGCTGGCTCATGGTCTCTGGGTCTTTGCGGCTTCCCCGTACCATAGAAGAAACCGTGAGGGTTTTGTAATGGCCTGTGTGTTTCCCCTCCAGACTTTGAGCACGTTGAAGGTAGGGCCAGCATGGGGCCCAGCACCCGTTAAGGAATTGCTACGTGTTTTCTGAATAAATAGGTGACTGGAAAGCATTAATGTGCCAGAGACCTAGGATGCAGAGGACACAGACCAGAAAATACCGTGTGTGGGGAATGCCCAGGCCTGGTGAGATGGAGCAGGTAAGCCCGGCCAGAAAGAACTCCCATTTGTCCATCCTAGCCCATCATCCCACAGCCAGACATGGCGATCCCTCAGCCAGGAAAACCAATAGCAGCTGAGCTTACATCCCCCCTCTGCTGCCAGCCGAGGAGATCACACCTTTCCCAGGTGGCAGCTCATTGGCTGGGAACATCAGGTTTGGAGCAGCAAGGCCTGCTAGACACGTGGCAAAGCATCCTGAGGTGCCCAAGTGGCTCAGGTAAGGGAAGGAGACATCACTGGCTAGAGAATAAAACTCAGCATCCCTTTAAGAGGAGGACACTAAGAGGACGCTACCGGGGAGGAACGAGACAGAGGAGGGGCTGCCCTCAAAGTTCCAGGGCATTTTAGTTGGAAAATGCAGCCCATGTGCCCTCCCTGGACTTTGGAGTCCAAGTGACCTGGGTTGGAATTCCAGCCCCACCATTTGCTGTGAGATCTGACAGGTGCCTTAGATATCCTGAGCCTCAGTTGTAACATGGGAAGAATACCTCCTTCCTGAAGCTGTCGTAAGGGTCAAATGACATAAAGGATCTAACGTAGTGCCTACCCAGGGCCCAGAAAGTGGAGCTGATTGTGACTGCCGTCCCCGTGGTCTCTGTACAATTACTGTCAGCCTGTAGGCCTCAGTTTGCTCTGCCCCTTCCATTGAGGAGCAGACGAGAGTCCTCCTTGGAGTCTCAGACCTTCCCCAACTTGGCCCGTCCTTTGGGCAGTGACTGCAGCTGCCACAAAGGGTGTTTGGGCCCCAGAGATCAGCCCACCCCTCCGGCCATTTTTTTGGTCAGCCAGGCTCACCTTGGGCAAACATCTCTTGCCAAAATGAAAAACAGCCCCAGAGACTTTGGGGGTAACCATGGCAACTGCCTCCTGAGTGGGACTGTTACTTTATCAGAAAGTTCTCTTTTTCTTCAGCTTTCGGATACTCCAAAGTTCAGTGGATTTTTAAGTATGGTTTTACTGTATCTTGGAGCTAAATCTTTTTGCAGGAGAAACCCTTCCCCAATTGAGTAATGCAAGTTGACAGGAAAGAGTCTAGAAATCAGCTCCGATGACAACTTTTTTTCCCTAAGTCGCTCACAACCACTGTCTATTTTTACCCCCAGTGAATTCGATCAATGGGGCAAGGTGATCTGGCAGTCATGCTGGTGGCCAGGTTTATTTCCCCGGGTCTCCTTCAAGCTGTTCTATCCATCAGAGGGGAGCGGGAGACTGAGCCCCGCAGGGCAGGGACCCCGCGGATTCAGGTCTGCAGCAGAGCTCCCGGGCACCAGGCTGGGGTAAATGAAGAAGTTCAACTTTCCAGCAATGAGAGTGTAGGTGAGACCTTTTACCTCTTGGGTCCGAGGTTCCTCACTGTAATGGGGCTTCATGATACTAAACTATCTGCCCAGCGTATTGTGTGGCGCCTAATAAGTGCTCTGTAACAGAACGAATGGATGGATGGATGGATGGATGGATGGATGGATAAATGGACAATCTAATTAATTAATTCCTCACAAGCCTCAAATGAAGGAATGATTACGGAAGTTCATTATAAGCCGCGAAGCGTTCTTAAGCACGTGGATTGCTGTCATTGCGGTCAGTAATGAAATGACTGCCGGCGCGGCCGGCAGAATCACTTCCTGCCCGTCCTGCTTGGCTTCCCCATGCCCTGTCTCAAAACTCTTCACTCCTCATGGAGGAAAGTGCACAATCCTGACAGTGAAGACACCCACGGTTAGGTTCCACTCTAACTCTCCACGTGAATCCCTTTGTGTCCTTCTGTGCTCCAGCTGGGCAGAATTCAGACTGAAAGCCACCTCTTTCCGGGGAGGGTGAAGGAGGGAAAGTGAACGCCAAACTCACTCCATCTTGTCACTCTCGAGGGAGAAAGAAAATCCTGGGGGTCATTCCATGACTTAACCTGTTCCCAGGAAATGGCCATGCCACCCTTCACCCCCTCGAGCTTAGAGCCTGCAGGACACCCTGAGCCAGAGGACTGAATGGGCCCCCATCTCACCGCCCACCACGTGGCCCGGCAAAGCTGAGCCCATCCCGTGGCATTTGTCTGGTTCCCAGGACTTGCCTTCCTGCTCTGCCCACCCAGTGCGGCTGCCTGCAGAGCAGGGAAGAAGAGTAGGTGAGTGTGGCTAGAAAAAATAAAAAGAAGAAAACAAGCACTGCCAAGTGCCTAGCATGTTCCAGGCACTGCGCTAGGCTCTGTGCACCCTCTCCGTAACATAAATCCTTCCCAGCCGAGATTGTTGGGACGTTTGACAGATGAGACCCAGAGAAGGAAGAAGCCAGCTCCTGGGCCTCAGCATCAGTCTCTCTCATACTCACTTTACCTGGACCCGGCCGGGAGGCTGCATCCCGGGTGTGCTGTGGTCCCACATCTGGCTCTCTCCACCTCTGGAAAGCCCCTGATAAGCCTAGAGCCTGGCCTTAGCAGAGCCTTAGGGAAGGAGCTGCTGAGGGGAGAGTGGGGCCGCCCTTGGGACAGAAGGTGCTGAAGGAGCCAGGTGAGGGCAGGGGAGTAGGTAAGGCCACCTGGAGCTGATGTTCCGCGAGAAGAAAGCCTGGACCAGAATCCTGAGGGCCACTGCCTTTGAAGGGGCGCTTTCTCTCTGCTGACCTCCAAGGACAGGCTATTTAAACCCACAGCGTCGGCACCCCGGCTGGACCCGAAGCAGGCACCCAATAAACACTTGCTTCGTCCGTGAGCGATGCCATCTTGGGGAGGCACCATTGCAGCAGCTCTGGCCAGGATGCCTTTCCCCCGTTATCCCACTGATGTGGGTGTCTAAAAGTAGCTGGTCGATACTGTAAATACTGCTGAAAGGTCACCTCCGGCAGCCCATGGCAGGGAAATCTCAACACTGAGTGACTTTGACCAAATGAGAAAGCACAGCTGTTTAAAATTGTAAAGCTGGCCAGGAAAGAGCTCAGGGCTGGATCGTCTGTGATCCCTCCCTGCCTCAGCCACCCAGGACCGCTGTCACCTCGTCCTGCTCATTCTACCCCAAGAACAGCTCCCCGTGCCATCCGTCCGACCCCTGCCCCACTTCTGGCCTGACCACTTTCACCTGGAGGGTCACTCAGCCTCCTTCCTCACTGAGCTCCCATACCCTCCATCCACCCCCCCAAACTGGCCTCTAGAGAAACTGCCTAAAGAATACACATCATCATCATTAGTTTAGCATTTCCTAAAGGAATAGTATCTGCCGAGCCCAGTACCAAGCACTTTACACATATTAATTCACTTATTCCTCAGAACAACCCTGGGACAAAGCTACTCTTATCATCCCCATTTTACAGATGGGAAAACCGAGGCTCAGGGCAGCGGAGCGCATTGCTTCAGGGCCACAGCTACTAAGTAGCAGGTCTGGGGCTCCAACCCCGATTTGTCTGCCTCTGAAGTCCTCATTCTTGACCTCTGCACCATGCTGAGCAGCCAGAGATGGATGAGGCCTGGCTCCCTACGGGAGCTCAGAGTCTCAGGGGAGAGGGACAAACAGGCACAGAGAGCTCTTACCAAACAGTGAGGTAGGTGCTTCACAGTATGAATGAAATGCTGTCAGAGATGGTGGAGTTTAACTGGCTGGGGCAGCTGGAGAGCGTTCACTGCCTGGCTGAGGAACTGGCCTTGGAGCTGCTGGAGGGTGAACGGGACAAAAGGGCATTTTATGCAGAGGGAAGAGCATAGGGGGCCTTGGTACACTGAGTGAGACAGAGTTCTGACCTGGGTGTCGGAAGAAGTAATAGGGACGAATCAAGAGCGCCCAGTGTTCGTGTCTATATGTCCATGACTCTCTCTCGCCCTGTCACAGCTCACCCTTCCCCCTTCCCATATCCTCAAGTCCGTTCTGCAGTAGGTCTATGTCTTTATTCCTGTCTTACCCCTAGGTTCTTCATGACATTTTTTTTTTCCTTAAATTCCATATAGCTAGTGGGAAGCAGCCGCATGGCACAGGGAGATCAGCTCGGTGCTTTGTGACCACCTGGAGGGGTGGGATAGGGAGGGTGGGAGGGAGGGAGACGCAAGAGGGAAGAGATATGGGAACATATGTATATGTATAACTGATTCACTTTGTTAGAAAGCAGAAACTAACACACCATTGTAAAGCAATTAACCCCAATAAAGATGTTAAAAAAAATAAAAAAGTAAAACTTGGTCTTTGAAATAAAAAAAAAAAAAAAAAAAGAGCGCCCAGTGTGACTAATAATCACCTTACACCAAATATGTCCCGAACTGAGCCCCTGCTGTGTCCCCTGAAGCCGGTCCTGCTACAGCCATTCTTATCTCCCTCAACGGCAGCTGCCTTTCTCCAGATGCTCAGCCCAAGCGTCTGGGTGGCATCCTTGATTCCTCTTTCTCTTCCATCTTCCGTCTGGCCCATCAGTAAATTCATTCCAGTCTACTTTCAAACTGTGTCCAGAATCTGCTCACTGCCCAAGCTCAGCCCCCAGCTCTTGCCCTTGGATCATTGCCGTAGGCTCCGAACTTGTCCTTGCCTGACCAGTCTATCTTCCATCGTGGTCAGAGTGACTCTTTAAAAGCAAGTCAGATCATGTCACCTTTCTGCTCAAAACCCTCCCAGGGCTCCCATCAGAGTAAATCAGAGGAAAGGACCAAGGCTTAAAGGGAGAAGAGAACCTCCAGGGCGACAGAATCCAAGGCACCCTGTGTCTCCGGCCTTTCCTTCTCTCCCCCTTTTCCTCTCCCCTCTGGCCGCACCAGTCGCCAGCAGTTCCTAGAAACTCCTGCCTGTCACCTCCAAGTCCCTGCATTGGCTGCTCCACTGCTTGACATCCTCATGACTCATCTTCTCACTCCCCGCAGGGACTCACTCAAGCAACCTTCTCCCCGAGGCCACATCCTCTCTAAAACGTCAACCTTCCTCCCCCACCATATTTCAGATCCCCTTGCCCTGATTTAATTTTTCTTTTAAGCGCAATTAAATGCCACTATTTAGCATCCTCGATATTGGACTTACCTGGAGACTTGCCTCTTTGCACCACTGAAATGTAAACTGCATGAGAGTGGGAATTTGATTTTATTTTATTAGCCACTTGGGGCTGATAGACAAGGAGAAAGAAGAAGGGTCTGGTGGAAAGGTGGGAGAAATACATTTGTGGTCAGGAATTGTGAGCCCCTGGTGTTTGCTGTTCCTGAAGGGGAACCCTTCTGGGGAGAGACGAGGCAAAGAAGGAGGGGTGGCTGGAGTGGATCTGGGAAAGGAGAGTCTCTACCATCTGAGCCTTCATCGCCTCGGACACTGAAACCACCTAGGATGCAGGCAGAAGACAAGGAAAGGAGAAGCAGTCGCCTGGGAAAGCCACGGTGCTGGGTGGATGAGAGATGGGGGGCAGGTACTTCCACCAGTGATGTGACCTTGAAGCAGGAGCTCATTGGTCTGAAAGCCACCTTGTGATCCAGTTACCTCTGACCACTGTTAATGCCTTTTCAACAAGGTTCTTGGTCACCTCCAGGTCAAACGATGTCTAAGCCTCCCAGGGGCGTCAGAAGTCCCTGGTCATTTGTCTTGACCTCCACCCAGGCTCGGTCCTTCTAACATGAGTTTTTGAAAGGGACACAGACTTTGGAGCCAGAGGATCTGGGTCAGAGCCCTGGTTCTACTATGGACTCACCTCTCTGAGCCTCATTTTCCCATCTGCAAAATGGGGATAAAAATGTCTAACACACAAGGTTCCTGTACGAATTAAACGTGATACGCCTATGCAAACAGAATACACGACATATACTTAGTGCTCGACAAACAACAGCTGCTGTTTTTACCACTCGTGTCTCTGAGTCTCAGTCTGTCCATCTGTATCACGAAGCCAGTGTTACCAACGCAAGAGTTTGTCTAAGGATTAAATGATGATAGGTTGATGAAAATGTTCGCAAAGAGTACTGGGTAGTGGGAGTTATACCATGTAACGCCAGTATACCTACTCTTTCCTAAACGTTCCTTCTCCTTTCACACGCCCGAGCCTTTGATCAAGCCCTTCTCTCTGGCTGCGAGGCCTCCCTCACTCTGCTCCCTCTGCCTTTGCCTGGCCTTTCCTCAGCGTTCTGCTTGGCCCATCTAGCCCCAGAGCTATTTATTAGTTCTTTACTTCTGTCTCCCGTTAGGTTGTGAGCTCTTGTAGGGCACAGGGTTGGAGTTCCCACACCAGGGCGTCTGCAGCTCCCTGCTCAAAGCTGTGCCCATGATGGGCACTTGGTAAATGCGGGTTTAATCGGATTACGATAAAAGAATCAAGGGGAGCAGCTATCTCTCCTTTAACTCCTCTTCCCATCAGATGTCTCACTGCTTCTCCAGGATAGGAATTAATGGAATCAAGGGCCATTTTCCTAGAGAAAAGCAGCTAAGTTAGGATTTTAGAAATAATTTTGGTTCTGTGTTATGTCCCATTTGAGGGAGGAGAGGAGACTCAGATAAACAAATTCACGGCAAGCAGGCAGAGGTATCTCCATTGCTCTTAATAAAGGATGCACTTAATCTCTTAAGATCATGTACAAAGTGCCCTCCCGCCAGCTAAGATGCCTTGCGGTGCCTAAGCGTCCCCATCTGCCACGTGGAGGCTCAGAGCCGGAGCCACAGGCCTCCTGGCTCTGCTTCAAGTTCTGGCTGCCCGCACAGTGTTCAGGGTGGCGTTTGCTCAGCCTTTGCTCGACTCCAGGAGGTCTCGCTTCTCCGGAGCTCCAGGGCATCGGCTGTTCCCCGCTGCTTCCTTCATGGCCCATTTCCCAGGCCTTGGTTCATCTCCAGCCTGGACCATCACTTCGGCTCCTTTGCCAGGGTTCTTGCTCCCCCAGGCTCCCACTCCAGTGCACCCTTCACACTATCTTTCTGGAGCACACGTCTGAAAATGCCCGGTCCTCCTTTATCACTTGGAAAACTCCTATTCTTCCTTCAAAACCCAGCTTAAATGTTACCTCATCTCTAAAGCTCTTTTCTAAACTGTCTATACAGAAGCCTACTCCCTTAACTCCCGTGTATCTCTTTTAACACTTGCCACATTACAGAAGCTTGTTTTGACATGTCTCTCTTCCCTGCCATGTGCCCTTAAAGAACCTGAACAATGTTTGAGGAATTCTCTGTGTTTCTGGTGCCAGCGGGGGTGAGAGGATGGAGGGAAGGTGCTCTGCATCCTGAACGTGACCAAAGTTCCCTGGGAAGCAGCTTTCTCTGCCCTTCACGGGGTCCTCTGCAACTCCCTGGCTTGGGGGTACAGTTGGTGCTAAGAAGGTTAGTGGTTCTAGCTAAGCAGACAGAGGTCAGCGCAAGGTCCTGTCCCAGTGAGAAGACTGGAGAGCAAATCACAGAACCGGATGCAGGCACGGAGAGCTGGGAGAAAACAGAGGCTGCCTGGGTACCAGCTGCCCAGGGCTCATCCTCAAAACGGGGCTAAGGCACCTTGGCCTTGCAGAAGCTCCTGATGGAGGGTCTGAGCCTGGCAGAATGACTGTTCTGAGCTGTGAGCTCCTAGGGGACAGAAACTGGCTCTTTGCTCTGTCTTCCAGCATCTCCTGGCACAGAGCCGAACAACGAGAGTATCTGTAGAACAGAAGTGGCGGGATGCGGCTTGCTGGCTGGGGTTGGTGCAGAGAGCAGAGGACAGAGAGCCTGTAGTTTGGAGGCGCCAGGGCCTGAAGCCACGCAGAGCTGGGGAAGGCAGGGGTGGACACACACACACCACAGACCCCAGGAGCCCAGCTTCCGCCTCCCAACTCCCCAGCCATTAAAGATCGCTACGCTCTGTTCTAGTTGGGTTGAGTTGCCTTTGCCAGAGCCCTGGGGTCTATCCACCCCCTCACAGTGAGTTAGAGGCCCTTTAAGAGCAGATGATGTGGCGCCCTTTATGCAAACAGCGGCTCTGCATGTCCCATCTGGGGCCTGACTTTCCCAGCTCCGCTGGAGGCTGCCAGTCTGGGCTGTGGGCTGTGAGTGGTGCATTTCCAGAGCGTGTCATCAAGAAGAAGTTACATCAGAGTCCGAGCAGTGATTGTCTCTGGGTGATTGGTTTTCAGGAGAGTTTAACTGTCTTCCTTATCCTTTTCAACATCTTCCTGACATAGACAATATCCCCATACTATCTTGATGACACGAAAATGTAACAACAAATACTATCTGCAGTGTAAAGGAAAGTATCATGAGAATACCGCCTATGTGGTGTGGAATTGACATGGTTGGAAGAGTTAGGAAAGACTTAGGAAGACGTTTAGGATTCTGGAAGGATGTGAAAGCAGTGGGATGCCGCCTGTATCCTTGACTAGCACGTGGTACCATTGGGTGGGATGGCAGGACCTGCTCAGGTGCGGTGGGAGATGTGGCTATAACAGAAGGATGGGCCCAACTCTGAAAAGTTCTGAATGCCAGGAGAGATGCAGACTTGACCTTGAAGGAGACAGGGAGCCATCAGGGACCGGTGAGCTGGGGAGCTCCGGGTCAGTGCCGAGCTGCTGATGGACCAGTCTGGCTGCAGTAACAGCGTGGAACGTGGTCATTTCAGTGGGTGAGATGGGATGGGAGACTGAGCTGCAGCGGTGGGGGGCTGGAGAAGGGAGCAGACACGGGGGGCAGCGCAGGATTCTGCCGGGCAAACCGTCTAAACCAGAGAGACATGGGAGGCCCGTTTGAAGAGATGCGATGCTCAGGAGGCAGAGGAAGAGGGGTACAGGGGAGTGACGTGCTCAGACCCACCCAAGGTAGACCTGTCTGCATCCCTCCTGCCACAGACTTAATTCAAGTCCCCGTCACCTCTCCCCTGAATTATCAGAACAGCTTCCTAACTGCACCACTGTGCTCCCCTGTGGCTCACTCACACCCAGGCTCCAAAGGCAGCCAGTGGGCACTTGGTAAAGCAGGGCCCCTCAGACTTGGAGGTGCACACGAGTCATGGGGGCCCTGTTAACATGCAGGTTCTGATTCAGTTGGTCCAGGGCGAGGTCAGAGAGTCTGCCTTTCAAGCGTATTCCGGGTGATGGCCAAGCTGCTAGTCCTTGGACCACACCTCGAGTAGCAGGATTCTAAAACCCAAGCCTGGTCACCTGACTCTCTTACGTGAAACACTTCAGTGATACCGCATGGCCCAACCAATTGGGTCCAAAGTGTTTCCTTCCCAAGGCTCCCGAGGCCCTCCAGGACCCGGCTCTGGCCACCTTCCAGCCTCTTCCCATCCCACTCAGCCCCCCTCTTTCTCTTCTCTCCAGCTGGACTGAACTTTCCCTCTTCATCTGTGAGCTGCTCCTTGAGCTCCAGAGCGGCCTTCATGAACTTGCTGCCTGGAACACCGCATTTCTACACTACCATCACCATGCACACATGCATGTGCACGCACACACACACTCATGTGTGCACAGGATCTCTTGGCCTGTGGAAGCCTGTCTTAACCTCCCATGTCCCCACTTGGTAGCATTTATGTATTTAATTGTTCTGTGTCTTTCCCCCTCACCAGCTGGTGGTAGGCATTGATACATTTTTTTGAGTAGATCTGAGCCCAACATTCAAATCGAGTCCATGTGACTTCGAGACCAGTGATATTTCATGAAACCACGTTTCTCCCTTTTCAGGTAGAACTCAGGAGGTCCACCTGAGCAAGCCCTGTCTTCCATGTGTATCTGAACATCCAAACACAGCCTCCAGTATCTAATACGCTGGACCCTCCTCACTCAGGAGCCACCTGGCTCCTTCCCCACTGCTGAGGTCACTCAGGTTCCATTACACTCTGGCCCTGACGTAGGTCCTGAATCAGGAGCTCAGAGGATGCTGGTCCTTGTCTGACCTGGAGCCCTGGAGCTGGTACCTTGGATCCTGGTGTCTACTGAGAGTCAGCGCCACCTTACCCCACAGCCCAGGGACCACCTTGTCCCTGATGCCTGCACGCTGCTTGAAGGGTTCCCCCAGGGTTTCAGGTTTGGACTCTGTCAACTGTGTCGTCAGGTCTGGGCTGTGGTCTATGGCTAGAGTCCTGATCTCATCATCCATTCAGTCTACTAGGTGGCTATTACCTGAGCTCTATCAAGACACTCTGTCACCTCCACCTGGACTGCCTTGACACCTATTGGCAGTCTGAGTGGTCCCATAGTCTCCAGGGTAAGTATCAGCTGGTCAGGCTGGAAATCCCCCTTTACTGACAGTTGGGCATTTCTCCAACGCTGATCCCATTCCCCCAAACTGTGCCCAGCTTGGGTTGAGATTCTGCCCATTTTATCACCTGCAATCTGTTGACGCAGTTAGTGTTTCCATGCCCAGAAGGTCACGAGAAATTCCCAGCAGCTCCGATGAGGACTTGCATTCTAGGGTCTTACCTTAGGTTGCACAGCTCTGTTGTACTCTGTGTGTAAATGGTGCCCATTGGAGCAACACACATGGCAGCCCTACAGTCTGACCCTCTGGGCAGAGATCCTTCCATAAACAAAGACCAGGTTAGCCTGAGGCTAGGAGACCTCCATATGACCATGGCGGGGGGGGGGGGTCCCACTGAGTCAATCCTGGGGTCTCAAGGGTTCTGATGGAAGGTCATCCGCAGAAAATACCAGCTGGGGCGTCTCCACTTTACCTCCGTGAGTCACTGAGAGTTTCAGACTCTCATCACTTACTGAGGCCGAAGTCCAAAGGCAGATGACCTCTCTTGAGTCTGGGAAGGGCATGAGAAAGGAGGAACCATCATTAGGGAATCTGATGAGATGCTGATTACTGCTAACCAAGCTGGATTTTCCTTTTAAATTATTCATCAACACAAGTTCAAATGTTTGTGTCCAGGCAGCCGTCTAAAAATTAAATACGCTGATACAGTTAGGAAAAATTGCCCTGTCAGAAACACCAAAACTGAATTTGATGACTGATTATTCTGTGAATGAATTTATTCTGTTTTAGGTATCTCGGCTAGACTTTGGGAGCTTGTGAGGAAAGGAAGGAGGGGGCGGTCTGCATTCTGTTGCTCTTTAACCCTCTACCATGCTGATCTGAGTGGTGGGCCTGCTTATCCCTGCGGCTTATCCCTGTGACTCTGAGCAATGCTAATTAGCATTTCCCTAAAGCCTGAATTCCTACCCTTTAACCCAGGCACTGGGTTCTCTGGAGTCCTGTTAGTAGAATGTTCTGGAATCTTGCTTGTGTTCCATCCAAGAGTACTTCCATAAACTGTCGGTTAGAGAAAATGGAGACTTTCCAGAGAGTTGTACTTGGAGTCAGCAGATCTCACATTTGGGAGTTTATCCTAAAGAGTTAAGTGACATGTTCAGAAAGATAAAGGCATGGTTCCAGGGCTTGGGGTGGGGGAGGGATGGGTAGGCGGAGCACATAGGATCTTTAGGGAAGTGCAAATACTCTGTATGATACTCTAACGATGGGTGCGTGCCATTATACATTTGTTCAAACCTGTAGAATGTACACCACCAAGGGTGAACCCTAATGTTAACTATGGATTTGGGGTGATTATGGCGTGTCAGTGAAGGTTCATCAGTTGTAACAAATGTATCCTCTGCCTCCGGTGGGGACGTTGATGATGGAAGAGGCTGTGCATGTGTGTGTGGGGGGGCATATATAGGGAGTCTCTGTACCTTGGTCTTAATTTTGCTGTGAACCTAAACCTGTTCTAAAAAAAATAAATTTCTTTTTTTATATAAGATTAAAGGCAAAGCAAATCAAAGCATTGTATAAAATAACAAATGAGAGTGAGAACTTTCAGCGATTTCACAGAGTCCGGGGAACAATAATTGGAATTCGGGTTACACCAAAAAGGAGGGGCCCTCATAAATACCCTAGGCTTTCAGTTGGGACCTCTGGAGGGTCACATGGAAGCACTGATGGCTAACCAGAGACAGACCAGGCTTTTAACAATTAAAGACAAGGCTCAAATCGCCACATAAATGGAATACAGAAGAAAATGAATGTAATTATCTCAATAATAAAAAAAAATATAAAATTCAGTACACTTTTATGATTAAAAACTTACAGAAAATGAAGACTAAAAAGAGGCTTCCTTAATCTGATAAATCTACAGCAAATTTTATACTTAGTAGCAAAATACAAGAAGCTTTTCCCTGGAGTTTGGGAATAGTTTACTATCAGAAATTCTATTCTGCCTTGTACTAGTGGTCCTAGCCAGTGCAATGAAGAAAGAAAATACTTTTGAGTGTATTGGTTGAGAAAGGAAAATATTAAGTTGTCATTTTTTACCAATGACATGATTGCAATACATAGAAAATCCAAAAGAATGTACAATTATTACAGTAAATACATTAATTTAGCCAGGTCGCTGAGTATAAGATCAACATACAGAAATCAACCATGTCTTTATATGCTAGCCACAAACAGTTGGAAAATGAAAAAATTTAAAGTCCACCACTTATAATAGCTTATAATAAAAATAAATAATAATAATTATTTAATAATTATTTATAATAATTATAATTATTTATAATATTTATAATAAAAATCTTTATATTTATAAAGATTTATATTTATATTTATAAAAATCTAAATATTTATAACAAAAATCACTTATAATAAAAATCAAATGCTTAGATATAAATCTAATAAAAGATTTCAGAGCCCTCAACTATAAAAACTATAAAATATTATTAGAGAAATTAAAGAAGACCTAAATAAATGAGGGGATATATATTTATACATATACATATATGTTTATATATGTATAGTTTATAAGTTTATAGACTAGGAGACTCAATATTATAAAGACGTCAATTTTCTTCAAATTGATTTACAGATTTAAAATAATACCGACACAAATCTCAGCACGTGCTGTGATTTTATAGAAACTGATAAGACAATTCTGAAATTTATATAAAATTAAAAGGGCTAAGAACATTCAAGAGAATCTTGACACTGTCAACTATCAAGATTTTTAAAATACAGGGACAATAATTAACAACATGTGGCACAAAGATAAGCACATAGAGAACACATAAAATGGCCCACCTGTATGTGTGGATGAGTGTGTGTATGTGTACACACCCAACTGATTTGTGACAACAGTGGCACTGCACAGCAGTGAGGAAAGAACAGTCGTCTCGTTAGATAGTGATAGATCAACTACTGGATATCCACATGGGAAAACGAATGTTGACCCCTACCTCACAACATATGCAAAAACGAATTCCAAATAGAGCATAGACTCAAGTAGAAAAGCTAAAACAATAAAGCTTCTAGGACACAATAAAGGGAACAATCTTCATAACCTTGGAGCAGGCAAAGATTTCTCAAACAGGACACCAAAGCAATATCCTTAAATGAAATGATGGATGGTTGGACTACATTAAAATTCATTCATCAATTGACCCATTAAGAGAGTAAAAAGACAAGCCAGTGTGGGAAAAGATATTTTCAACACATATAACCAACAAAGGACTAATAGAGAATATGTTTAGAACACCTGCAAATAAATAAAAGAAAGGGTGATAGAAAACTAGTCTAAATATTTGAACAGGTGCTTTACAAAAGAGGATATGGAAACAGCCAATAAACTAAAAATATGTTCAAAATCTTTGGTTATCGGGGAAACACACTTTAAAACCACTGTCCATGAGACAGTCTAAAATAAAAAGAGATTTGGGAATTCCCTGGCGGTCCAGTAGTTAGGACTGTGCTTCCACTGCAGGGGGCACGGGTTTGATCCCTGGTTGGGGAACTAAGAACCCATAAGCTGTGCGGCACCACCGAAAAAAAAAATTAAAAATATTTTTAAAAAATCAAATAAAAAAGACTTTAAGTACTGACAAAAATGTGGAATGACTACAATGTTCTTACACTGCTTGTGGGAATATAATTTTGCACAACCATTTTATAAAAGAGTGGAAGCACCTACCGAAGGTGAAAAGATGCATACCCTAGAACCAGCAACCCAGTCCTGGACAGAGGACCAACAGAAATGCCCATCTACGTCTGTAAAAGATATGTATTAGATTGTCCATAGCAATGTTACCGTGCTAGGCAAAAACTGGAAACAATTCCAAAGCCCATTATAGAGGAATGGGTAAATAAATTATAGTATATTCATAGCATGAAATATTAAACAAAAATAACCAAGCAACTGAGAGTCACAATAACGTGGATGAATCTCACAGTGTTGAACAAAAAGCCAGACACAGAAAAACACATATCCTATGGTCCCATTTATGTAAAATTCTAAATTAGGCAAAATTAGCCCGTGGGTGCTGGGAGTCAGGACACTGATTCCCACTGGGAAAGATTGACTGGGCGGGGGGGAATACAAGTGAATTTCTAGGGGGCTGGTAATGTTTTATTTCTTGATCTGGATGGAGCTTATATCGATGTGGTCACTGTGAGAAATTTTAACAAACTGTCGATTTGTAATTTGTGTACTTTTCAGAACATATGTTGTACTCCAATAAAATGGTGTATATATATATATATATATATTTATATAAAATATATTTATAAATATATATTTAAAAGAATATACTTAACTTTGCTCTGGAGGCAAGGCAAACAGGCAAAGGGTAGAAAAAGGACAGTCTTACAGATTAACGATGGGGTTGATGCAAAACACACCTGTTAGGTAGGGAGCACCCTTGTTGGACTAGGAAGGAAAAGATGGTGGGAAGAGGTTGTAGTTTCTCCTATCTTTTCCTTTAAGTTCTAGGAGATGAACTTGTCAGCCAAGCTCCTACCCAATTTGATACTCACCACAGATCCTTAATAACTTGTTCTTTGCTGAGAATAAACATATGCGTCCCAGTGAATTGATGATGATTTTATTGCCTTGGGAGTTGAGGGGATTGTTTCTCGTTTTCTGCTTCACCACACCGTAGTCCAAACACAGCCCCTGTTGAAGAGGAGAAAACTCCACAGGGGACTTGAGTTTATTGGGTATGATCTTATGACTTTCTATCATGAAATAATTTCTAGAACTGGATCCAGAAAGTGAAACAAATCACTGAGTGCATACAGATTTCGGAATATCTTCTTCCCTGCCTCCACTTTTGACCCATCGGCCTATGAGTTTAAATGCTTGGGCTTTCTCAACACTATGACAAAACATGTGCGTACACACACACACACACACACACACACGCACACACACACACACGGGCTTCCTGGCTCTCAGCCCACACTCTTCCCGTTATTTCCTGCACCTTCTATTTTTTTTCTTCCTTGGCCGTACCACACAACATGTGCAATCTTATTTCCCCACCCAGGGATCGAACCCCTGCCCCCCGCAGTGGAAGCTCGGAGTCCTAACCACTGGACCACCAGCGAAGTCCCCTCCTGCATTCTCTTTGGACATCCCTTTGCTGAGTGCCATGTTGTTGGCCTGTTTATAAGATGATCTCTCTGCCCCCCGCCCCTTACTCAGACCCAGACCCCGGTTCTCTGAGTCCCCCTTCCTCTCTTGGAAGCAAACATGTGGGCACAGGACAAAAAAGACAATGCCAAAAGCCCTCTGAACCTGTTAAGGATTCAGTAAATTGAGTTCTGGGGCACAGAGTATCGGCTTGGGCCCCAGCGCGGCCTTGCGGTTTTAGCTCCATCCTCTACTCATTGTCAGGAGTTTCTCTGTCCACAGAAGGTGACGCAGAATGGGCCAGCCCGACCTTTGAAACCATGGCTCCTCTCCTTCTCCACCAGCACCTGTCTGGGCTGCCAAAGTAGTCTTCCTGCTTCTAGCTGCCACTCTTCTGCTCCATTCACTCATTCATTCATTCATTCACTCATCATCTATAATTCACGTATTCCACGCTACAGGGACAAGTCCTAGAGTTTGCAAAGCCCCCAAAGTACATCAGTGTCTAACCACTGACCATTAAGATTTGTAATTTCTTTGGCAATGTCCGTGGCCAGAGACTGCACAGACCTCTTGAGGAGTAACCCCAAATGTGTGTCCTCTGGGTCAGGAAGTACCCGAGCTCTGAGGTCACTGAAAGTCCAGCATTCATGGTCATCTAGCTCAAGCAGCCACCTTTGCTAGAAGCTTCTTATAACCCCCCCCCCACTCTGCCCCAGGAACCAGAGAAGGCAGACTTTAAAGAGTATACCCTTTCTGGGCCAGTCCTCGGGCTGATGTAGAGACCCCTGGGGCCTGAGGTACCATGGCAGCCCCAGGGGTGGGTCTGGATGGCAGCCGTCAGCATTTATGTGACTTTCATGACAGTTGCATTAATGCTGCTCTTGACGCCAGTTTCATCACATTACCTGGCTCCCTTTCAGCACAGAGGCTGCTCAGCGAAGGGTATAATTTCCTGACTCTAATGCATGACAAGGTTTCACTTAAATGATAAAATTAAATTACCTTGGGAGGCTGACACTGGGAAGTCATAGATAGGACTTGGTCTGCAGGAACGTTCAGGGCTGGGCAGATCAGGGAGAGCTCATGTGAGTCCTTGGTGCTTATGACCATAGCACAGCCTCCCTATGACTTGGCCAGGGTCTAGGACTGAAGCTAGACTGGCCAGAGTCAGGACCCTTTTTCTGATCACAGAGTGTGATGGTCCTAAATTGAATTGGCCCTTTCATGACTGCAACCTATGACCTTGGGGACAGCCATTCCGTGCTCTAACCACTGAGTACCCTGGCCACCTTTTCCTCCAATGAGGATCCCTCCCAAAGCTGGAAGCTTCACCAGCCATGCATGTGGCTTTAGTGAAGACCTGAGTCACATGGAACCATGTGGAGCTGGGGTTCACAGATGTATTAAGTACCCTCTCCCACCAGAGCCCCCCTGCAGGGCCCACTTCAAAGCTGTCGTTGGACAAGTCCTCCCTCAACCACCTGACCTTGCTTCTAGGTACGGACGGAAGCACCTGTGTGCAGGGGATGAGCTGTAATTAGGGGCAGAGTCTGGGTTTAAGTCCTCGCACAATTAATAATCCATTGACTATTAAATCGGAAAGAGAAGGGGGTCTACAGCACAGGAACAACCTGAGAGAGACAACTTGGAGAGGGGATGAGTGTCAGAAGACCCTAGCTTGGCCAAAAACTTTCTGGGCAACCATGGACAGCGCCATTCTTCTCTCCAAACCTCCACTTCCTGTACGTGCAAATCTCCCTTTGGAAACTAGCAATAACCTCTGAGACACTTCCACCTCTGAGACTCTGGGAAAGAACCCAAAAACGTTCAGTATAAAATCAGATCTGTAGAAAATTCAGGCTGGCAGAAGAGTCGTCCTCCAATCCAGCTAATTCACCAGAGCTTCAGGTTTCAGGCCTTAATGAAAGTTAAGACTCAGAGCTGACTGACTGTACTTGAACTACCCCATTTATAACTCACACCCCTGACAGATCTCTTTGGAGGGATTGAAGCTTGGGCTGAGGCAGTCTTCAAAGATGCAACACCAATTATTTTTAATATTCATGGAGCGAATCCATTGGGGGGCAGGTTTGGTACTAAGCATAACAGCTGGACGTGCAGGTTGCAAAGAGACCTAATTTTAGAGTTGTTTTGACATTTTTCCAGGGTTTAGTCATTGGTGCCTGGGATAAGAGGAGCCCAGAAATAGGGAATGTCTCTTTTTAAAGTGTGTGTCTGTCCAGTGACTTTGGAAGCACAAAGAACTTCCGAGATAGAAAGGGCCAGGAGTCACTTTGGAAAACAGTTTCTTTAAGCATTAAACATACATCTACCTTATGGACCTGATTTTTCACTCCTAGATATTTATCCAAGAGAAATGAAAACAGATATCCACAAAACTCCTTGCACAAGAATGTTCATAGGCTTTTCATGATAGTCTAAAACCAGATACAGCCCAGATGTCCATCACCAAGAGAATGGATAAATTGTGGTAGAGTCATACAATGGAATATTACTCAGCAATAATTTTTTTAAATCTACTGAGATATGCTGCAACATGGGCAAGTCTCAAATAATAATATGCTAAGTGAAAGTAGCCAAATACTGAAGAATACATACAGTGTGATTTCATTTATGTGAAATTCTGGGATAGGCAAACTCACCTATGGTGATCAAAGTCAGATCAGAGGTTGCTCTGTGGTGGGGGGATGGACTGGGAGTGGACACAACGGAACTTTCCAGAGTGATGAAAATGTCCTGTCCTGGACCCATCACATCTCTTCCCCTCCATGCCTCATGTTAAAGGCATTGATTGATTGATTTCCTGTCCCCATGCTTTCAGTCTTCTGTTTTGGCTTACGTCATTCCCTTCTCCTGGAAACCCCCTCCTCAGCTAATGTCTGCAGGCCCAGATGCTCTCTAGCTTCCAGGACCTAGTTAAAATTCCCCCTTCTCCAGGAAGCCTTCCCTGCTCTACCCCTACGAGTGGCAGTTACCCTGTCCTTCCAGCATTGACCCCTATAGTTTGGGGGCTTTTCTCCCTATCTTTCTTTTGGCTTTGACCACCCTTTGTAGTTTTGTTAACAGCAGGTTGTATCCATGCTTTAAATCCCTTGCTATATTATGACCTTGCCAGCAGCCAGGGCTGTGTGGATTCCAGACACCCCAACCCCTAATAAAGGACCCACAGTAGATGACCGATATATACGCAGGGAATGAAGGAATGAGTGACACGTGAGTCTTCCTCTTTGTTTTTGTCAGACACTGCACTGTATTGTGCTCTCCTTTTATTTTTCAGTCGTGTAGGATGCAAGCCACACGGATCTTTGCAGGAGCATCCTCTGGGCCCCGGGAGAGGGCTGAGCTGCCAACTTCTCATGGAGTAATTAAATGACAGATTACCTACAGGCTCTCAGCTGGAAAACCTATAGGAGCACAGCCTTTCCATATTCATGTGATTTAATCAAATCTGAACGCTTGGAAGAACTTCATAGCCTTTGTTCCAAAGGCCTGTATTTGCAGATGGGGAAACTGAGGCTCAGAGCAGGACAGTGGTTCATTCAAGAATACACAGGGCTTTCTTTTTTCTCCTCATGTTTCCATGGAGTGAAGGAGCTTCCATTCCACTCACCAGGATGGGACGGGATTGGAGGAATATTTCCCATCCTCTCCAACCCCTTCCTCCAAGAAGAGGAAAACCTTACTGTGACCACCGGCCAAGCATTGCCCAGTGTTTCTCATAGACCGTATTCACCCTCAGCTGCTTCCTCGATGCAGTAGGCTCTGGGGTGGGATTCTCTCCCCCCACCAAACTGTCACCTAGCGGGGGCCCAGATTCTCTAGGCATTCCAGCCCTCACTAGGTGGGTGAATGAAATACAGGGGGAAAAATAAAACAAACTCATTTGTCATATGTTGAGCTCGGTCCAAGATGAATTCATCAACCCACCTCTGTTGCTAATACAGTTGATATTGTATTTTGATCCGTATATGGCGTCTTGGGTCTGTTTTCAGAGTCATAGTTAATTGTCACCCTCATTCTCAACGTGGGGGCAAGCGGCAGTGCCCAGGGATAGCCACCCGCTCAAACAATTCCCCTAGAAGTGGGGTAGGAACCGGGGAAGAGGAAGTGTCAGGGCTGGTGCCCCAGTTTCTGGTCTGGGGGACCAGGTGGATGCGGAAACTGATCTCTGGGGCAAAAACAGATGCTACGGGGAGCAGCAGGTTCGGGGAGACGAAAGTGAGTGTAACTTTTGCCGCACAGTCTGAAGAGCCATGGGACATCTAGATGGAGATCTCCAGGAAACAGATGGAGGTAGGACCTGGAGCTCCCGAGAGAGCCCTCCGCTGGAGGTAGAGATTTCAGAGCCACGAGGGCACACAGGTGGGTATATGCCCACGGACAGCGTGCAAAGTGCGGTGAGGACTGAGAACAGAGTATCCCGGGGCTCCAAGTCTGAGCGGTGGGGGGAGAATGAGAAAACCGGCAAAGACAGTGGTTCTCAAATTGTGGTCCACAGATCAACAGCAACAGCGTCACCTAACAACTTGATAGGTACACACATTTCCCGGCCCCAGCCCAGACCTACTGAATCAGAAACTCTGGGCTTGAGGCCCAATCAGTGTTTTCATAAACCCTCCAGGTAATTCAGATGCCCATTAGAGTTTAAGAATCTCTGGCATTAGGGATCATCTTCTCACACATCTTTAATTAGATTCATTTCTAGGTATTTTCTAAGCATTTGGTAGGTTTTGATGCTACGATAAACATTATTTTTAAATGTATTTTTCTGGCTGTTGGTTGCTGGTATATAGAAATACAATTTATTTCTATTGGTCTTGAATCCGGCAGCCTGGCAAAGTTCACTTATGAATTCTACTCATTGATCCACAGATTCATCCCTCTGGACTTGCTATGTGACTGGTGAATGATATGGGATGATGACAGAGAAGGGGTCATAGGTTTAGAAATCAATAGAACTTCTGTAAACTCAATAAGAAGCTATTTCTTTGGAGAAAAGGAGTCCAAGTTAGACTGGAGGGTGTTCTGCTGTGCGCTACAGGGGTGTGCATGCGTGGTGTGAAAACCCAGGCACAGAAAACTTTCCAGACACCATGTAGCTGAAGTGTGGGCAGGATAGCAGGAAAGCCAGAGTCACCCCTCTCCGTCCCACTGTGACTGCCATACTTCCCCTTAGCAAGTCAGAGATTGACACAGAGATTGACTAAATGAAATAGAATTCCCAGGTAAGGAGAAGTGGATTTCTCAGATCTGGACAGGATTCTATGCCAGTTAGACTGACCAACCATCCTGGTTTTCCCTGGATGAGGGACTTTCAGGGCTAAAGCCAGGACAGTCCTAGGCAGACTAAGATGGTTGGTTACCCTGACTTCTAACTTGGCTTCCGTGGAGCTGAGCAACCTGGTGGACCAAAGAAATCCGAAGAGTCCATCATGAGAGTAATGCCTGACCCCAGACACTTAAGGAGTAAAGATCTGTTTGGAGAACCGTGAATGTTCCCCAACTTCTACGTTCATGTCATAGTCCTTTATCTTTGCAGACCTATAAGGCTCTAGCAATCAAGTTGCCTGTTTCTCTCATCTGTCTTCCCTGATACTGTGCAGACTGTATCTTTGTTACAGTCTTTGTTACCAGAGTTCTCCCAGAATCTTTTCACAGTCAGTACCTTGGAGTTTTTGACCACCGATCACCAGGATCCGGGTACCATCCACTAAGACGCCAGTTCCTAGTTATGTTTCCCCCTTGACACTTAAGACACAAGCTGTCATGCATAATTTCTATCTCTCAGCCAAAACTTCACCGCTTACCCTGCAAGAAAGCGCATCTTTCCTGCAACTGAGTAAGACTGTTACAGGGATAACCTTGAATTCTCTCAAATTTTAATTTTTTAAAAAACTGAAATCTTTCGCAAATGTCAGTCGTTATTATTAGTCACAGACTACTGGCAACCTGACACGTGTGTATGCCAGTGTACTGAGATACTTCCTTGAGGACCACCAGATCTGAAACAAGTCGCTTGGGGTAAGAGGATATAACCATGTGTGGACAGGTGACAGCAGAGATGTTAGAAGTGGCCAAAAGTACTGGCCGTGACAGTGAGTTCTGCCTCAGCAGCCCAGATGGGGATTCCATGCCTGTAGTCTCCGGACTGCAGGGTCCATGGCCGACAGCACGAGTGGGTCATGGACATCATTCACCATCTGTCAGCCCTCCCGTCATTCCTCCTTCTCCCACTGTCTCTTTGCGGAAGGCTAAGTCTCTGAGGAGAGCTGTAACTTCACAGTCCTCTCCCGGATAGGCAGGATGTGGAAGATCCAGGTGTCCTTGACATCTGGTCCTGCAGGGTCCCTGCCATACCTCATCACTCACAGGTAAATGGCTTCAGGAGCAGCCTTGCATGAGGCAGGGAGAAGGGGAAGGACTCTGGACATTGAATCGTAAAGCCCAAGCTTGGGCCCTGGCGTAAGCCCTCTGAACCTTAGTCTCCTCATCTCACTTCTCTGAAACTTTGCATGCTTGAAATCACCATTTGGCAGCCAACGGTGTAATAATTGATATAGGCAAGAATCATCAATGGATGCTAAAACCATTGGGTGAAATGATATCTGGGAACAGGATATTCACACAGTCTCCAGGTATCATCCCACAGCTACCTGTTAATTACAAAAGGAAAATGTACTTCTGCAACGGCAAAGGCTGGTGGATGCCGTCTCAACCAAGTGAGCAAATGTGGCACAAACCGACAGTCTGTATCTCCTGATACGCTACAGTGGAAAATATATAACATCAGCAAGAAAAAGTGTGTGTGTGTGTGTGTGTGTGTGTGTGTGTGTGTGTGTGGAGGGGGGGGTTAAAAATGACTGAATCTAGGTGAAGGGTATATTGTTTCTTTTACTATTCTTTCAACATTGTTTATTGGTTTGAAATTTTTCTAAATAGAAAGTTGGGGAAATCTGAGTGTGGCATTGCACTGGAGTGGATTTCACCTAGTGCCCCATGACCTCCATCACCAGCCCCGCCCCCCAGCCCTGGAAGCTCCCTGGGGGGCCCCCTTGCTGCTCTGAATGGCTCTTCTCACTTAGAGATTTACCTGTATCCTGAGAGAATGCTTGAGGAATCGCAGTCTCTGGAGACTAGGAGTTTGTTTCACTGGATTGCATTCCCCTTTCTGGGGTTTTATAGTCTCGCTATGGACCTTACTATGCGATAAGTCTCTTGGGCTCTCCAGAATAAACTGGGGACCATGCAGCAAGACTGGGAACAGTAAGTCTGTGAGGTGCTAGGCTTCCTGTCCCATTGAATACTGGCAGACAGGTCTAGCCACGAGCAGCCCCACCAGCATGCCAGCAGCTCTGGTTTCCTCACCAGCAACGGAAGCCTCAGATTCACAAGAATAAAAGTCTGGGCTGGACTTTACAGATCATTAAACCGTAACTGGACTTTACAGATCATTAAACCCTAACACCTTTGTCATACTGGGATTGTCTCAACAACATTCACGCCTACCCCCAAAACCAAGCAGAGACAAGTTCCTTCTTGCACACTCCTACTGATGGGCTGCTCACTACTTTCCTTGATAGCCCTTTTCAGCTGTGGTCAGTACTGTCTGAGAAGCAGAAATCTTGAAGCTTCTACTATCCAGTCTCAACATTGCTTTTGGAGGTCACAGTGCACACCTGAATCCTTTCTCCCCCAGAGAGCTCATCAGAAACGGGTAGACAGAGACTGTGGCCCTGCTGCCCCCTTGGAGCTCTGTTCCTGGCAAGCCCTCAGCCTCTGCTGTTTCACTTGGAATTAGGTTCCTAGTCTCCTCCTCTTCTCGGTTGCCCCCACTTCTCATCATCCATATTGTCTATATTTCTGGTTCACCACCCTCCATGCCCCCAACCCTCCCCACCCCATTACCATGTTCTGTGATGTCTGCCTTGGACCACCTATTATGCACCACTCCAAACTGTACCACCTGCAGAAATCGTCAATCTAATCGAGGGTCGTGTATGTACATCTTCTGAAGGGCAATTATTCCTCTTCACGCGAGGCTGGAACTAGTGCAGAATACCTCCTGTGGTCTAGGCTGGCCATTTAATCTTCCCATCAATCCCATGAGGTCAGTTGGAACATTCCCAACTTACAAATGAGGTGACAGGCTCATAGAGCTTAAATAAAGACTTGCCAACTAATAAATGACAATGACAGCTTCATGGTCCCAGGTCTGTGGGATTCCTAAGTCCAGGCTTTATCTTCCACATCACATAGGTGCCGCGTGGCTTACCCCCAAAGATGAGCTTGACGCTGCAAGACAGGTGATACCTATCAACACCTGAGGGCCAGGCGTCAGCCTCAGAGCACATACAGGGGACTCCTCGTCCTCGCACAGCTGTCCAGATGTGAGGATGCTGCGTCAAAGCTGATGGCTACGTATTTCTGGATTCAGCCTTCTGAATGTTCCCAAGTGAGTTTCGGCTTCTGGGCTGTATTGTAGCCCAGGGAACATCAATTACCCCTAAACCTTGTACGATACTCCTGTGTATTAGTTCTCTATTGTGACAGAACTAGTTACTCCAGAGCTTAGTGGCTTAAAACAACAGATACTTGTCTCCTCTCAGTTTCTGTGAGTCAGGAATCTGGCAGCCGCTTACGTAGGTGGTCCTGACTCAGTGTCTCACCAAGCTGCACCGAAGGTATCAGCTGGTATTGCAGTCACCTGGAGCTTCCCTGAGGCTGGAGGATTCGCTTCCAACTTACTCCTGCGACTGTGGGAAGGAGGCATCGGTTCCTCCTCATGCGGGCCCCTCTCAAGGGACACTTATGACACAGCAGCTGGCTTCTCCCAGAATGAGTAATCCAGGAGACAGAGGGGGCTCAAGATGGAAGCCATAGTTGTCTTTATGAATCCTTTTCTAATCTAACTTCAGACGTGATATACCATCATTACCTCTGAAATAGTCGATTGGTCATACAGACTAACCCCGGTACTATGTAGGAGGGGGCTACACAAGGGCATGAACAAGAGGCAGGGATCATGGGCGCCATCTTGGAGGTTAGCTATCACATCCTGAACAAGCCACTTTTCCCTAAATCATGTGTGACTTCTGCTATCTGCCTGGCACATTTGAGAGGCCACAGGAGTTCCAAAGATACACGTGTGCATGTGCGTGCTTACACACACACACACACACACACACACACACACACACACACACACACTCCTTAAAGAGATCAATGATCCTCCCTTCCTCGGCCATCCTTGAATGATGCTTTTGAGCAAAAGGAGGCACCTAGAAGATGGGTGCTGGGTTAAAGGGGGTTCAGGTTTCCAGAGACAACAGGACAAGGAAGCAAGGCCAGGAGGAGATGGTTGTTATGATTGTATCTAAGCAAAAGGAGAGGAAGGAAGTGAAGTCAGGAGGGGAACAGAGTGCATAGTTAACAAGTGGGTCATCTCTAATTGGAGATCTCCGTGTCGCTCCAGAACTGGAACACTTGAAACCGTTTTTAGCATCGGAGATGACAATAGTGGTCTATGAATGTGGGAGTTTGAATGCACGTGAGGCGGAGGTGAGGGGAGGAAATGTAGTCGTAGGACAGTAGGGCAAGGAAATTGGTCACTTTTATTTCTCTATATCCATGGCTGTTCCCATATCCTCACTTTATCTTTGGAGATTTCTCCTACTCTTGTTTCTAATTTAACATAGTTGCATTTTTTCTCTTTTTCAAAATTTTCTTAATTAGGTTAGCTAGTGGTTTACTTACTTTATTGCCTTTGTCCCCCTGAAGTACCAGCTCTTATATTTATTAGTTCTACTGTTTTTAATTCATTAATTTCTGTCTTTATCTTTGGCAGTTCCTTCTATTGCTTTCCTTAAGCTTATCTTATTCTTGTTCTTCCTAACTTTTGGAGCTGAGCCCTTAATTCATTTATTTTCATTTCTTAAATGAATAATTAAGTATTTAAGATTGTGACTTGTTTTCTGCCTTAAATTCAACCCTGTCTCGTACTGAGACTTTGATTCCTGTTTTCTTTTTGCTGTGTTTGCCAGGTATGGGCTCAACTATGTTTAATTTTTTAATCTGTCTTTGGTCCTTGGTTTTAGATGAGTTCGTCTACAGCGTATAATTTACCTTTGCTTTTACAAGACATCTGAGAGCTTTTTCTTTAATAAGAGTGTTTATCTCATTTGCAATTACAAATAAGACATTCATGTTTGTTCTTAGGCCGTATAACCAAACATTTTAAAAATAAACAAAAAGAAGCATTAAAAATTAAAAAGATGACAGGACTGTTTTATTTTCTTTCAAAGGTTTTTCCTTCTGGTAATTGGAAAGGTTTAGCTCTTGTGTTTGTTTCTCTTAATGGTGCTAGTTTTCACTTTGTAGACTGTACTCCTATCAACCATCTCTGATGCACCCCTTAGGTCCTCTTGGCCTCACCTGTCTCTTGTTCCAGGCATCACTGCAGTGACCAGCTTCAGGCAGGCACAACCTGATGGTACCATGGGACATGAGGATTCCACACACGTTCCACATGCAAGTGCAGGGGTGTTTACAGCCCACGGAGTAAGCCATTAACCAGTGGGAAATAGGAGTTTGTAAATAAATTCTTCCCACTTTCTCTCCCTGGACGGATTGTCCTGAAACACAGTTCATTAGTTTGCTCAGGCTGCCATAGCAAATACCTCAGACTGGGGGGCTTAAACAATAGACATTTTTTCCCCCAGTTCTGGAGGCTGGAAGTCCAAGATCAAGAGGTCTGCAGGTTTGGTTCCTTCAGAGGACTCTCTCCTTGGCTTGCATATGACTGTGTACTTGCTGTGCTCTCACCAGGTCATTCCTCTGTCTGTCTGTGCCCTAATGCCCTCTTCTTATAAGGACACCATTCATATTGGATTAGGGCCCACTCATATGACCTCATTTTAAATTAATTACCTCTGAAGGCCCTATCTCCAAATACAGTTGTATTCTGAGGTACTGGGGGTTAGGACTTCAGCATATGAATTTAGAGGGGTGGGAAGGCAATTCAGCTCATGACAGTTTCTATGACTTCCCTGAGTGCTGTCCCATGAGATGCAAGGGAGTCTTCCTGTGTCATTCTTTTTGTCCTTCATGTCTACTTCCTGGGATTGATCTATTAAATTATATTCCACAGGCTTTGCCTGTGGCTGTTCTTCCTGGGAGGTCAGACCGAGACAATAGTTAAACCTGGAGTTATCACCTTTCGAGGGTACCACTTAGTTCTCTACTCTGAGTGATGAGAACATGAATATGCTTCATGTCTCTATTTCCTCCCATCTCATCTCATTTCCCAATTTCGATGACCATATTGTGGCATGTTCATACACCCAGCACTTGCTTTATCTCTCTGAGCCACATTCTTTGGCCCCAGCTTTGAAAGATGAGGAAGTCTGCATACCTCCCACTTTGCTTCACATTCTGTGTCAAAATTATTACATTTACATTATTACTGCATTGTCATGGCTTATAACATTTACAGTGTACACTGTTAACCTTGGTTCTCAGAGTCCTTTACTCTCAGCTCCACAATTTAAATGGAAACTTTGCTTACCGTTTGCCCTTTATGGTGATTTATTTGTAGTAAAATGACTTCTAGTAAGCACTTTCCTCTGAGAAGACCTTATGATGATTACATTCACTGAATTATTACACGTTTAATGATAATCACCCCTTGCTCTTTTCTGGAGTGACACCTTAGCAGGGAATAAAATTCTTCATAGGTGACTGGGGAAATTTTATTAGTATTAGTTGCCAAATATTAGTTGCCCTCTTTGTAAGAAGGCTACACATCGTTGCTTCCTGCCACGTGACAGGTAGGCGAGATATGTTCCCCTCCCCAATTGGTCATGTGACTCACTTTGGCCAATCAAGTATGAGTTGAAGAGCCAGTTCTGAGCAGAAGATTGAAGAGCATTTGTGTGTGTCTACTAGTTCTTTTGGGTTTTTTTTTTTTTTTTACATCTTCTAGGAGTATGGAATGTCTCACATAGGGGCTGCCTTTTCAGCCTGGATACTAGGCTGAAGAAAGTACTTAGAATGAACAAGATACATGGAGAAGAGGCCACAGCCAACCCACAGCTGCCGTAGCCAAGATGTAACACAAGCAGGAAATCAGCTATCGTGGTTGTAAGCTCTTGAGATTTGGAGATCCTTGTAAGCATGGCGTTTCCTAGTAAAAACTGCCTGATTTCTTGTTCCTAAGGACTTTGCAGGCTTCATTGCCCCTTTGCCTTCAAGCACTGAATACGCTGTGTAAAAACCTCAGGGAAGGGCTTCCCTCTTGGCGCAGTGGTTGAGAGTCCGCCTGCCAATGCAGGGGACGCGGGTTCGTTCCCCGGTCCGGGAAGATCCCACATGCCGCAGGGCGGCTGGGCCCATGAGCCATGGCCGCTGAGCCTGCGCGTCCGGAGCCTGTGCTCCGCAACGGGAGAGGCCACAACAGTGAAAAAAACCTGAGGGCAGTCTGATTTTCTCCTTTATTGGTGTTTTGTATTTTTGGCCTGAATATCCATCATATATTTTTTTTTAATCTTTGAAGTCCAGAAACATTATTATGATACATCTTCATTTTTGTTGTTTTATCTTTATTTGTTCTGGGACAGAATATATCCTTTCAATTTGCCTATTCAAGGCTTTATTTTAGGCAAGTTTTATTCCATAGATATGGATGATATATTTTCATTAATGATGTTGCTGAAGAAGAAAAAAAAAATAGAACAGAAAAATAAGTTTAGTTATAATAAAAGGTATATATCCTTGAATCTTTTTATATATTTGCAAAGGTTTCTATTCAATTTTTTTCTGCGCTGTTTAGTCTTCTAATCCTTTTAAATATTTTTCTTTCATTTCATTATATTTGATTTTCTCCAAAAAAATCTTCATGCCTATGTTTTTGGCAATTTTTCTCCTTCCTATCACTGATTCTAATTTGACATGCTTCTGTAATAATAAAGATAATTATAATGATAACAACAATTGTATAGCACTCACTATTTACCAGGAACTATTCTAAATGCTTCTGCAATTATTTATTTATTATATTCATCCTGACATCTATTTTATGATGAGTGTTATAATTATCCTTATTTTACAGATGAGGAATCTGAGGCACAGAGAGGTGAAGTCACTTGCTAAAGATCACACAGCTAGTGAGTGGCAGAGGCAAGGTGTGAGCTCAGGCACATGCCTTTATAATCTCTTCTACTCATCCTTTTTTCCTATTCTTCCATACTGATTTTTTTCCCTTTTAAAAAAATTTATATATATATATTTTAACATCTTTATTGGAGTATAAATACTTTACAATGTCATGTTAGTTTCTGCTGTATAACAAGGTGAATCAGCTATATGTATATATATATATATATCCCCATATCCCCTCCCTCTTTCGTCTCCCTCCCACCCTCTCTATCCCACCCCTCTAGGTGGTCACAAAGCACCGAGCTGATCTCCCTGTGCGATGCGGCTGCTTCCCACTAGCTATCTATTTTACCTTTGGTAGTGTATATATGTCAATGCTACTCTTTCACTTTGTGCCGGCTTACCCTTCCCCCTCCCTGTGTCCTCAAGTCCATTCTCTACGTCTGCGTCTTTATTCCTGTCCTGCCCCTAGGTTCATCAGAATCATTTTTTTTTTAGATGCCATATATATGTGTTAGCATACGGTATTCATTTTTCTCTTTCTGATTTACTTCACTCTGTATGACAGACCCTAGGTCCATCCACCTCACTACAAATAACTCAATTTCGTTTCTTTTTATGGCTGAGTAATATTCCATTGTATATATGTGCCACATCTTCTTTATCCATTCATCTGTCGATGGACACTTAGGTTGCTTCCATGTCCTGGCTATTGTAAATAGAGCTGCAGTGAACATTGTGGTACATGACGCTTTTTGAATTATGGTTTTCTCAGGGTATATGCCCAGTAGTGGGATTGCTGGGTCATATGGTACTTCTATTTTTAGTTTTTTAAGGAACCTCCATACTGTTCTCCATAGTGGCTGTATCAATTTATATTATATTCTGAGGTCTTTCAACTTACTCTTATCCCCTCTTCTTGCCATCTTCTCTTCCTTGAGCTTTTGTATGGAGAACTCCTGACTCATCATTTTTACCTGCTTCAAGGCATAATCTTTCTGGTGTTCTCCATCCATCTCTTGATTATTATCATCTTTGCTTATCTTATTTCTGAAGTTCCTCTGTTTTTTTAAATTATTATTACTATTACTCCTCTTTCAATGCAGGGGTTGTAGTTCCTGCTCAGCTGACTTTGTGTGAAAGGACAGTTTGGGGTCTGGAAGTAAGCTGGGTGTAGTCAGGCAGATTGGTTCGGGTCCACTGTCTCGACCTTCATACTAATTCTCTCCCCAGAGTACACCTGTGCTCTGGGCTAACAGGAAATCTCCTTGGCTCACAGCAAAGTCACACTCTCATGCCTTGCCCCTCCCAGTACGTCACAAATTGGTTTTGGAGTTTCTTTTTCTTTTTTTTTTGCGGTACGCGGGCCTCTCACTGTTGTGGCCTCTCCCATTGTGGAGCACAGGCTCTGGACGCGCAAGCTCAGCGGCCGGGCCCAGCCGCTCTGCGGCATGTGGGATCTTCCCGGATGAGGGCACGAACCCATGTCCCCTGCATCTGCAGGCGGATTCTCAACCACTGCGCCACCAGGGAAGCCCGGTTTTGGAGTTTCTTGATTGGTTATTCCTTATTCCTCTGCAGCTTCTCAGGACTACTTGCCATGCACAGCCTCCCTGCCATTTTGAAACTTGCTGACTGATGGGGTGAGGTTTCTCCCTTTCCCTGTGGGGCTCTGCCTTGGACATCACTCCAGGTATAAACCAGGATTTAGGAAGCTCTTGCAGCCTGTCCTTTGCCCTTCCTGGCCAGGGGTCATGAATTTTGATCCCGAGGGTCCTACTTTGCCAGACCCTCTTGGAAATTTGTAGAAGCAACTCACACACCATCCTCCCTCCCCTGGTCCAATCTTCACTGCATTTGCAGTCTATTTTATGGGTGTTTCTGAGTTTCATCAAGGATAAAGCTCACTTTTCTCTTTCGAGAAGGACAGGGGCAGAGATACCTTTAATGAAAATCCCCACCCACTTAAAATCTTAGACCAGGAGAGGACATGGATCCTGGAAGGGTAAAAAGCATGACAAAAATGCCCCATCCTTTGACATATCCATGCAAAAGGAAGTCATCCATTCCTGGGCAAAATCTGCACTGCACACAAGTCAGGAGGTATCGTGGAGCCGCCTTTGCCAACAAAGACTTTCC
This sequence comes from Aethalodelphis obliquidens, assembly GCF_003676395.1. Taxonomy (NCBI): domain Eukaryota; kingdom Metazoa; phylum Chordata; class Mammalia; order Artiodactyla; family Delphinidae; genus Aethalodelphis; species Aethalodelphis obliquidens. Next base: position 9,189,251 of record NW_020837982.1, read on the forward strand.
AGAGTAACGTAGAGTGGCACGTTAAAGGGCAACACTGATGAGCGGATTAGAGGAATTGAGATTCTCCATCCCTTCGGCTGGGAAGGGAATGGCGCTCGTGACCACTTGTGAAACAGCAGCTGGTGCTGGGTTCCCGGCGCTTCATCCCCTGGGCTAGAAAAAGAAGGGAATGATGGCCCACTGTCCTCTCTTTCTTCCTCTTTCCCTGCCTCTCCTCCTCCCTCCTTTCCTTGATTATCCTAACTCCCATCCTGCGTGGTTGCCAAAGGCATGAAACCACATGGAGTCAGGCAGAAATCTGTTGGGTGCCAAGCCTGTGGCAGAGGGAATTAACATGAGCCTGTATTTCCAGGGAGACAGTGTCATAAGATGAACAGCATATACAAGGGAGGGAAAAGAAAAATTTTAATTTAGGTCCCAGCTTTGGGTCAGCGGTGGGGAGGGTTTTGTAGTTTGGAAAGAGGGGGGGGGGAAAACCTGAATTTGGGAGACAGAGCTAACTGGATTTAGCTCTCAGCTGCACCACTTACTCGGAAGGACCCTAGGCCAAGTTATTTCCCTTCCTTTTTTTTTTTTTTAATTTTATTGAAGTATACTTGATTTACAATGCTGTGTTAATTTCTGCTGTACAGCAAAGTGATTCAGTTATACATATACATATATTCTTTTTCATATTCTTTTCCATTAATTTTTATCACAGGATATTGAATATAGTTCCCTGTGCTATACAGTAGGACCTTGTTGTGTATCCATCCTATATATAAAAGTTTGCATGATTCCCCTTCTTGACTCTCAATTTCTTAGTTGATTAAAGGGAAGCAATAATACATTTATATTAGAAAGATTAATGGGATACTTACAGCTCTGGAAGGTGATGGCCTTAAACTAAGGAATGGAATCCCTCCATCTACAAACATTTAGAAATACTAGATAAATACAAACTAATTACTTAGAAATCACAGAAAAGGAAAACCCCCAGAAAAAAGAACAGTAAATGTATGAGCTCAAAGACACAACAGTTTTGGTCCCACATGTTCCGCCGAAGACATATACAAGAAATGTCTATAGCTGCATTTTATTAATAGCCCCAAACTGGAAACAGCCCAAATGTCCACCATGAGTAAAATGGATAAATCGTGATATAGTCAAATAATGGACCAATGTAGACAGCTATAGAAAGAAACTATGGTTCTATACAACAGCATGAATGAAGTTTACAACAATTTTAAATGAAAGAAACAAGACACAAAAGAATACATACAATCTGATTCTCTTTATATCAAGTTCAAATAGAGATAAAAGCAACCATTCTGGAGTGCTGGATACATATATCTATTACAAACACTACCGTAAACAAGTGATCAGACTTCATATCACCGGAGAAAACATGATGAGTAAATGCAACAGGAGATCCTGGATGGGATCTTGGAACAGAAAAAGGACCTTAGAGGGAAACCTGGCAAGATCCCTATAGAATCCAGAGTTTAGTTAGTAACAATGAGCCAATGTTCATTTCTTAGTTTTAACAAATGTATCATGATTATAAAAAATGTGCATGTTAGAGGGAACTGGGCAAAGGATATATGAGAATTCTCTGTACTATCTTTGAATCTTTTCTGTAAATCTAAAATTATGCCGGAATAAAATTTATTAGCAATATCAATAGATGTAGCAATCACTGTCCTTATTTACCCGACTGATTTTAAAAACGTATGCCACCCAAAAACCTGCACATGAATTTTTACAGCAGCTGTACTATAATTACCTAAAACTGAAAGCAGCCAAGATGTTCTTCAGTACATGGGTGACCAAATGAACAGACTTTGGTACATCCATACAATGAAATACTATCCATCAATAAAAAGAAATGAACTGTCAAGCCAGCAAAAGACATGGATGAGTCTTAAATGCATATCACTGGGTTGAAGAAGCCAGTCTGAAAAGGCTACATACTGTATGATTTCAATTATATGACATTCTGGAAAAGGCAAAACTAGAGACAGTAAAAAGATCTGTGGCTGCCAGGGATTTGGCAGGGGTAGTGTTTGAATAAGCGAAACACAAGGGATTTTTTTGAGGCGGTGAATTTCTTCTGTATGATACTTTAATAATGAATATATGACACTATGTGACCGACACTATGTGTCAAAACCCCATAGAACTTTACAGCACAGAGAATGAACTTTAATGTCTACAAATTAAAAAAGCAAAACATTTAGGAGGTCAGGGGATTCGGGATGGAATGCAGAGGGTGACCAGAGAATCTAATATTGCAAATGTATGAAACAATCTCACTAAAGGAAGTAGAGGGAAAAGATGCTGACCTAAGTAACTTTGGAAGTGAGTGGAGTCTGTATGACTAGAGGCAAAAGAAACTGTACATAAGGACTCTATTTCATAAAGTCATTTCCCGTGAGAGTGTGGGTTATCAATTCTGGGAAACCAATATACCTGTATATGGAAATTGAACAATTAAGTAAATGGATGGTGGAAGGTCAGAGTCAGTTTTCTCACTGTTACAGTAGGAGGTAAGATAAGCAAGGGGAAGAGGATAGAATAATCCATGAGGTGATGGATTAGAAGTGGAGACATCAGTGTGAACTCACATTTGGTTTAATATACAGACAGAAGTTTATAAATAGAAATATTTATAGCAATGTGTATACACGTGAATTAACATACATTAAAATATTTTATTTTCCATCAGTTGAGAGGACCTAGAAGCATCTACATCCCAATAACAACAAACACTCCTAGCCCCCAGATCTGGTTTCTGTGAACATTCTCGTGTCATAGAAACCAGGACTCATTGGAGAAATGGTTGATTCTAGGACTGGGGCAGGAAATATATAAGATGAGCCTGGAGCCTCTTGTAGTGCCAGAGAGTAGGAGGTGCTCAAAACACACACACACCCTCATTCACACACAAACACATGTGCGCACATACACACAAAGATGGGGATATGTCAAAGACACACAGAAACCACCTGAAAGAGCTCCCAATGGCTGAAGCTGGAGCCATTTGAGCCACAAAATAAGTAAAGTAGTATTGGGTGAAACTCGCATAAAATAAATATTCACAAGTTCCTGCTGATATAAATAAATGATTGAATAATTAAGGAAATGATGAAGAGTCAAATCTCTCAAGCAGAAGAATTTCAAATATTTTATGTAGAGACTCTACTACCCTTAAGTTCTTAAGTCTGGACTCTGCATAGGGACTTGCCCTCCCCCTAGAAAAGTACAAAACTGAAAATCAAGGGGAAAAAAGGGTAACTTTACAGCAGAGAAACCCGACAAGCACTGCCTGAAGCCAGGTGATCAAGATTAACATCAAAGAGATATGCCATGCTGATAGTAAGTATCCTTGGTATGATGTGATCAGAAGGACAATTTACCTCTGTGGTCTTCTTACCCCCAAACCATAATTCCAGTCTGATTATGAGAAACACAACAGGCAAATCGGAATTGAGGGATAGTCTCCAAAATACCTGATCAATACTCTTCAAAACTGTTAAGATCATAAAAACTAGGCAAGTCTGAGAAACCACCACAGCCTAGAGGAGCCTAAGAAAATACAATGACTAAATGTAAGGTGGTACCTTGGATAGGATCCTGGAAGAGAAAAAGAACATTTGGTAAAAACGAATACAATCTGAATAACGTATGGACTTCAGTGGATAATAAGATATAAAGATTGCCTTGAGCATTGTGACAAATGTACCATAATAATGTAAGATGTTAATAAGAGCAGACACTGAGTATGGGGCATACTGGAACTCTCCGTACTATCCTCACAATTGTTCTGTAAATCTAAAACTATTCTAAAATAAAATGTTTACTTAAAAAAACTTAATACCCCTCAAAAAAGTAATTGCTATACGAATAGCAGAGGAAAAGCTTACTAGAAAAAAAAGAGGGCTTCCCTGGTGGCGCAGTGGTTGAGAGTCCACCTGCCGATGCAGGGGACGCAGGTTCGTGCCCCGTGAGCCATGGCCGCTGAGTCTGCGCGTCCGGAGCCTGTGCTCCGCAACGGGAGAGGCCACAACAGTGAGAGACCCGTGTACCGCAAAAAAAAAAAAAAAAAAAAAAAGAAAGATATGTTTCTGGGTTAATTTATCTTATAGAATGACAGATTGTTAGGATAAAATGGTGTTTAGGAAGACAAATACAATGACACATATGCGGAGCAAATAAAATTAAATCTTGGCATTTAGCAATGCCTCCTTGGGTAGTAAAACTGCAAGGAAGATCCAGGAAGTCATTACCATAAAAGTCAAGATGGTGATTAATTTTGGTGGGGAGGGACCTGAGTGTAGTTTCTGGGGGTGCTGGCTATGCTCTATTTCTTAAACTGGGTGGTGGGTACATGGGTGATAAATTTGTGTTACATTTGTGATAACTTATAGAGCTATACTTTTTTGTTTTGTGAATTTTTCTACGTGTGCCATAGGTCACAACAAAGGTTAGGGAAAAAACAAATGCACGAAATAGAGAGAATGGGTAAGAATGTTCCATAATTGATGAAATACATGCATCCTCAGATAGAAGAATTCTGAAACGTTGAACATTCTTTAAAAAAAGTAAATCCACACCTAGACACATGACTTCAAAGACAAGAGAAAAAGCAAATAGGGCAAAACATTAACAATGTATTAAATCTGGCAGCTGGGGTCTTGGAGATTATATTATTTTTTATGTTTTTCTGAATGTATAAAATATTTTACAATTAGCTTTTTTTTTAATTAAAAAGCGCCAGTAAGAGAATGTAGACACATACATAAAATGCCTATTAAGATAAGTCAGAATAGTGGTTACTGCAGAAAAGAGGTTTTGGAATTGACTCTGATTGACTAGAAAGCAGTACCGAGTACCATTGGGGGCTGGAAATTTTTATATCTTGATGTAGTCAGTGGTTGCATGGTGTACGCATACCTAAAACTCCAGGCAGGTGTGCATTTGGGGTTAGTGCATACTGCATACTTTAATGCACATGTTAAATAGTAATTAAACAGTTTAAAAGAAGTTTACAAGGAAATGCCTATGGCAGGGCCTGGCAGCTAGCTGGTATTAATAGGATATATGCTTGCTCTGGCCCTAGAGCAATTGGATAGGGTTTTTCCTTGCATTAAACAAAGACCCCCTGGAGCCTAAGTAAGAGGGGAGTCCATCAGAGGACACAGGCTAACCCTCAGAATCTATGGGTAGAGGGTGCCTGGGTCTCAGGAGCCAACAGGAGCTGGGAGAGGAATACCCCCTGCCTGGTCTCTCCCTCCATCTTTCCTCCATACTTCTCTCCATCCAGTGGCCTCATTCTTCTCTCTCCCAGATGCCTGGTTTCTCTGCCCCCCCAGGCCACAAGACAGCACATAGATCTCTGTAACTCCTGGGATGGATTCTGCTTTTTTCAGCGTATCGTCAGAACAAGGGTGGAATATCTTTCAATTCCTAGGGAAGGGGTGTGATGGGCCAGCTTCAGTGCCCAACGCCAGGCTAACTCTTGTTAACCAGGGTAGCGGACACTGTGGAAAAGACTGTAGCTGGGTTGGGTTGAATCAGGGACTCACCAACCGTGGCCAAGGCAACAATGTGGGAGTCGTACAAGAAGGAGAATTAGGAGAAAGTGCAATGGTGATAATCCAACAGGTGTTCCCTACCCCATGGTGAGGGCAGTGGTCCAGGTGCTTGATCAATGATGTGACGCTAACCCCTTAGGTCTGCAAGGTATGTTCTGTCTTTTAACACACTTTCACATTCAGGATTACATTTTCTCCTTAGTGTATTCTTGAGAATTTGAGGTCAAGACCAACTTACAGATGAGAAGATGGGTTCACAGAAGACGAACGACCATGGAAGACTGCTCGCACACAGAGTAGGTAGAGAAGCCAGGCCTCAGCCCCAGGTGTGCATCTTGGTGTGACAACCGGGCCAGGGCATCCCCGCCTGCTCCTTCCTGGTCATGAGCCTGAGGCTGAAGCTGGACTGTGGTGGAGCCAGAGGTCCGGATTCTGTGTGTTCACATACGGCTCCCCGTTCCTCTGGCCGGGACTTTTACAAGACACACTGCAAACCCCTTTGCCTGTTAGAGCTATTGTCACTATGAGGATGTCCATTGCCAGTTCACTAGTTCCGGGCGCCCAGCAGCTGTCACAGAACCGCCTCCCCTCCTCGGGCACCATCCACCCTGCAGGCCTTTGGCTGACACAGGGCCTGCCACTCAGTCGCGTGATAATAAAAAATGCCAAGTGCACGTGGAATGGGAGAGAGCAGAGGGGCGCAGATTCAGTGCCTGCTGACACCCATCTCTTTGTTACCGCCTACCCCTTCCTACCCCATGGAAGAGCCCGCTCTCTGGGATAACTTCTGAACAGCACATCCCGGTTCACAAGACCACCTCGGTGCCCACTGGCTGACACAACTAATCCTCACCATCACTCTGGGAGACCAGGAGACTGGGACCCCCTAGGGTTTACTGGCAGAGGTGGGATTCCAGCCGGGTCTCCTGGCCTCCCATACTACCCACTGGTTATATTGCTCTGTGCACAAGTGGGGCATGAAAAAGCTATACACAAAGTGAGTGCTCAAAATTCCGAGTGCTCTGAGAGAAGGAAGGCTCTGTCTTCATGCTTTAGGAACAAAATCTGAGGCCTTCCAAGAAACCGTAAATACCCCCTACCCCAGTTCCTCCCTTCTCCACCATACCCCCAACTCCAAAATGCGGGGCCACACAATCTTTTCTGCTTTTGAAAGAAGCTCACAGCAAGAAAGGAAAGGGGGCAGAGTCCAACATTCTAAAGCTGGAAGTTATAAACTTTTAATTAAGGCAGATTCTGCTTTTATCATTAGCATGTAATGAATTATTCTCAGCTTTCAATGCCTTGGTAATTGTCTCTCTGAAGAATCTCATTAAACATTGCAAGAGACTTTTGATCATTATTAAGAAAAGTGATAACTTGGAATAATCTTGCATTGCTAAGTTGAGGCTGCAAACCTGAAGCATTAAGATAGATAAGTAATGACAGGTGGAAGTCTTCAGAGACAACCACCAAGGGTGTCTTGTCTTTGTTCTTCCCAGCAGGTCCTCCTAGGTTAGGGGAAAAGTTTGTGGACCAGAGTCAGACCGTCTCTCTGACCGTCAGCTTGAATTCCTGCTCCACCACTTCCTGGCCGTAGATCTGTGGGCACATATCTTCTCCAAGTATCCATTTTCTCCTATGAGTTCCTTTAACTATTAGTGAGAGAGAATGAACTTCAAGGTTGAAGCATAGAAAATGCTCACAAAATGCCAAGTTCTATCGTTATTAGTCAAGAAATATGTACTCAAGATACTTTTATTCAAAACTCAATATTGTGAAACTTTATTTGGAAGCTCCAACACTAGCCAACGCAAAATCATGGCATCCCACTTGAATCAGGATTTCTCTGTTATTATATAAAATAACACATATTATATTCTTACTATATGCCAGGTACTATGCTAAGACCTTTCATGTGAATTATCTCATTTGACGCTATGACAATTTGAGGAAGTAGGAACTATTATCCCCATTTTACAGATGAGGAGAAATGAGGCCAGGGAGGTTATTTAATTTGTCCAAAGTCACTCAGGCAATAATCAGTTGAGTCGGGATTCAAACCCATGCGATCTACCTCCGGCACAAGTGTGTTCCACCACCTCACATTTATTTCAATCTTTCGGGGTGCAAAGTGACCTTTTTGAAAGTAGAGAGGTGATGGTCTCAGAATCCACTCCATTCTATCCCTAACTTTCTCCCATGTGAGCTAAAGATTTCAAGATTTCCCAGTGGATTTTCTAATATGCGGACAACGTCCAGTCCTCACTAGCCTGCTTCTAAATCTTAGTCATAAAGCAGGTCATGTTTTCCAAAAATAGTCTGTCCAATATCATGTGAATGCCACATGGCCTCCTTATAATCTGATTTTGACACTCTTCCCATTCTGTGGTGGGTTCCATGTTTCCTCCCCTTAAATCCAGGAGGGTTTATTGCTATGTGACTTCCAAGTGTAGATCATGAAGTCTTCCACACGATTCCCTTGAGATGCTCGCTCTTGGAACTCATTGCCACGCTGTGAGGAAGCACAGGCATTCTGTGACAAGACCCATGAGGAGAGGCTCACATGGAAAGGAACCGAGACCCCCAGGCTTCAGATGTCGCTGAGATCCAGGCAACAGCCTGTGCCCACCTGCCAGCTACGGGAGTGAGTAGCCATATTGAAGGTGGCTCTTCCAGCCCTCGGTCAAGCCAACCTAGCTGATGCTACACAGGAGACAGACAAGCCTTCCTCACCAAACTCTGTCTAAATTACATATTCATGAACTAAACAAACAGTGTTTTAGGTTATTATGTTTTGGGTGGTTTGTTATGCAGCCATAGATAAACCAGAACAAGTTCCAAGCTCTTTTTTGCTTTCCAGACCCATATAGTCAATGGTTTTCTGCACATGTTCTTTTGAATGTCCCCGAATCACTTCAGACTTAATGTGCTTAGGGAGTTCTACTTCCACTTTGAACATAGAAATGAACATAGAAATCCCCCCAGACATGGCACTACCATCCTCATTATGCAAACAACCCAGATAATCTACGAAATCATAACTTTTTTGGAACCCATCAGAGAGCTGGACTCATAAGGCAGCCAAGTGAACTGAATGCCGAGGTGTAGTGAGCTCGTTCGAGGAGTGACCACGTGGAATGTTTCACCTTCAGAATGCAGCTGGGGAAAGAGGAGACCATCACAAAAGTAGGTAAGAAGAAATCAGCTAAAATTGTCATGAACTCTTAAAGGTCTGGTGTAGGCTTACGTGACAGTATAGAAAATTGAGCGCCTCCAGCATAAGGGAAGTTTGCACTCACTGGCAAACTTTCCCCCCACAGGCCTCTGCAGTGTGCTCATGAGAAAGACTAGAAGCAGAACAGGAAATGTGGGAAGGTTCAAATCAGCAACACAGGCATACAGGGGATGCTTGGCTCCGGCTGGATCATAGATACAAAACCCCTCTCACTCCCCCAGACCCTTCTCTTCCAAAGCAAAAGTCATAAGATACTGGGAGGAGTGAAAGAAAACCCTCCAGCTCCCAAGGCAAAGACAGTCTTCCTTTGGGGGAAGAGGTAGAAGCCAAACCACCTGATCATGGGGGAGGGGCAGAAGCAGATGCCTTCTGCCCTTGGGGAAGGGGCAGGAGACACTCCCAGGCCCAGGGTCTTGCTCTGAAACAAAGCACAGGTCTTCTACTGCTGGGGGAAGAAAGGGTCATGTGCCAAGCTTAGACACAAGGCAGTATTTGGCTGCCACAGAGGGGAGGAGCAGGAATGTTGACAAAGTCCCATCCCTCAGGTCTGGAGAAAGACTCCTTCTGTGGAAATGCAGATAAATGTCTCTTATGACATTTTTAAACTGATTTTTTACATTGCTTGTAAATATAAATAAAATATAATTGACTGTTGAGGCAAAAGAAGTCATAATGTATCTGGGGTTTATAGCATATGTATCAATAGAAGTAAAATATATGTCAACTATAGCATCAAACCAAAAATGGAAGTGGGGAAATGGAAATACGTACAAAGGGAGACTGTGGTAAGTTGAAGACGTATATTACAAACCCTAAAGCCATCATTAAAAAGTGAAAGAGAGGGCTTCCCTGGTGGCGCAGTGGTTGAGAGTCCGCCTGCCGATGCAGGGGACACGGGTTCGTGCCCCGGTCTGGGAGGATCCCGCATGCCGCGGAGCGGCTGCGCCCGTGAGCCATGGCCGCTGAACCTGCGCGTCCGGAGCCTGTGCTCCGCAACGGGAGAGGCCACAACAGTGAGAGGCCCGCGGACAGCAAAAAAAAAAAAAAAAAAAGTGAAAGAGAAATAAAACAAGTAAACCAATAGAGGAGATAAAGATGAATTATGAAAACTATCCAGCTGACCCAAAGGAAAGCAGAAAAAAGGGAACAAGGTAAACCAAAGATTAGATGTAACAAACAGCAAACAACCAGAAAGATTAATAAGAGCCTTTTTTCCTTCAGCTTTATTTCCTCCTGAGCCTGATGTAATATTTAAGGGACAGTGCAGCGTTCTTAGTGAGCCTCCGCCTGTTTCATCAGCACCCAGCACTCTGCAGGTTGTTCTAAAGGTGCGAAGGCCATTGGCGGGAGAAATGGATCGCCCTCCTTCATCGTTAGCTCACAGCCACAGAAAATTACGAGCTCTATGGATTCTTTGCAAAAGCTTATTGATCTTATCAAGGGTGGATCAAAGTAAAGTCTGTTATATGAAGATAGGATTGTTCAGAGCTACTTAGCAAGTGAAACACCGCTTGGGAAACTGAAGACCTCCGTGTTCTCCTCCTCCTCATGTCTGCCTCGTGCCTCTCATCCCAGAGCTCCTGCACGTTTGTTTTCAGGCTGAAATGGAATTTTAAATGTAAGGTGTTCTTAGGATGAAATCGGGTGTTCTGAAAAAGCAAAAGAAGAAAAGAGAAAACTAGCAAAACCATACATTTAAATATGTGCATTAAAGGCAACTAGATCAATATTTGAATTAAATATAAATAGTCTAAGAAACTCAATTTAAAGAAAGAAATATCAGGTTTGATGAACAAAGACAAGACCCAACTCTGTACTACATACCAGAAAAACACACTTTAAATATAAAATCATACAGTAGAAGGAAAAGAGGGGAAATATATATATCTTATGAAAACTAATCAACTAAAGTTGGAGTGACTATGTTAATATCAAAACAAGTCGACCTCAGAACAAGGAATATTACCAAGAATGAAGAGAGACAGTACATAATTTTTCAAAACACAATTCTTAAGGTGTATGCACTTAACAAGAGAACATCAAAATAAATAAAGCAAAAATTGATAGAACTGTAAGGAGAAAGACATAATCCACAATTATAGTTGGAAACCTCACCCCTCGCTCAGTAATCACTAGCACCTGTAGACAGAAAATCAGTAGGGATATAAACCACCTGAACATCAAAATCAGAGAACATGAACCTAAACTCTCTTCTGGAAAAGAGGAGGGAAGACTTTCTAACTTATTTTATGAGACCAGCATTACCCTAATACTTAAGCCGCTTAAAGAAATTTCAAGAAGAGGAAACTATAGACCAGTGTCCTTCATACCAATTTTTTGGATGCAAAAATCTTTAACAGAATATCACCAATTGAATCCAAAAAGGATAACATGACATGATCTAATGAGAATTAACCCAGAAATTCAAGATCGATTCAAAACCAAAGAGGGTTAAGATTTCACAGAGGGCTGCACTGTTTTTCTACCACTTCCTGATTGCCTTGTGAATGGAGCCACTCCCTGGGGTAATAACATGATTATGGGGAAGGGGACAATATATATGAAGTTAACAGTAAATGTTGTCTAGTTGGCTCGATTTGGGGGAAAGATCCAGGGAGTCATTGCCACAGAAAGAGTGGAGCTGTGCACCAGATAAATAATGAGGTTATGAAGGAGAAGACTGCTGGTTACATACAATGGCTAACTGATGCTGAGTAGCTCGGGGAGGGTTCCTGGGTGTTCCTATGGTGTCAGCCCTGACTTGCGTTGAAGGCAGTGTAGGTCTTACAGCGTGTGGTTGTGTAGCTGCATTGTTTTACATCCCTGCTTCTCAGCATTGCTGCCCGGATGGAACCTTGAAGGGAGACATGGCAGAAAGTAACCTTCATGTCGCTCAGCATAAGCTGTCCCAGGATCCAAGCATTCGTCTGAGCAAGCTGCCTAGAGTGTGCTTTTTGTCCTTCCTATGGCTCGAGAGGGTTAGTGAGGGTTAAACTCTGGGCCAACAGTTGGAAGAGGTCTTGAGGGTTTTAGATGATTGCTTTGAGCACGGGCTAGCAGACCAAATGTGTGTGGGGCAATGGGGTACCCCAGTGGGAGGAACGAGGGTCTACCTCCTGCCTATGTCAGGTTAGGACAGTTAGGACAGGGCAGTACCATCTGGGGGTTAACTGTGGGCCTCAGCGCCTAGAACCAGAGAAGCTCCTCCCTGAGGCTGGGCTGGCAACTGGAAGTTGGCATGGAAAAGGACGAGCCCGCAGAAGCAACGGGAAGGAATTCAAACATAGCGGAACACGGGAACCCAAGAGCGTGTGGATAGGATCCAGAAGCTTGTGAGGAGCAGTAGGGGGCAGATGTCCCCGTGTTCATTGCCTAGGTAGCTTAAAATCACAGAAGCTTATTCTTGCAGAGTTCTGGAGGTTAGAAGTCCAAAATCAAGGTGTCAACAAGGTTGGTTCCTTCCGGAGGCCTCTGAGGGAGAAACTGTCCCACGCTTTTCTGCTGTTGCTGGCCATCCTTGGCCCACCTGGACTTACAGACGCATCACTCCAATCCCTGCCCCATCACATGGTGATTTTATGAGGACACTGGTCATAGTGGATTAGGGCTCACCCTAATGACCTCATCTTCATTTGATTACTTCGGCAAAGACCTTATTTCCAAACAAGGTCCTATTCACAGGTACTGGGGGTTGAACCTATCTTTTGGGGGGACACAGTTCAATCCAAAACAGACCTCAGACACAGAGAGGCGTGGGTCCAACAAGCAGAAAGAGCCTATGCGTGAGGCAGCCGAGTGAGAGCGATGTTCAGAATCTAAAGAAGCTTCAGCTCCAGCAATGACGATCAGCCCCAGCTGCGTGAATTAGGGGTTGTGGGTTCCGGTGCGTGAGGTTGGCGAGACCAAAGCGGGGAAATCCCAGACATTAGTGTGTATCCCAGAGTATGGGGTGGACCATCAAGTTCGGACCTACAGGAACAAACAAGGCAGGGGGTCTAGGTGGGACTGGGACCAGCAGCAGGGCCATAACTGGGCTGGGTCCCTCCCTCAGGGCTACTGAAAGCCCCGGCAATCTGGGTCCATCTAATCTTGTAGGTGGCAGGCAAGAGACCCCTGCTAGGAGGAGAGCAGAGCTGGAGAGGGGGTGGGAGGTGGAGGGGGCAGGGATCCAGGCTGATAGCACCCTCTGGGGTGATGAACTCCCAGGGAGAAATCATCCCTTCATGATGTCCCCTCCTGAGCCCAAGTCCCGCCTATAAAATCAAGACAGGTCCCCTCCATGCTGAACTCATACCCTCTGTGGTCCCGGTTTCTCCTTCACATCAGGGATGGGAAACACGAAGAAGACCATGGTCCGATGCCCTCTCAAGTCATTGGACGGAAGTCACTGGGGGTCAACAGTGAGTTAGGGGCTAAAATTATTCAAGCTCCTAAATGGGATAATAAGATAACATTCCTCCTCCTGCTATGAGCTCATTTAATTGTAAAATTCTTAATAAATTCAGCCTGATTAACTCCAACCTTGTGGGGGAAGGTTACTCCGTGTTGTGGAATTAATTTTAAACAGAAGCCAAAAAAAAAATTTTTTTTCGAGCAAGAAAAAAGAAAACCTCCAGTGCAAGATGAGGAGGGAGGGATATTTACATGCAGGAAGGCAGCTCTGAGGAGGCCCACCACTGGGAGGGCCCAGCCTGCTTCTGAGATCACACAGCATGGCCTTTGATGAATAATTGACTTTCTCAAACTTGGAGGAGCCTCAGGCGACCTCCCCGGGCCCGGGCCCAGCTTGACCGTACGCACCCCAGCGCTGAGGCGGAGGGTGACTCCTGGGGATCGCCTGCCCCTAAGTGCCTTCCGTGTCCCTGTTCCCCCTGTGCCCAGGAGCCAGGCAGCTGTGGTTTCACATCCTGGTCCCTGTACTTACCCGCTGCCTAACCGTGGATAAGTTTCTCTCTTTGGGCATCAGTTGTGTAATGAGGGCGACAGTCCTTATTGTAGGAATGGACTGCACGTGACGTGCTTCTCCCTGTCCAAGGACTGTGTCAGCCACCAAAGCCATTGTTGCCGTGTGGCCTTGGGGTTCATGTGTGCTTTCTGAAGCTCTCAAACCCTGCTCTCCCCATGGGCCTGCTGAGATGCATCCCTGGCTCTTCCCATTTCAGGCTTCTCTGGTCAGCCTCTTGAGTCTCTCACCGTGGCCTTGAACCACAGGCCAGCCTGAGCAATTTAGAAGAGGAGTCCAGTGGTCAAGGAGGACCTCGTGTGGGACATGTGCTCTGCATGCAACAGGCTTTATAGCGAAACCTCTGGCCAGCTTTAGAATTCCTGTTGTAGGAAATGGGGAAGGAGGGGCCTAGAGAGGCCTACCGACCTGTGTTTGGGGGCCCAGGAAGCCTGATGAGTTACCCAAACCCGCATCCCCTACGGTTTCTGATCAGTCTGAGACATCAAAGTAAGCAACATTAAAACCATCTCTGCTCTATTGTCTGACGTTCAGGGCTTAGTTGTAAGGCTGGATTGGAGGACATGGCTCTGACCAGAGGGAGAAACAGGTCTTTCTCTCCTTCTCCCTGAATGAAATTGGCCCTGGTCCAGGGAGAGTCGCCAGGCAGTGGTAGGTGCTTAGATGGGGGTGGGGGGAGCCTCCCCACCCCCGCAGATGAGCTCACTATGTGGGAGGAGAAAGCTGGGTGCAGGATGCGCAGGACTCGGGGTTCAGCCAGAGGGAGCAAAGTCCAGAGCTTGGGGCTGCTCGGGTTTACTACTCTGCCCCTCCCGGAGGGACGGCGAACCTGAGCCAGGCACGCTCTCCAGCCACTGGCCAGCCGGGCCGCCCTGCAACAGAGCCCACACCTTGGTGGTCATGGGCTTCCTGCATCTCAAAGGCTGTGGGGCTGAAAACTCACATTTCATGTCTGATTCAAAGCTCCCCTCCTCTGCAGTCAGTCAAGTTTAGCACTCTGGGGACCTGAAGCTAGGAGGGAGCTTGGTTTGCTCCTTCACCCCTTCCCCTCCACCCTTTGGAGCAAGGGGAGAAATGTTCTACCTCTGAGATGTCTCCTCTCCGTCTCTGGCTCAGGCTCTAGACCCCATCCCTAAGCCCTCTCCCCAGCTCAGCTCTGGAAAAGCACAAGCAAGGTTGAAGCAAGAGGCCAGGACAGAGTGGAAGTGGGCAGCAGGTAGTCAGAATCCCAGAGCCTTGTAGCCCAAGAAACCCTTAAGGCCACCCAGCCCCCTCCCCATCATATTTCTTGAATGTGCCATTCTCTCCATTACCATCATCATCATCTTTCCTAAACCTCTGCGGCTCCCCCGCAGCCCTGCAGGGCTGCTTCCCCACAGAGGTTTGGGTCATGCCCTCCTCAAGGACGCCAGGCCAGAGAGTGGGTGGAGGCTGAGACGCAACCTCACAAGGCTGCCCGGGAGGAGCCCCACGTCTGCTGGGGGCGGGCCGCCCTTCCTCCCCTGTCCTCCCACAGAAGGTGCCTGTTCGCCATTCACATGCCATGTGCTCGTGATGGCCCTGCCACCTGGGATCCCTGCTACCGGCCTGATATCTGCACTCCCTCCACCCCGTCTGCTGCACCCCAAATCCAGTCCCCACACAGCAGTGTGGCCTTTCAAAACGCCTTAACCTGGCCATATCACTCCTCTGCTTAACATCCTTTAAGAACTTCTCATTGCGCTCAGCGTAGGGTCCAAACTCTTGTATAAACCTTATAAACACCACACGACTGGACCCACATGACTCTCAGCCTCCTCCCTCACCCTCTTCCCCCAGCACCTGGGCCCCCAGCTCAGCTGAACTTTCAGCTTCTCCACGTGGGCCTTTCCATCTCTCCTCCCAGCATCTGCATGTGTTGTTTACTCTGCTGGAAATGCTGTTTCTTCCACACCATTCTGCCTGGCTAAATATTATCCATCTTTTACACTTAAAGGATGATTATATGTCCTGCTTCAGCAGGCTTTTGTCCCAACAAGGTTAACGTAGGTTTTTAGAAAGCTCTGTCAGTCGGTAACATTGTTGTTCTTTTAACCAAGGGTTATGGCCTTTAACCAAGGGTTATGACCATCATTAGCAATCATGGAATCAATTTATCAGGTTTTGACGAGCATTTTTTAAAATATAAAATTGAATAGAACAGAAAACATCAGCATGAACTCCACTCAGTAAAGGTAAGAGTTATTTGATGAAACTTTGTTGAAATTGTGTGCACGTGTGTGTCTGTGTGCGTGTGCGTGTGTGTGCTCACATGTGCACCTGGGTTGTGATGTAAAATGTGTTTCTTCCTGTTTCTTCCTGTGAAAGCCGTGACAGTCGATGACTCTGCTGCCCAGCCAGGCTGAGGATCATTGCTTTAGTTCTTTGAGGCTCTTAGAGTCATGGAATTGTTGACTAAAATACACAGTCAGAGGCCAGGAAGGAAAGAGCTGCTAACAACATTTCAGCTTCTCTGTAGGAGTTGCCACTATGCCCAGATCATGCTTCTGCATCTTCTTCCTCCCTAGACAGCTATCACCCCTGTTATCAGCTCCCTGTGTGTGTCCTCCCAAAGTTCATATGTTGAAATCCTAACCCTAAATGAGATGGTGTTCAGAGATTAGGTTTAGATGAGATTATGAGGGTAGAGCCCCATGGTGGGAGTAGTGTCCTTATGAGAAAAGAGACTAGAGCTTGTGCTCTTTCTGCCGCGGGAGGACACAGGAAGGAGCTCACCAGCAAGGAAGAATGCTCTCATCACACCGGATCTGCTGGTACCTTGATCTTGGACTTGCCAGCCTTCAGAAGCGTGAGAATAAATGTGTGTTGTTTAAGCCAGCCAGTCTATGGGAGTCTGTCTGAGCACCCCAAGCTCACTGAGATAGCGCCCAAGTTCCTCACTCTCCCCTCACCCAGCTTATCAGAATTCCTTAGTGGATGTCAGTGGCCCAGATGGGTGTCTGTGTCTTGCAGGCACGTCACAGGGCAATCATCTTGAAAAACTGGGCTGACCCTTCAATGGGGGGGGCGGTGGTGATAGAAGTTGCCATTGGCTGCCAAACTTTACTGTACCCCAGATGTGAAACTCCTGGGGGTCTACCTTTGGCAAGTAGCATAGACTTGGCCTTGGTGTCTGTGCCCCCGTAGCACGCGGCTGAGAGGGAGTGTCGGGGAGGCAACCCACACACACCTGGTTTCCCATCCAGGTCCATCGGCTCCCTGAGAGTAGCACTTAGCCAACTTCCATAAACAAGGACGTTCATCTTTGTCAGCCCTAATGAGCCGCATTTGTCAGACCGGAACCAGAGAGCAGCTGTGTTGGAGGGAGACAGATCACTTAATCCAAGGCTCCTGATGTGGCAGCCCCTGGCACAGTAGCGATCATGGCATTTAACTACAGAAGGGGCCTGGAGGACCCCCGTAGGGGGAGGGCTGGCTGCCCTTGACGGTTGTCGTCAGGACAAAGTGTGTGAGCTGGCAAATCCAGTGTGTGCGTTGGCTGGTCCTTTTCTGCCCGATGAGCATCTGCTTCTGGGTCTGTGCACCCTGCAGATGCCTGGGCAGGAAGAGAGAGGCAGGGGAGGCAGCCTCTGTCGGCAGCAGAACGCGGGCCCAGGTAAAAGGACTGTTTTCAGAGTCATCCCTTTTGCTTCCACCAACTTGTTTCCTTTTAGGATTTTTTTTTAGGAAAGACTCTTGGGTGCAAGGGACAGAAACCCATTCCAAATGAGTTTAGGCAAAAGCGTTTGTATGGACTCATGGGCTCTGAGGTTGGACATCTATGCTGCAAGCAAGGTGGGAAGCAGCTGGGCTTCATGAACGAGTACCTCTGGGAACTCACACATGACCCGGATGCCTCTGCTTCCTCTCCATGCTTCCCTCTGTCTGCTGGCTTTGTCCCCTCTCCCTATAGACAGGCTTCCTCCATCAGTGGGAAATTGGGAGATGACAGCTCTCAAGTTTTACCTCTCAGGGTTTCCGCCCCTGCAAAGGGGTTGACATAAGCCTTATCCGGCCCCAAACTGAGAAAAACAAAAACTCCCGGGAAAGAGCTCTGATTGGCCATTGTAAGCCAACCAACACGCTCATCTATGGCATAAGCCATGGAGTCACCTAAGGCAGCTCCCATGGGGATCCCATGGCTGGAATCAGAGAGGACGGTTCTTGGGTAAAAGTCAGAGTCCTCAGTAGACAGGATAGCACATGTCCACTTTAATGGTCTTTGGTCCTCACTTCCCCCCAAACCCATATCCAACTCAGATTCTTCCCCTCTCTCCTGGGAGAAGGTCCAGAGACCATTCATATCCCTGAAGACACTCAGGGAATGAGAGCAGGGAGGATGGGTGGGATTTTCTGATGCTGGTAAAGTCCAATTTGACCACCCATCCAACGTTCAGGGCTATATGTGACATTCAGAACTGACACCAGGACAAATGCTGGGCTTGCCAGGCACTTTTACTTTGTTGATTTTGACAGTTAAGTATCCCTGAGGCCAGGATCCTGGTGGGCTTTGCATATTTACTAAGCCACTTCTCATCTGTACCAGCCCTAGGTACTGAGATACACATGGCATAATAAGGATTACACTTTTGAATGACAGTGTACTGCAGGTGACAAAAACACATCACAATCACTCTTCCAGTAGCTTTTTGACCATGAACCTCAGTAAAAAATATATTTTTGAAATGAAACAATACACTTCACGTCATGATCCAGTACATACAAATACACACACACACACACACAAACTGAAACAAGTTTTGAAAAACTCTGCCTCTATTACACATGATGCAATTTGACGGTTTTTACTCTGTTCTCTCCTTTTCTATTCTATTTTTATAATGCTACTAAAATTTTTTCATGACCCAGAGATGAGATTGAAACTGCATGTTGATAAGAAACATGCACAACCTCACTGAGTCTTCACACATCATTGGCCTCATTGAACAACAAAAGTTTTAGAGCAAAAGTTTCATAGATAGTGTTCCTTCTGGATGCCAGGCCCTGGCCTGGGCTTTTTTTTTTTTTAAATCATTGATCCTTATGGACATTTTATTTTATTAATTAAAAAAAATTTAATACAATTTTTAAAGGCTACTTTCTATTTACAGTTATCACAAAATATTGGGTATATTCCCCATGTTGTACAATACATTCTTGAGCCTATCTTATAACCAATGGCTTGTACCTCCCACTCGCCACTCTTAAGAAAGGAGCCAGACCTGGGAGTGAAGCCGCCTTCGCCACACCAGCCTAACCCACGTGGAGATAGAGAATCTCCCAGCTGAGCCCTGCCCTGACCACACAAGGGTGAGATGTAATAAATTGGTTGCTGTCTCGAGTCAGCAAGTGTGGGATATGTTGTACAACACAATAGAGAGTGAGTTTCAAGAGCTCCAATCCACCATCAGCTTCCAGCTTCCAGGCTCTTGGGATGCCCTGCCTCTTCTCCCTGCAACTCAAGATGAGTGGAGTAAGGCTCCATCCCACCGCGTGAATTCTGCTGAGAATGTGCAAAGGCAGCACATCTTCTCTCCCCTCTTCTGCTGCTGGGGGCCCATGACTTAGGGGCAGAATCTCGACTTTACAAGCCAGGAGGATGCAATCAGTGGGAACGTTGGGGGCTTCCGGGCCCCCATCTCATATACGCTAACCTTCCCAGTGGACCACTGGCCACTCGTAGGTGCCTTTCACTGGGGGGCGGTGGGGAGACCAGAGAGAAGGAGGCTACCAATTGAGAGGGCGATTGTGCCGGGCATGGAAATAGGTGTAAAGAATAGGAAAGCATTTCTTAGGGCTTCCCTGGTGGAGCAGTGGTTAAGAATCCTCTTGCCAACACAGGGGACACGGGTTCGAGCCCTGGTCCGGGAAGATCCCACATGCCCTGGAGCAACTAAGCCCGTGCGCCACAACTACTGAGTCTGCTCTCTAGAGCCCTCGAACCACAACTACTGAGCCCACATGCCACAACTACTGAAGCACGCACGCCTACAGCCCAGGCTCTGCAACAAGAGAAGCCACCGCAATGAGAAGACCAGACACTGCCATGAAGAGTAGCCCCCGCTCACCGCAACTAGAGAAACCCCGTGCGCAGCAATGAAGACCCAACGCAGCCAAAAATAAATAAATAAAATTTATTAAAAAAAAAAAAAAAAGCATTTCTTTGCGTTACGACATGAGTCTCAAGGCACCCTGACTGACGGACAGTGGAGGGAGGAACACAGCCCTGAAATCAAAAAGCTTTTCTTCTTGAGAGGATGCATTGTTACACTCAGGCTCAACACCGCACAATGAAGGAAAAAAGAAACCCCGTACCCTCTGCCGCCCAAGAGGCGAGGCTGTACTATAAGGGCTGGAGGCCAGGCCGGAGCTGGGAAGGTAGAGGGTAGTGGGGGAGGGGTGGGAACTGTTTGTTAATATTTACTCAAATTAATAAGATGTTGAGCAACAGCCTCTATGTAAAAGCTACAGTTAAAATTAGTAAGTAGTTAATCCTGGTCTAACAATGCGGAATAATTAATATCCACATGCATGTGCTTTTCTCTCTTAAACAGTCATTAAAGAGAAATATTATATCACGGCACCTGTTTTTCTCTTTAGGTTAACCCCAGTGAGTAAACCCAATCTTTTATTGATGAGAAGAGACACACGCTGGAAAAACCACAGGAAGAGCATGAAAAGCCCTCCAGCCTTCTCTCGAGACGTGTAAGAAATCTCAAATTATTAAACCATACGGAGGGCGCAAAGTGAGCGGGCTGTTCCCACTGCGGGGCCGAGGCCCAGTTTCCCTCTGCCTTTCAGCTCCTCTGAAGGGTTTGGGGCTGTCGGAGCAGTAAGGCTTGTCTGCCCTGAGGAAGGAGCCCCCTGTGAGTTGGTTTTCCTGAGGACAAGGAGAGAACTGATTTCTGTGGCCTGTTGCTGCTCCTTTCTGTCTGACTGGGTCTGAATTCTCTGCCCCCAAATGAGTGGGTGAGGGTAGTCCCGAGGGAGGATGAAACAGCCCAAGTTCAGAGGCTCCTGGGCCCCCCCAGACTCCAGCCACCTCCGGCCAGCTCACCCCACCTGGGTTCAAGGGCTTCGGACAACCTGACAGGTGAGGTCAGGGCAGGAAAAGACGCAAGAGCTGACATCTGACAGCACTTTACAGTTTACTCTTTACGGCTCTTACACTCATTATGCAAAGTTATTCTGTTCTCCTGCTGAATCCCAGCAGGGCTCCTGCCAGAGCTGCTGCCTGGAAATTCTGGTCCTGCCTTGGGTCTCTGATGCCACCCTGTAGCTGTAGCCCGGGCACCTTGGTGAGGACGCCCGGCCGCATCCCGCAGTGTGTGCTTTGTTTGTGCTTTGTTTTGTTTTGCTGCCTCTCCGTTTGCTGAACCCACCCAGGGGCTGGATCAGTCCCTGAACTCCTGGAAAAGGGGCCACACGTCAAAATACTGTGAGCGGCCTCCAACTTGTCACTCAGGCAGGAACAAAGCTGTAATTGGAGACAAAGGGTCCCGAGGGAGGACTTGGAGTACATTTCATAGACACAGACACAAGCCCCCACCCCTTTTTTTTTTTTCAGTATGCGGGCCTCTCACTGTTGTGGCCTCTCCCGTTGCGGAGCACAGGCTCCGGACGCGCAGGCTCAGCGGCCATGGCTCACGGGCCCAGCCGCTCCGCGGCATGTGGGATCTTCCCGGACCGGGGCATGAACCCGCGTCCCCTGCATCGGCAGGCAGATTCCCAACCACTGAGCCACCAGGGAAGCCCTCAAGCCCCCTTTATTTAGCTCCCAGTGATGCACCTTGGGCCCACGTGCCCTCACAGTGCCTGTTTCTGCAGCAACGTGTTGGTAAATTTACTCACCTGTAACCCCCTGGATTGGGAGCTCTCTGAGGCCAGGAGACTGTCTTACTCACGGTCAAACGCCCTGCACCATGGCACAGAAGAAAGGTCCTATAATGATTTGGTAAATTAATAGATGGGGATTTAAGCCATCACTTGGGAGAGAGGCTGGCACCAGGCAAGGGATGGCCGCCCAAGGACCAGAACCAGGGGGCACCTTCTTTCTGAGCTGGAGCACCTTGTACTAAGACCCCCTTGTGACCTCCACCACGGTCCTGCCTTCTACTCCTGCCCAAGCCTCCCTGGGGGCCACAGGGATGGGGAAGGTGAGCGAAGCCCTGGGGCGCTGGACTGGTGAATTCTCACCTGGGGCACCAGGAGCATCCCTCCCCTTCTCACGGCCACCCCTGTTCCCTGTCCCTGGCGACCGGTCCTGGGGATCTCCTTCCAGGCAGCAATGTCGAGAAGAATTACAGAAGAGGTAAGGTGAGGAAGCCCCTGCGTGATCTGTGACCTGCAGTGACTTGACCAGGGTTGGAGAGAGATGAACGAGGTCCCTGGAACCCTCGGGGTGTCAGCTAAAGTGACCCCATTTACATGCATTCTTCTTCCTAAGGACAGCATCCTTTGGGGCACCATCCCTCCCAAACTCCGTAAAGACTTCCTGTCTGGGCTGGTTGACTAGCGTTTCCACCTGACTTATTAGCTCAACTTGTTCTTTCCTTCTGTCCTGTAGTTACCCTCTGTGGTGGGCAGAATCATGGCCCCCCAAAGATGCCCACATCCTAATCTCTAGAACCTGTGGATATGTTAACTTACATAGCAAAGGGGAATTAAGGATGCTAACCTGAATTTATAATAGGGAGATTATTCTAGATGATCCAAGATGGTCCAATGGAATCTAAAGTGTCGTTAAAGGTAGATGAGGGAATTGGAAGAGAGAACCAGAGAAACGGTAGTGTGGGAAAGATCCAACCACTGTTGGCTTCCAAGATGGTGGAAGGAGGCACTGCAGTCAGGAGCACATCATTGCCCCTCAAGGCTGTGACCCAGGCAACAGAGCCTACAGGTATAAGGACCAAGGGATGCCTCACGTCGCCTGTTTTCCTTCTGCTGGTGCCCACTGGTGGCATGGGCCATCCATGCTGGCTGGGGCTACAGCTCCAAGCACCTTGAGGCTGGGTCCCTTAGACTCATGATGGGTCTGGGATGCATCCCATTGCATTTCAAGGAAGCAGGGCAAGCTCAGACGGTAGGCTGAGGTAGAGGGATCCTGGGTCATACCTGCGTTGGGCTAGGTAGGCATCTTGGGCAAACAGAAATAGGCAGAGCCACGAACAAGGTCCCAGAGATTACTGGGGGCCACAACTAAGGAAACAAGAGCTGTTGGCAAGTCCAGAGGATTAAGGTGGCCTTGGGGAAGGACCTAGGAGTGAGACCGAATGAAAGGAAAGAGAATGGCTGTAAAGAAGCTTGGAGAGGCTCAGCCGTAGTAAGCCTTTGTTCTGGGAGCCCCTCTCCCCTGTGGTTATGCCGCACGCGGCCTGCCTGCTACACAGCCCACTGGGTGAGACTGCCTGGTGACCTACCTCTTAGCACTTGCACAGAGCTGATCCTCAATCAATGGCTCAACTCTTGAATCTAACTGGTTTGGGCTGGTTCACCCACCTCTGACCACAGAACTGATACACTTTGAATGTTTGCCATTACAAAGCACTCGCACTTGGCTAATGGGAGCAATTTGGCAAAATGTATTAATAACCTCAAAAATATTGAAAACTTTTGACCTGGTAATTGTCCTTCTGGGAATCTAGCCTAAGGGTATCATTAGAGATGTGCACAAGGATTTTGCTCAAAGAAGTTCATCACAATATAATTTTGAATAGAAAACAACAAACAACAAATTGCTTAAATGTTCCACAAAAGGAAAATGGTTGCGTATAGAAAAATCCCTATGGTGAAATACAATACAGCAACTGAAAGTAATTACAAGGACACTTTTTGAGGCAGCAAAATGCCCATGATATAAAATTGCATTAAGGGCTTCCCTGGTGGCACAGTGGTTGAGAGTCCACCTGCCGATGCAGGGGACGTGGGTTCGTGCCCCGGCCGGGAAGATCCCACATGCCGCGGAGCGGCTGGGCCCGTGAGCCATGGCCGCTGAGCCTGCGCGTCCGGAGCCTGTGCTCCGCAACGGTAGAGGCCACAACAGTGGGAGGCCCGCGTACCGCAAAAAAAAAAAAAATTGCATTAAAAAATAAAGAATACCTGAGTTGGGGGATGTGGACATTTGCTAATTCTTTTGGTTATGCTTTTCTACATTTTCTAAAATTTCCACAACGATCACACACTACTTTTAGAATTGGAAGAAGAGAAAAAATTGCCGCCTTCTCTGGACCCGTAAAGAGTTTGTTTCCTGACACCCGTGTCCCTCATTAACCCCGCTGAGGTTTACAAAGCCGGCCCCACGCGCTCCCTGTCAGACCTTGCCTGGCACAGCCCAGCGGGAAAGTTGTGTGTTTGGCTCTAATTCCAAATCCCAATAAAAACATCACAGCTGCTTTTCTTCTGAATTCTCATCACTGCAGAACCGAAAGCTTCCCCTACGCTTTTGATTCTCTGCTGCACTGCCAATATCTCTTTTCATGCAAATACTAAATATACTTTAATGGACCCAGATTATTACTGACGTAACCCAAGATCCGGATGATATAGACACCATCAACTGAGTTCCCAAACTCTGAGTTCAAGTACTCACAAGTCTCTACAGAGGCAGGGGACATAAATCCAGTTCGGTCTTGAGAATTGTCTCAGTTCGGATTGGAAAAGAAAATCCAAATTGGCTTAAACAATAAAGGGAATTTATTGTTTCATCAAAACAGAAAGTCCAGACACTTCAGGCCCAGTTTGCTCCAGTGGTCCATGGTGGCATCAGGGCCCTCGTGCTGTTTTCTCTACTGTTTCCTTGGCCCAGTTTCATCTTCCATCTGGTTTCCGCTAGGGTTGCAGCGATCCAGGCAGGTGGGCCTCTAGCCTCAGGGCCCCATTCAGAAGGGAGGATGCCATTGTCCCAACCTCCCCAGCAGGAATACTGAGATTTGCTCGGGCTGAGGGAGCTCCACTCAGGCGCTCACCTCTGAACTGTGACCAGAGGGACGACACGCATTGATAATCTTAAACTATCAAGAGTTGGGGCGGGGGTAGTCAGTTCCACCAGAATCACATGGACCCCCCCCCAAGCAGAAATCAGGACCTCTGGAAAGTAGAAAACGAATGCCCGCTGTTACCACAAGTGTCCACCATGGGAAAATTGTTCTTTGACATTCCTTTTGGGAGAATAACTAAGGGTTGCTTTGCACGTATCAACTACAGGAATGTTTATGGCTGTTCAACTCTAGTATTTTATTCAGCAAACATTTACCATTAATTTCCAAATCCAGTTAAATACTATATTTTGATTTTTCATTGTTTCTAGCACTTCAGGGAAATTAATGGTTTAAAGAACAGTGATTCAAAATATTTCAGTGGCCTAAGGAAACAAAGATTAGAAACCTAATTATAGCTTTTCTTTGGGGGAAAAACAGAAGAGTTCAGTCAATAGACCCATGAAATCCAACCATGAGGAGAGACTCCTTCCTCGGGATCTTATCAGCCTTTACTCAAGTTCTCCCCTCTGCCCAAATGCCCTTCCCCTTCCTTCTCTGCTAAACATTCCTTCTCAAATGTCCATGGTCCTCTCATGTGCCCTCCCCTGGGAAGCCTTCCTGACCTTCTCTCCACTTAGTGGAATCCATGGTTCTCTCCCATGCCCTCTGCCCGTACTTACTACATTTATTATGGGGTGCTGTGCTCCTGTCCACTACCCTGCAGACCATAATAACCTGGGGGGCGAGGGGCTGGGGTGAGGAAGGGGGTGCGGAAGGACAGTGATCGCGAAAAAGTCCTAGTGGGAAGGATGGCCAAAGGATATTGGAACTCTTCTGGTGATGAGCACTGGGGAGAAACGCAGGGAAGGGAGCTGTGTCCTACAGGCGAATTGTTGATGGATAGGAGGATGGTGACAACAAAGAGAGTCAAGGAATAAAGGAAAGGAGGAGACACCATCCCTTCAGGTGTCCCTGGAGATTCAGAGAGGGGCACCGGGATTTCCACCATACATGCAAGGCTCCTGGGAGTTGGTCCTTCACGTCTTAAAAGATGGGAGATTGGGGTATTTAGACACCTGACATTTGGGTTAGCTTTTAATCAAAAAAGCAACTGTGCCCCCTTTTTAAAAAAAATGCCCCATTCTAAGCATCTAGAGGTTTCCTACCACGTAGGGACACCAGAAAATGTTTTTTGAGCAGAAATATGTCTCGTTTCAGAAAACATTTCCATGCCGGAAGTCAACCTCTCTCTCTCTCTCTCTCTCTGTCTCTCTCTGTCTCTCTGTCTACCTCTATTTCTCCCTGTCTCTGGGCTACAGGCTGCCTCCCTCCTGCTCCACCCCATGAAAGTTGCTCTGGCCAGTCTGTCAGCACCTTCCAGCCCAGGGCACGGGAAGCCCCCTTCATCATTTGGCTCGGGGGTCGGTAAGCTACCACTTGTGGGTGAAACCTAGCCTGCCGCTTGCTTTTGTGTGAAAATAGTTTTCACACTTTAAATGGTCGGCCAAATAAAATCAAAAGAAGAGTCCTATTTCATGACATGGGAAAATTACATGAAATTAAAATGTGGGCACCTGTAAAGGGTCCGCCGAAGGCTTATTGGAACACAGCTATGCTCTCGCTCATTGACATATTACCTGAGTCTGCTTCCCTGCTGCAAAGGCAGAGCTCAGCAGTTGCAGCAGATGCCTTCTGACCTGCAAAACTGGAAATATTTGTTCTCTGGCCCTTTACAGAAAATGTTTGCTCACCCCCACTTTAGATCTTTAAACTTCGCTCTGCTCTGAGAAGTCAGACATAATCGGTGACCTTTCTCTCTCTCTGACTCCACCAGGGACAGCTCACTGTGGCAGAATAAACCACAGTGAGACCTGTTTCTGCTTTTTTCACGAGGACGGATTCCCACACTCACCCTTGGTGAGGTTTCTGCCAAGCCTAGGACCTGGTTAAGAGACTCTCACCTTGACAAGGTCATCCATGAAGGACGGAAGTTTCAGAAACTGGTTCGTCCATGTGCCCAGAGGCCCCGCCCACCCTGGCCCAAAGCTGCCCGTCATCCTCTCTTATCAGGAAGCAGGAAACTGTCCTTGGGCCCTCAGAAACCAAGGCTCTTCCTCTCCCAGTGAGTCTGATGCAACCCTTACAGCTCCCGGACATCAAATGTGCTCTGACCACCAGCTTTGGGAAACTCATTTGAAATTGAAAAATGCGGGTGAAATCATCCGACATCTGAATGAATGCTGTTCTTTCTTACAGACAAGGCAGAGAGTCGCAGTGCTATTCAAACCTGAAAGTTCCTTTCGCTGGTTCAAACAAGGAGAGGAAATGGCTTCAAGTGTGTTCTTCGAAGCTAATCAAGCCTGCGGTTGTCCTCAGTCCTGCTGTTTGGATTCATGGGAAGAAGGCCCTTGTTTGAAAGGCACCCTGGAGAGTGTGTGTCTTAGCCTGGGCTTGCAAGCCGTTTTCAAAGCTTGCGGAGTCCTGGTCGGGCCCTTGGGAGATGTCCTCAGACTTGAGCCAGCTTTGTGGCCTCGCGGGTGGTCCTGGGGTCACTTGAGATGGCATGGACATGGGTAGCCCCGAGTGTGACCCATCCCCCGACTTCAGCTGTGCAAACTTGGCAAAGATATTGCCCTCTCTGAGCCCGAGGTTCTTCCTCTGTGGAGTAACACCACTCAGAGCATACCGCAAAGGAATTGGGGGGATTAAGTAAATAATGTCAAGTTTACGAGCACACAGGTTGTACATAATACGTCGTAAACCAATATTGAAACAGCAGTGAAGGAAGCATCTTGTTTCCCTTGGGAACTTGAGCCCTCTGGAAATAGAAAAGTAAACTTTGTGTTTTCTTAGCACCTTTGCTTAAAACTGACAAAGACCATCTGCTAAGCTTCCCCCAACACACACTAACAACCACCACCAACAAACAATAACAAAACTATGACAGCTACAGGGTAATTACAAGGTGCCAGGGCAAGTGCTTTGCATATTTACCCACTGGATTCTCATAACAACACCGTAAGGCAAGTATCAGTCCTGTGTTTTCCCACTTTTTAGGTGAAGACCCGAGGCATAGACAGCTAGTAAGCTGTGAAGACAGGATCAGAACCCAGACAATATAAACCAGAGCCCATGACCTAAACCACTTTGCTGTATTGTCCTTAGTAAATGGATAAATAAATAATGGGTGGATGTGTGGACAGGTAAGTGAATGACGAAATGAACACATTGATGCCTTACATCCAGGTTGTCCAGGCTAAAGGCATTTGCAGAAGTTTAGGGAAGCAATCTGCTAAGGGCTGGCTTGGAGCTGATGCAGATGAGGGTCAGGGGAAACGTGTCTGCACACGTGTCCATCTGATGCATCAACTCTGCCCATCGTCCCAGCCAAGCCCTGGAAAGCAGAACTCCAGGCGCCAGAGAAAGGTCTAGAGGGTAGGGGCTCAGACAGGGATGCTCTGAACAGCCCCAGTAGATCACACCTGCTCACAAGCGTCAGTTCAATCTGCATCCCCAACTGTTCTTCTGCTGCTGCTAAATACCATTCTAACTCAGTAGGCCCTGTAGCAAAAAGTGGAAGAAAATCCTTTGCTGGAGATTCCTATGCAGATGGAAAAGCAATTACGGGCCCCTCGGAACATCCACACTGCCCCAAACCCACCAACAGCGCCTACAATTCAGCTTTCCTCTGACTGCTGCTGTGTATACCTGGTGGCCCTGCAGAGGGCAGCTGGGGACCAAAGGCATGTTGGCAAATACTTTCCCAGCTCAGTAATGTTGGGATATAGAAGCAGCACTGGGGACTTCCCTGGTGGCGCAGTGGTTAAGAATCTGCCTGCCACGGGTTCGATCCCTGGTCCAGGAAGATCCCACATGCCGCGGAGCAACTAAGCCCGTGCACCACAACCCGCGAGCCGAGAGCCCGTGCTCCGCAACAAGAGAAGCCACCGCAGTGAGAAGCCCGCAACGAAGAGGAGCCCCCGCTCGCTGCAACTAGAGAAAGTCCGCGCGCAGCAACAGAGACCCAATGCAGCCAAAAATAAATAAAATGAAATAAATAAATTTAAAACAAGAATACCTATGAATCAAATGTTGGATTTCTAGGATTCATCCTCTATTTAGCATTTTTTTAAAGAAGCAGCAGCATTGTTTCACTTGGGATGATCTGTTCTCCACACTCAAGAAGGTGCAGCCTCACCTAAGGTGAAGTGGGTTTTTACAGGAGGCAGCACCTAAGCTAGAATGTGGCCTGCCTGCCACACTGACTGGAGCACAGAACTGTGTCCTCCTATGAGCCTTTAGGGGAGAAAGGAGAGAGGGAAGGAAAGATTTTATCGATCATTTCTTACGATCCAGATCCGGATGAACATTTTCTAATTGAGCAGAGTGGTGAGGACACAGCTCTGGGGCCAGAAAGACACGGGTCTGAGTCCCAACACTGGAAATGACTAGCTTTGTGGTCTTGGGCGTGTTATCAGTTATCTACTACTGGTTTTCAAACTACCTCGAAACGTAAAGGCTTCAAACAATAATAGTTTAGCTCAGGAATCTGAAATTAGGGCAGGGCTCAGTGGGGATGGCATCCTGGCTCTATGTGGATGAAGGATAGAGAATCGATTTTTAAAATAGCTCACTCACCTGGCTGGCAGGTGGTTGCTAGCTGGTGACTGGGAGTTAGTTCAGGGAGGCTATGGGCCAGAGACCCCAGTTGCTGTCCCTGTGGGCCTTTGTGTGAGCTGTTTGGGCTTCCTTGTGGCAACATGGGTAAAGTTCCAAGAGTGAGTATCCCAGGAAAATGAGGAGGGAATGTGTGGCATTGACCTAGCCTCTAAAACCACACAGCATCACTTCTGCCGCACTTTTTTGGTGGAGGCAGTCACAAAGGGATAAGGTCAGGGTGGTCCAGACCTAATCCGATGAGCCCTGTAAAAGAGGGTCAAAAAGTCAGAGACTCTCTCCTTCTGGCCTTGAAGGAGTAAGTGTCACGAGTTCCGTAGACGTAAGGAAAGAAATACTGCCAACAACTACATGAATTTGAAAGATGACCTGGGCCTCAGATGAGATCCCAGCCCCGAATGACACCTTGATCAAATCTGTGAGACCCTGAGCAGAGGACCCAGGGAAGCCATGCCCAGCTCCTGACCCACAGGAACTGTGAGACAATAAGTGTATGTTGTCTTATGTTGCTAAATGTGTATCATTTATCATGCAACGATAGTACACTCAAACCCCCAGATTACTGCCATGGTCATCTAACTCCCATCCTGCTTTGCTTCTGTCCTTCTTGAGTTTATTGCAAACTCTATCCAAATTCAGCAATCCTCTCAGGTTCTGCCACAAAAGCTCCCCATCCCCCGGCACCACCGTAACTCGATAACCCGTCATCTAATGACTCCATTATTTTTCATTCCATAGGAAAGTATCCGTGGTCAGAAATGTGACCGAAGGGATAAGCCCATCTGATGACAAGCAATGAGTCTGGAAGCACGTGTGAGTCTGCCACCTCAGTAGTCCTGAGCCCCAGCCCCTCTGCAGCCCTTCTCCTAGCTTCTGTCAACACACCCTCTTCCCTTTTATTTCTCTAGCCCAAGGAGAGGTCACTGCTTCCTGCAGGTACTAATCTCTGGGCCACATCCATATCCGTCCTTTTGCTCTTTCATGCTTCCCATATCCAAGTAATCAATTTCTTATATTCA
Source organism: Aethalodelphis obliquidens (assembly GCF_003676395.1). Classification (NCBI taxonomy): domain Eukaryota; kingdom Metazoa; phylum Chordata; class Mammalia; order Artiodactyla; family Delphinidae; genus Aethalodelphis; species Aethalodelphis obliquidens. The sequence goes on from NW_020837982.1 coordinate 9,219,715, forward strand.
ATCCCCTCCATTTGAAATACCTAGTGCGACTTCTGTTGTCCTGACTGCCTCACCCATCTTCCTGACTTAGCCTAAGTGAATCTCAGCTCCTTGCAACCCAAAGATCTTTGACCATAACAGAGAGGGTTGGTGACTTGCCCACAGGTTTGAATTCAGGTCCTCTTGTTCTAAGATCAGTGTCCTCCCCACTGCACCACCCTTGGATCTTACAGACCGAAAAGAAGCATATGGAATGGACGCATGAACGTGCCAGCAACCACAGGCACCCCTTGGACCAAAAATGGATCAACCCCTTGCTGCCTGAAAGACTTTAAATGACCCATCCTTCAGCAAAACACCCAGAGATAGGCTCTCGTCCAGACTCCTCTCACATCCCAGTCTGCAATTTCCTCTGAACAAAGTGACTGCACTACCCTTTTACCAGGGCAGATCAGTCTTCTGAGCCAGGTGACAGGCGCCCAATGGGAGGTGAAGCGTTCTGCTTTTTCTCCACCATCTGTTAACGTAACCCCAAGCCACCCTCAGGTTTGCGCTGAACCCGCTTGGCTTGTTCTGAACGGGCTGCCGGGGCTTTGACTGCTTTTCTTTCAGTGTGTGCACGCTGAGGGCACCCCGTATTCCAGCTTCCTTCCCCTGCCTCCTTAGAGGAAGCATCTGATGTGATATGCCTCAGCTGGCTGAGCAAAGATCCAGGAAGGAACGTGGCAATGGTAGATGACCAGGGTCAGCATCAGGATTGGGTTTTGCATGTTCGGGACTCTGTTTCTTATTACTTTGTGGGCTTCTGTTCGCATGTTATTCTCAGCCTGGGATGTCATACATATAGGGTCTGTAGGGGCTGAGATGAACTCAACAAGATGGCCCTTTATCGCTGCAAAAATACGACCTGACAAATTCAACATATATCTCCGAGGAAACTCAGGAGGGTCCCAAATCCAGTCACGGAATGTGGTCCAACATCCCAAGCAAACACTTTCCTTTAGATCTGTTTAGGAAAGAATAGGGGGTTGGGGCAGTGGCCCATCCTGCCCATGACATCTGCACCATCTCATTTATGCGTCTCCTGAATAAGGTGAAACGGACATCACTGCCGGGGGCAATGACTTCTTTTCAAATCATTTTACACCACTGACATGACAAGAGCCAAAAGAGACAGGAAATTCAATCCCTTCCGATGTCTGCACAGAAGATTAACCACCTCAAAGAAATTAGGAAAGTGTCTTCATGACAGTGACATAAAGACATTGCTATTCAGTATGTTAATGAAAAATCCATTGATGTTTGGCATTTATCAAGTGTCAAAAATTAAATTTAGCTGTCCTGTGATTTTAATTAGCGTTAACCCAGTTAAGCCAGCAGGTTGCTGCTATGGTTCAGGCAGATACCTTCATCTGCATAGTTTTTACCAGGTAACTTGCCGTGAAAGGAGTGGGCGGCATGGAAGAGCTTCAGGAGAAGGTGGTGTTTCAACTAGACTTTGAAGAAGTTTGACATCTCAGAGGGGATAAGCTCGTTCCAGGAAGAATGAACAGCACGTGCAAAGGGGAAGAGAGTTAAGAGAACAACACACGTTCTCAGAATAGCAAATAGCCCAGTTTGCCTGGAGAGTGATGGGGAGATGAGAAGGAGAGGCAGACAGGAGCTGGGCCGTGAAGGGTCTCAAAGCTAGAGCAGAAATCATCTTGTAGAAATGGGGAGCGGTTAAAAGCTTTGGGGCAAAAACCTTATCTATAAATTAGTTTGTAAAATGTATATTTATATATGTGAATACATAGAAAATGATATACCAAACAGATAACGGTAGCTACTGCTAGAGAGGACAGAGGCACTGGATGGAACAGACAGACCTTCACTTAACTGTATTGTTAGAATTGTTACCAATAAATGAATGTATTGCGTGATTAAAATAACTTTAAAATAATTCATACAATTCTTGACAAATGTATTAGGGCCACAGATTGATCCAACTTTGCTCACATGTGTCAAGAAAACACAGTTTTTTTGTTTCTTTGTGACTGATCTAATCTCCCCGGCCACCCCGCGTCTCTCTGGCTGATGGAAGGGCAGGCGCAGGGGGAACGGACGAACAGTGAACTTTCCAGTTAATAGTGTCTTGGTGTCTGACAGCTTGATGGTCTCTGCTGAATAACCCGTCCCTTTCTGATCCCATCTTCTTCTCTCAGATTTCTTCCTTCTGCCTCTGCTCCTCTCTGAAAGAGAGGCTTTTTTTTTTTTTTTTTTGCGGTACACGGGCCTCTCACTGTTGTGGCCTCTCCCATTGCAGAGCACAGGCTCCGGACGCGCAGGCTCAGCGGCCATGGCTCACGGGCCCAGCCGCTCCGCGGCATGTGGGATCTTCCCGGACCGGGGCACGAACCCACGTCCCCTGCGTTGGCAGGCGGACTCTCAACCACTGCGTCACTGGGGAAGCCCTGAAAGAGAGGCTTTTATGCCCTCAGGTAAGAGGAGAAGGGGCCTTCGAGCCTAATACCATCCTTCAGGTTGCCCCGGTCTCTGTCTCAGTGGCCAGCCACACCACCTGGTCTCTGGGGGAGTCTTGCCCCCTCCCTGAAATCCAGGTCCCAGCCATAGGAACCTCTGGGCCTGTGTCCTCCTCACATCCCTGGCATGTGCTCTGTATCTCCAGAAATTCTGGATCCCTGCCCAGCACGCACAGGCCACGGAGACCAGGGGTGCCGCCCAGGGGCTCACCTATCAGGCCTCACCCTCAGCAAAGGCCGTGCCCCCAGTCCTGTTCCATGGTGGCCCATCTCCCAGACAGAGGCCAGGCTGCTTCTTCAGTACTAGCGCCCCCCTCTGGCTGTAGCCAGAGGACTGGTCCGCCCTCTTCACCGTTTCAAGCTTCCCAAACACCTCTGTGGATCTTTCTTCAGCACCACTAGGTTGGGTGATGATGATTGGGGGCGCGGGAGGGTGGGGGGCGAGGGTCCTGGCATTTAATCTCCTTGTTCCTCGTCACTCTCACTCCTCCAGGATGGGAGGTGGAGCTCCAGCTTCCTTTCCTCACTACAAGGGCTTCCCTAGAACTAATCTTCTTTTCGGGTCTTTCAGTCTTAGCACAGGAGAGGAATCCCCTCTGTTATGGGCTGAAATTCGTGTGTTGAAGCCTTAATCCCCAGTACCTTAGAATGTGACTGTATTTGGAGACAGGGCCTTTGAAGAGGTAATTAAGTTAAAATGAGGTCACTAGGGTGGCCCTAATGCAACCTGACTGGTGTCCTTGGAAGAAGAGGAGATTAGAACACACACAGAAGGAGGGCTGTGTGAAGACACAAGGAGAAAGAGGCCAACTGCGAGCCTCAGAAGAAACCAACCTTGCCCATACCTTGACCTCAGACTTTCAGCCTCTATAATCGTGAAAAAAAAAAATATTTCTGTTATTTAAGCCACCCCATCATGGTTCTTTGTTACGGCCACCCTGGAAAATTAATATACTCTCTATACCCAAGAAACTATAAGCTGAGCCACCAGGCCTGGTTCATCTCATAGGTGAGCTCTGGGGAAACCCAAATTAAGAATTACTGAGGACGAAAATACAGTGGTTAATGGTGAACAATATTCCCCACGATACAGATTCCAGAATGAATCCTCCATTTGGGAGGCGAACCCTAACCGGCGGACACCTGGCTGTACTATTGGAATACGGACAAATGGGGACTCACGGCAAGTTGAATAACAGGAAGGGGAAAGTGTTAAAAAGGTCAGTACAGCCAAGGAGCCATTGAGAATGCTCTGGTTACAGCCATCATGTTTCTGCTGTAACTCGGTCCTATTTTGGTGCATATACCAGAGAGAGAGAGAGAGAGAGATAGACCAAAAATATATAGAGAGATATATACCAAGTATAGATATATATACACCAAATATACATATATATATATTTCCATGTGCCTTAGTGACATTTTACCTTTGTTTTTAGCACCCCCAAAATAAGGACGTGAACCCGCAAGCTCTGGTACAGAGAGTGGGGCTCTGAACAGTGATTTCTAGTGAGGCGAGTAGCAATCCCAAAAGCCTCTCCCAGCGTACCCTGTGAGCACCCCCGTACCTGCTCACGCACCCCCAGCCTGGCCCTCACCTTCTGAATGGCCAACAGAGCATTTCCACCCTTCCTTCTGCCTTAACCAGAAAGGTCTCGGCAAACTCTCTGCTCTCAGTCCACAGCTTAAGGGGCAGCCTCTCAGAGAAGGAGGCTGCTGGTCCCCCAGAGCCCCTTGGACAGCCCTTGACTCTCAGCCCTCACTTCTATTCCTTTTGTGACACGGTCAGAGATGCATCCCGGCGGTGGCCAACTCCAACCTTCCTTGTCCACTCTAAGTCCAGCAGGCAGCTTGGGGGCACGGTCCCTCTGCACTTTGGAAGAGCGATGGAATCGCCTGTTTGGACTGAACAATGGCTGAAGGGCAAGGGGCCATTTGGGATGTAAGCCACCTGCACGCAGAAAATATCAGGCCAAGCCACAAAGAGACCAGGTCGGGATCAACACCGAGGATGGAAGCCCCTTTCCCTCCCAGGCTCAAAGTCTCTTTCCTGGCTATGCTTCAAGGTATCCAGGATCCCTGAGCAGCAAAGGTAGCAAAAGGAGCTTTGTTTGTTCAGGAGTTGTCGTGAGGGAGCGACCTGAGATAGCAAATGAGCAGCTGGGACTCTGCCTATGGCTTATAAGTATAATTTTCCTGTTGAAACAGAGGCTCTTTTAGTCAAAAGTAATTAATCTCTTCTTGAAGTGACAGGTGGCTGGACCAGTTTCTTTGACTTTCAGCAAACCCACATAAGGTGCGAGAAGCCCCATGCACAGAAGGAAGGAATTAGTCGAATGCAACAACTGGGACCCAATTCTTTAGCAACCAGACAGGAATTAGGAAAAGAGGCCCAGGCTTTTTGAAGAATCTTTTTTTATGGCTTCCAGATAACCCATCTCAAGTCTATCGCTTTCACTTGCAAGTGACAGAAAACCCAGCATGGACTCATTAAGACAAAAAAGCAAAGTCCTTTCCATAGAACAGAAGAATCTGAATCAAGCATCAGGCATAGGCTGATCCAGGGTTCAGATGATATCACCAGCAAGCTCTCTCAGTGTCTTGGTTTTGCTCTCTCTGGGTTGACTCCTTTCTTATTTAATCTCTTCGCTCATGGCTGAAAATTGACCACCAGGAGCTTCTGGGGCCATATACTTCCAGGTTCAAATTCAATGGGCAAGGAAAAGAGGAAGCAAACTTTGTCCTGACATTCACAGACATGAAAATCCTGACGGTCTTTCTGATTGTACTGGCTCCACCAGGAGACAGCCGTGAATCAATCATTGACATCTAGAGAATGCAGTATCCCAACGGGTTTGAGCCTGGGTTGTATGCCCCAGCCTGACACATAGCTGAGACTGAGGGGAATGACAGTCCACAAACACAGTTGGAGCTGTTGCTGGGAGACCGGAGAGGGAGATGTGGATGCAAGCGGAAACAGCCGTCGTCCTTTACAATTACTAACATTTAATGAGCTCCAGCTGTGTGCAGGGGCTTTCCATGCCATTATTTCATTTATCCTCTCAACACTACATCCATATTTTACAGACGACAAAACAGCATCAGTGCAATGAAAGAACTTACCCCACGTTACCCCAGCTCATGAATGGCGAAGGCAGGATTTGAAACTGGGACTCCTCCGCCTGGGCTTCCAATAGCTACAGCCTCTGTGCAGCCTGCTAGAGGTCCATCACGGAGACTGTCTCAGACGCCCCGAGCGGGAACCCCTAACATGATCAGTGGTGCCCAACGCTTACTCCAGACGCTGTAGTCATATGACAACACATCTTTGCTTTTTGTTTAATGAGTTTAGTCTAGGTTTCCCCAATGGAGACTGCAATCACTATTGGCACAGTTGGTCTGTTTTCAGAAGGCGAAATTTTCTGGACTCCCTAAGAACAGAACTCCTGCAAAGATCGAAGGGTCCATCTATTCCTGGTATCTCCACCCCACCAGTTCTGCACAAATTAGCAAGTTCAAACTCATCTTAAGAAATAATCATTTATTTTCCAGGTGAATCACCTCCACCCCCATCCCAGGCTCCTTCCCAATAATCACACTGTTGCTTTCCTTCCTGTGCAGGAAGCTTATCTTATCTGAACCAGATACAGCCCCTCCAGGGAGCCATCGGGCAGAACATCTGCAAAGAACACCCAAAGCTGGTGCCGCCAAGCACGCATCTTCATGATGAGCTGACTGAGGTCCCCGCCAGAGCCGGGGAAATCAATACGGCAGCAAAAATATGCTTCCAGGTGAGTGGTGGGAACGAATGACAGCGGCATGGCTGCTTCTAATGTCCGAAATTGAGGTCATCAAAGCCAAGCAGAGAAACTCCAATCCCAAATTCAGCAGCTCCGAGTGCAGATAAACAGAGCGAGACCTGTCCCCTCAGATGTCCAAGCTTCTGATGGCTCCTCCGTGCAGCCGGCACAGCCATCATCTGTGCTCACAGGGAGAAGGAAGCTTTTTCCTCATTTACACTGTGCTCAGATAGATTCCCTCCTTCGAACTCATTATCTGCCTCCACTACCTCCCCTTCCCCCACCCTCCCTATATTCTCTCTTTTTTAGTTAATGGCTTTAGGCAGGCTACGAATATCAACATTTTTATTTCTCCCCTTCTCATCGGATCAGTCTCAAAACCAGCGGTTCTCAGACTTAGCGGCACATTAGCGTCACCTGTGATTTGTTTTGTTTCGAGTACAGATGCCTTGGGCTCCATTCATGTCTGGCAGGAGAGTTTAACCTTCTTCCCACTGTGACCCTTAGGAAGAAATACATTTTATATCATAGTCCAGAACACTTACATCTAGATGTATGAAAAGAAGTCCATACCGTTGCTATGTGGGAGGTATTCTAATGTTTCCTATACTATTCTTTTTTTCATTTAATGACAATCATGATCTGCTAAGAGCTCGCGCAGATTGGAAAACACTCGTCTGAGATATTAGTTTGTGTCATTCTGTCTGTATTTCTTCTTCTTCCACTTTCAGGCCCATAACCCAGTTCTTTGCAATTCCTTGCTTCGGGGATTCTTTTGCAAGGCAGACTGCAGACACTGCCTGAAGTCAAAGGATTTTCCGGACTTTTGTAAAAACCTAAACTCTTTGATGAGATTATGCTTGATGTCCCTGAGGGGGAAAGAAAGAAAAGGCTTTGGAGGGTGACAGGAGGTTAGAAACTGATTTCCACCAGACCGGAAATAGGAACAATGGTGCGGATTTTGGAGTAGCTGGAACCGTGACTTGGCAAAGTGACAAGATCCCCAGGATGAGGGCTGGGTGCGTGGCCTCTCTGCAAGGCTGGACTGTAAAACTTCCCAGCTGTGGCAAAAATGTTCATGCCCCAGAATTGCAAGGAATTGGAAGGTTGCTCCACTACAAGGGACCTCACTGAGAAAGGGGGATACCTGTGACCATTCCATAACCACCTGGAAATTAATCACCCGGCTCTATTTGCAGGTGCCCCCTTAGACCCCTGAAATTCTCATGGAGCCCAAGAAATGGGGAGGATGACTTGCCTACCAATTAATGAGGCTGACTCTCCCAGCATCTTGCTGGGATGCAGAGTCCGTCAGACTTAAGTTGATTTAGAATAGAACTAAGAAGTAATATTTCTTTTACTCCTGGGTTCGTGAAATAAGATTCCTATCCAGCATACCTTACTTCTATTTCCACTCTTTCCCTCTCTGCATCCTTCCCTTCCATCCCCATTGCCACTGTCTAGTTCACAGAGGCTCACCCCATTTTCCAGACAGAAAGACAGCCCTCAGGGGATAAAGGACTTGGTATGGTCCCTCAGTGAGCTAATAGGTGAACCGGGCCTCCAAATCCAGCTTCCACCATAGCCCACTGGGGGCGGGGATTACCCTGGGAGTGAGAGAAACACCCCATAAAGGGAAGAACCCTTGGGGTGCAAAGTTCGTGCTGCTCACGGTGGCTGCCAGGCAGTCCCAGCAGCGGCCTTATGGACACAACAGGTCAGAGGGCAAATGGCCTGCATCCACCCTCACGGTGCCCTGGAGAGCAGAGGGGCTTGGCCTGTACCAAGACGGAAAGGTGGTCCAAGACCTCCAGTGCTGTGGGCAGGCTGAAGGGTAGAGTTCATTCAAGGTCTGTTGGAAGGTAAACGGAGGCACATGAAGTATGTTCAAGAGTTTATTCTGAGCATGCCTCGATCGATGCGCATCTGGCAGCGCCAAACCAGAGATGGTTCGGAGCCCTCAACCGACAAGAGTGAGGGGAGGCTTTTACAGGGAGAAGCAGAAGCAAAGCCAGGATGTGACGGGTAAGAGGCTAAGTGCTTGCTTCCCTCTCCGGCTGCGTGCGATTGCTTGCCCTCAAGTTTCAGGGTCTCGGACTTGAGCGCACTGACCCTGGCTGAGGGTTAGGTTTGCTCGCTCGGCTACCCGAGCCATCAGAGCCACAGTCTCGTGGCCTCTTGTTTAAATACTTTAACAGGTCCCAGTTCAGTATGTGTGACTGTGGGGCAGGAAGCCAGCGGAAGGTGGCCAAGCGCTCACTGCAAAGGTCAGCCTCCCTACACGGGGTCCAAGCTCACACCCGATTCTCAGATTTCATAAGGTGTTTAAAACTGACCGAGCATCATGCATTTAAAAACCTGTGCCAATGAAAAATGTCTAGAACACCTGTTTCTTAAGATATGTCCTTCTACCCTTTAAAAACTGTCTCTCCGTAGTACTGGAGAACTTAGAAAATTACAAAACAGCATTTCTTTTTTTTTTTTAGCATTTCTTATTTATTTATTTATTTCAAACAGTGGTGAAATACACATAACATAAAATCTACCACCTTAATCCTTTCTAAGTGTATAGTTTTGTGGCATTAAGTTCATTCACATTTTTATGCAACCATCACCACCAATCATCTCCAGAGCTCTTTTCATTTTGCAAAACTGAAACTCTGTGCCCATTAAACACCAACTCTCCTTTTCCCTTTCCTCAGTCCCTGGCAACCACTAGTGTACTTTTTTGTCTCTATGGATTTGACGACTCTAGGTACCTATATAAGCGGTACAAAATTGGTCATTTTGTACCTGGCTTATTTCACTTAGCAAAATGTCTTCAAGGTTCATCCATGTTGTAACATGTGTCAGAATGCCCTTCCTTTTTCTGACTAACATTCCGTCATATGCATCTACCACATGTTATTTATCCATTCATCTATTGATGGACACTTGGGTTGCTTTCACCTTTTTTGGCTACTGTGAATAATGCTGCTGTGAACATGGATGTACCAATATCTCTTCAAGATCCTGCTTCCCATTTTGGCGGGGTATGTACACAAAAGTGGGACCACTACATCATTTGGTAATTCTATTTTTACCTTTCTGAGAAACTATCATACTGTTTTCCATAGTGACTGAGACTACATTTCTTAAGGAATTTTCTGATATTTAAAATGATCGGGGAATGAAGCTGACCTTCCCCTGTTACTCTGATTCAGAAAGGGCTTAGCGTCTTAATTTCTAGAAGGTGACTAGAAGCTGCATAAAACATTAATGCAGAATGTCTCGTTCAACTCAATCATACTCAGCCCGAGCTGGCCACCTCGGAATAGGATGCTGGGCTCCAGCTGCATCTGTGGCATTTCTCTCTGGCCTCAGTGGGCTGCCTAGACCAGCTGCTTTTTCCATAGACCACTGGAATGTTTTTAAAGGCAGCTACTTGTTGAAACTGGGGCACAACACAAAACCAATGAGACTCACATGCATCAGTACGTTGCTCCATTTCTTCTGCTGTAATAGGACTTTCTTAATAGAAGCCGATGCTGTGTTAGATGTCATGCCCTATAAAAGCCATTCGGTAAGTCCAGGCTGCCACCTAAGTGGCTGGCTGATCCCTGCAGAATACGCTACAGTATAGAAACCAGACCTTGGGGGTCCCAGATCTATCATTTGTGGGTCCATTTCTCTGACCTTCCTTTTTCTCATCTGTAAAATGGGGACAAAAATAGAATCCACTAAGGATTAAATGAGTGAATGTGTGTAAAGCACTAAGAACGGTGCCTGGCGCTAGTGGATTTTGAAGGTGTTCTACGTTCCTATTACTGTGACCAAAGCCATTTCGGGAGAGCGTTCTCCATCATTCTCCCATGTTTCTGCAGGTCTTCCAAATAGACACTTGACAGCTTTCGTCTTGGACTGTCTTTGCTAGCATGTCTGAATAGCAAACAGCCTTGGAAGATACGGTGTCTGTCTCCCAGGCAGAGGGCGGATTTGATTGCTGTCCAGAATAATAATGAAAATGTTTCCCTCTGGGGCAAATGTCGAGCAGGTTATAAAACACTGGAGTTTCCCAAACTCAGATTCTTCAAGAGTGACACAAACGCACTCTACGTGCAGCGTCTACCTGGGCTGCTCTACATCATACCATGGAACTTGGGGGTTAAGGGAAATCGATGCAAATATGAAACTCAGAGGACTTCTCTGGTGTCTCAGTGGTTAAGACTCTGCGCTCCCAATGCAAGGGGGCGCAGGTTTGATCCCTGGTCAGGGAACTAGGTCCCACATTCCATGTCGCAACTAAGAGTTCACATGCCACAACTAAGGAGCCTGCGTGCTGCCACTAAGGAGCCCACCTGCCACAACTAAGACCAGTGCTACCAAATAAAAATAAGTAAATAAATATTTAGAAAAAACCCAAAAAAACATTCTAACCTTTAAATATACATATATGTGTGTGTGTGTATATATATATATATATATATATATATATATATATATATATGAAACTCAGGCTCCCTGCTGGGCTGTGAGTCATAAAGTCTTTGCTCTACGATCCAGGAGCCTCGTGTGTCTTCTGGGAGCATCCATGAAACGATAACAAACTAAATTGTGAGCTTTCAAACAAGGCAAAATCTCAGACCTTTCAGAGTCCTGGGCAACCGAAAGCTGCTGTCGCTGTTGCTGTCGCTGTTGCTGGCAAATCAGATTCATCTGTGGTGATCTCCAGGACAACCTTGACCCATACTGTTGAACCCATTCCCAGCCTCTCTCCAAGCCTTCATGGATCCCTTATCCAAGACCTATCTGAACAGTTCTTTCCCATGTATGCGGACAGACCTTGGGAATTCAGACCAAGGCCCAGAGCTCACCTTTTCCAAGAAGCCCCAGCAGACTCAGATGGCTCCTTCCCTGCACGTGTACCCTCCCCACCCCCACGGAGCCACACAGGATAGGTTTCCCAGCACCCTGGATATTTGGTCTACTGACCAGAGAACTATTTATTCCAGCCCAGCGCTCTTCAAACTGGTGGGACCAAAATACACAGGCAGGGCTGGCTAAGACACCAGGGCAAGACTGGCCTTCGTGCAGCCACCAGCTGATCCAAAGGAGGTCCCCGGGAGCAACTGACCTGCACTCAGGGGCAGCAGATTCGCCACTCCGTTGCGGCTCCCTCAAACGCACTGCTCAGCGTGGAGGATTTCAACCAGCCAGGCAGCACTGCACTGAGCTCTTTTACAACAGCCCTGTGAGATATCAGGCCCATTTCAGAGATGAGAACGTTTCAGAGAGAAGGCACTTGCCCAAGGTCACAGCTGGTGAATGGCATCACCCCCCGCCCCGTTGCCGCACCCTGATACTGCAGGACGTCTCACTGTCCCCATCAGGGCGCTGTTTCCCTGCAGGGTTCCCACATCAGCCTGTGGATTTCTCAAAGGCTCCCCTGTCTCCTGGGACTGAGAGCATCCCGGGCGCAGGTGCCAATTCCCCCGCTGAGAAGGTAGCTGGCTGGCTGTTAATTAGCAAGTACTTAACATCTAGAAGTCATGAATGCCCCTGAAGTGTTTGACAGCAAATAAAGTACTGAACCCCTGGCAGGGCAGCCTCCCATCACCTGCCATCGCACTGACTACTTAGCGGGTCACTGCTTTCTTACCCTGGCCCTCTCCAACGGCTGAGACACGCGGAAGAAAAAACAAGGCCGTCTCTGTCCTCTAGCTTTCATCTTCTTTGCCGGAGGCAATTCTACGCTTTCGAGGGCTAAGCCTCCAGTGGATAAATCCTTACATGGGAAGCTGGCCCCAGCGTTCGGCTGAGCCACGACCCCAGCCCCAGCTTGAAACTCAAGGCTGCCTCKCCAATTTTCGTCTCAGGAGATGAAGGTCTTTTCTGAGTCCTCACTGCCGCTCCCTTAGGTCGGCTCGTTGGATGATGGAAGAGGCAGCTCAGAGCCACGAGATGGGCTCTCAAGAGCTCACGCCTCCACGTGCAGGTCACCCCAGCCCGGGAGAACCACGCCCTCCCTCCTGATTCCTCCAGCCCTCCCACTCTCTCCTCTGAATGCCAGGGCTCTATGCTCAGTGGCAAGGGAGAAAGCACCAGACAGCACTCGGTCCCCTTCAGGTCCCAGGTGTATGGCAGGCAGAGCACAAATCCTCCCAAGCAGTTAAGGACAAAGCTAAAGGAATACAGTATGTTTTTCATCTATTCATTTAATATTTATGTATTTATCTATTTGTAACCATTTGTAACTTGAAGTATAATTTACACTGTTGTGTTAGTTTCAGGTATACAGCAAAGTGATTCAGATATGTGTGTGTGTGTACGTGTGTATTCTTTTCCATTATAGTTTATTACAAGATATTGAATATAATTCTCTATGCTATACAATAGGTCCTTGTTGTTTATCTCTTTTATATATAGTAGTGTGTATATGTTAATCCCAAACTCCTAATTTATCTCCCTCCCCACCCCCACTATCCCTTTTGGTAACCATAAGTTTGATTTCTATGCCTGTGAGTCTATTTCTGTTTTGTAAATAAGTTCATTTGTATTGTTTTTTGGATTTCACATACAAGTGATATCATATGATATTGTCTTTCTCTGTCTGACTTACTTCACTTAGTATGATAATCTCTAGGTCCATCCATGTTGCTGCAAATGGCATTATTTCATTCTTTTTCATGGCAGAGTAATATTCCATTGTATATATATACCTCATCTTCTTTATCCATTCATCTGTCAATGGACACTTAGGCTGCTTCCACGTCTTGAATATTGTAAATAGTGTTGCTATGAACATTGGGGTGCAGGTATCTTTTCGAATTAGAGTTTTCTCCAGATATATGCCCAGGAGTGCGATTGCAGGATCATATGGTAACTGTATTTTTAGTTTTTTAAGGAACCTCCATACTGTTCTCCATAGTGGTTGTATCAATTTACATTCCCACCAAGAGTGTAGGAGGATTCCCTTTTCTCCACACCCTCTCCAGCGTTTATTATTTGTAGACTTTTAATGCCGGACATTCTGACTGGTGTGAGGTGATACCTCACTGTAAAAGCTAAAGAAATATTCTTCAAAGCTTTTGATGTCTAAGGTCTTCACTACCTGGGCAAATCTAGGGGGTTGGCATCACAGTGAAAATACCTTGAGGCATTGACTGCTCTCCCCCTTTTAAGGTGTGATTCACAAAACATGAAAGTAATCATTTAAAGTATACAATTCCGGGCATTCAGTACATTCACAATATTGTGCAACTACCACCTCTATCTGGTTTCAAAATATTTCTGTCACCGCCCCCAAAAGAGACCCCATAAGCAGCCACTCTCTACTCTCCCCTCTCCCAGCATCTGGCAACCACTCTCTCTCTATAGATTTACTTATTCTGGATGCTGAATACAAATTGATTCCTACAATATGTGACCTTTTGTGTCTGGCTTCTTTCATGTAACATAACGTTATTGAGGTTCATCCGTGTTGTGGCATCAGATGAACATTTGTACAGCCATGTTCATAGCAGCAAGATTCACAGTAGCCAAAAGGTGGAAACAACCCAAATGTCCATCAGTGGATGAACAGATACACAAAATCTAGTATATCTGTGCAATGGAATATTACTCAGCCATAAAAGGGCTGAAGTTTCATAGAGACAGAAAGTAGAAAGGTAGTTGCCAGGGACTGGCGGGGGGGAAGTTATCGGTTAATGGGGACAGAATTTCAGTTGGGGAAGACGATAAAGTTCTGGAGAGAGTGATGATGGTGTCGTGGTGGTGATGGTCGCACAACAATGTGAATGCATTTAATGCCACTGAAATGTTCACTTAAAAATTTACGAGGTAAATTTTGTTATTCATATTTTACCATGATAGAAGAAAAGGAATGGGGAACTGATAAATGCTACAATGTGAATGAACCTTGAAAACATCACGTCTGCTTTTTTCCCCCTGTTTTTGTTCCATGTTTTGTTGTCATATAGAGTAAGCCTTTAAAACAACTTCCTTCAAAACAATTTCAGGAAAAATCTGTAGAATTTGATTTATTTACTTAATAAGCTGCATCCGAACCAACGCTGATACTTGAATTCATCAGATTCAAATTTAAAAAACATTTATAGAGCTTCTGTTCTGAACAGCTTCTGGATTTGAACTCTGCATTGGTTGCCCTACTCACTCTCACTAGTGTGTGTGGAAGCCATCATCATCACCAACATCATCACCATCACCATCACCATCACACAACATCATCACCATCACCAACATCACCATCACCATCACCACCATCATCACCATCACTATCACCATCATCACCAACATCATCACCATCATCACCAACATCATCACCATCACCATCACCAACATCATCACCATCACCATCATCACCAACATCATCACCATCACCATCACCAACATCATCACCATCACCATCATCACCAACATCATCACTATCACCATCAGCACCAACATCATCACCATCACCATCACCAACATCATCACTATCACCGTCATCACCAACATCATCACCATCACCATCACCAACATCATCACCTTCACCATCATCACCAACATCATCACCATCACCATAATCATCACCATCATCATCACCATAATCATCACCATCACCATCACTGTCATCACCGTCATCATTATTCTCATTTAACATTGGAGGAAGCAATGAGTAAAATTTTCAGAGTTTCAGTTTTGCAAGATGAAAATGTTGGGGAGATGGATGGTGGTTGATAAATTTTGTTTTGGGTTATTTGCCACAAGTTAAAAAAAGGAGGGGGAGGATTTTTCATGAGTTAATTTCATGAGGTTTCACAGCTCTCAAGTGTCAGGGAGGGGCACTGGATCACTAAGGATGGCAAGGATGGGAAATAGTCTCCGGACGGCCAGGGACAGGCGAGGGTGATGGGACAGCACTGGGCCAGGAGCCTAGGGGCTGGGCTGTGAGCCAGGCTGTGAGCCAACTGACCCTCAGGGTGACCCTGGGCCAGTCCCTTTCATTCACTGCTTCTTTGGGGCTCTAAAAACAAAACAAACTCTGATTCAGAGTGTGTGTCTATGGTCACAGAACACCCTTACAGATGCCAAGAGCAGCCTCACAAAGAGAAGAGTCAGCTCCCTCAGCCCTGGCCCAGCATCAGATCTGGGGACAGGACGGAGCCACTAATTCAGGCGGAAGTGCCAGGTGCCAAGAGGCAGCCGAGGTGCTCCCCGCCTGCAGGGACAATAACGGTTTACGACTCTGAGCTCACCGGAGGGTTAGCTAGGTCAGAGTGGGAGCTCGAGCATTTGTTTAAATCTCTGTCCAAGAACCTCTCCACCTGCAGCTGGAAGGTAATGAGTTTTGAGCCGCGCCAGAGTCCGGCGCTCTGTGAGTTCGACACAATGTGCTCTTTGAAGACAAATCCATGCATGTGAATCACTAGAGAGGAAAAAGCATAGCAAACCGCCGTCGTTCACTCAAAGCACTGCTCTGTGCTAGGCACTGAAGATAAGACAGAGGAAGATGGAAGAGGCAGGTCCCTGGCCTCAAGGAGTATGTCCTCCGGTGGTGGATCCTGCCGACGAATAAGCACGGATCGAAAGTCACGGAAGAAACAACATGAAGAATGCTCGGTATTGCTGCTTCCATAAGTGCGATCGGGAAGGTCTCTTGAAAGAGGTGACATTTGAGCCAAAGCCTAAATGACAAGCGGAAGCAACCAAGCGGGCAGCTGCGGAAAGGGTCCTGGGGGCCTAGGGAAAGAGTGCGGCACACGCCAGAGATGGGAATGTGCCTTACCAGCAGGGCAGAAGTCTCCAGAGTTGAGAACCCCGGGGCGCCCAAGAAACCTCTGGTCGGGGCATTCCATGAGCACAGAGGACCCCAGCTGCAGAGAAGAGAGGACAGAGGAAGGGCATGTGTGGCTGAGAACAGCCTCGTCAGGGAGAAGTTGAGTCGTAGGACCCTGCTTCCCTGTGTCACTGTTGGCCACGCAGGGACCATGAGCCCCCAGTGGACTGTAGGAGCCTGGGGTGGGTAGGGATGTGGTCTGGTTCATCCCTACATCACCTGCACTGCCATGGTGCCTGGCACGGAGTGAGTGACTCCCGGACCATCCTTGAGCTGTATGAGCACAGATTAGAGACCAGAGCGCTGGTGAGGTTGGGCAAGCAGCCCAAATTCTCCACAGTGAGCCTAGAACTTCTCTTACCTTTTAATTTTATCCAGTATCTATTCACTGGGCCTCTGCTACCTGCACCGTCACAAAGCCCCGCCTACCTCTCCTGCTCACTTCTCTCCAGCCATGCCAGCCACTATTCCTTCGGTGTCCCAAGTGCATTCCTACCTCAGGGTCTTTGAGCAAGCTGTCCCCTCTGCCTGGAGTTTCTCCCTCCTGCCCTCCTGGCATGACTGAATCCCTCTCGTCATTCAAGGGTCAGCTCAAATGTCTCTTCTTCAGGAAAGACGTCACTGACCACCCAATCAGTGGCGTCCCCCCGCCAAACATCACTCTTGATGTCAATACTCTACTCTGTTCTCTCCAGAGCACCTCTTCCCCCACCATAGTTGTCCTTCTTTACTTGACTACCAGTTATATTCTGTAGTCCCAGGGAAGTGTGAGCTCCACTGGAGTGAGAGCTTGTCTGGGATATCACCTCTAGGAGGATGTACAAACCTAGAACAGAACGGGGCACATCTGTGAGCAGTCAGGAAAGATTTGATGGATGCAAGGTGAAGATGAGGGGGAGGGAGAGGGAGGGACAAAGAAGGAGAGAGGAAAGAAGGGGAGAAAGGGAAAAGGAGAGAGAAGGAAAAGGGAAAGAGGGAAGAAAGAAAAGGGAAAGAGAGAGAGAGAAACTTGGCCCCTATTCTCAAAGACCTCATGGACTATGGAGGGGACAGATGTTCAAACAAATAATCAAGGTGAGGCACACTATGTGCTAAGGTACACGGCAAAGAGGGCAGAATGCTGATGCCCAAGCAGCAGTCAAGGAGTACTTCAGAGAGGTGGTGTCATAAGAATTGGTTTTGAAGGATGAAGAGGAGTTCTCCAGAAACTGGAATGTCATTTCTAGAAAGAGGCAACTACATCTGGAAAAGCCAAAGTTTATGAAACAACGTGGGGTTATTAGGCAAGTACATCTGATGTATGATTGGTGTAGAACAGGCAACTGGGGAGGACAGATAGAAAACAGAACTGCTGAGAGCAGCAGGGCCATCACTGTATGCCCTTGAATGTCAGCCCTGGAGACTTGGACTTGATGCTGTAGGTGACCTGGGAGGAACTGAAGAGTTTTATGTGGTAAAGAGACATAAGTGATGGTCAAGGCAAGAAATGATGTGGCTACTAGTGATGGTGGACAGAAAAGGGGAGGATTCAAGAGATGTTTGGTGGGGCAAAGAACAGGGCTTGGTGATCAAATATGGGGGATGAGGGAGAAAGGAGGTCTAGGAAAATGCCCATATTTCTGGCTTAGGAGCCAGTGGGGCCACGTCTCAGCTGGGAACCTGGGAGCAGGAGCTGGGTCATCAGCATGAGGTCGGGACCACCAGAGCCCCTGTGCCCAGGGTTGGGTGCAGAACAGCCTTTGATAAAGGGCTAACTGCCAACTATCCAAATTGGAGAGGGCAGAGGGATGTCTGAGCCCTGCCAGCTCCCTCACATATTTAACATGCGTTATAAATCACATAAGATTTTATAAGTCATATAAATTCTGTTTTTATGAAGCATGAAAATCACCTGTAAGACACCACCTGTGGTTGCAGGCAACCCCCTGAGAGAGGTGGGTTATTCTCAAACAGATAAACGTTTACCACCCTGTGGGCTCGGTGGCCCCTCCCTGCCCAGGTACCAGCACATTCCTTTCCTAAGGAGAGGAATGACATGGGTTAAAATTCCAGGGCTGCCCCTTCCTGGCTGAGGCTTTGGCTGGGACACATGAACTCCCTGACCCTCAGTTTCATCTTCTACGAAATGGAGATGACATTCCCATGGGAAATGACACCTGTTCCGCCCACCTGGTGGCGAAGATCATGAAAAAGCATTCTTTCATTGATTCCCAACTTCCTCTAGAGAAGCTACCCAAGAATTTGGGTTTGTGTCCCAGCAGGGTTACAGAATCACTGAGCGACGCTGAGCAAAGCCCTTCCCTGGAGACACAGCAAAAGGGAAAGTACAGAGCCTGGACTTTCGCACAGACTGTCTCCTGGCTATGTGACCTTAGAGAGCTTTCCTGATCTTTCCAAGACCCTGTCATCCTCCATAAAATGAGGGTAATCAATCGTTGCTGAAAGGATTAAACGTGACATGGGCAGTGTATAAAAATGCCTGGCACATTGCTGACAGAAGAAACCCCAAAAGTATGAATTCTCCTCTTCTTCCCCTGATAGGCTCCCATTTCTACCAGTAAACTTAAAAGACTGGATGAACTAGCCATAAAAATGGAGTTCTGCCCAGCCTCTCGGCTATGTGAGCTCGAAGGAGGTAACAGACTAAGCATGATTTTTAGCTGGAAGTGATGGACGTGCACATGAGAAATGCTATATGGGTGTATGGGTCCCCCCGCAAATTCACACATTGAAACCTAACCTCCCCCCAAGGTGATGGTCTCCGGAGGTGATCAGGTCGTGACAGTGGAGCCCCCATGAATGGGATTAGTGCTCTTACTAAAGAGACCCCAGAGAGCTCCCTCGCCCCTTCCACCAAGTGAGGACACAGCAAGAGGATGGTTATCTGTGAATGAGGAAACAGGATCTCACTAGACATCGAATCTGCCAGCACCTTGAACTTGGACGTCCCAGCCTCCAGGACTGTGAGAAGTGTTTGTTGTTTATAAGCCAGTTTATGGGATTGTATTACAGCAGCCCGAACAGACTAAGACAAGGATTGTTGCAGTCATTAATCCTTTAATCATGTAAAAGAAAGGAGATGAGCACAGAAACCTGGCAGGCGGCACCTTGGCCAAGACACACTGCCTCACGTACCACCTGATAGGAGGCACTGAGAAGGACACAGCATTACTTCTGCAGCATTTTTTTGCCAAAGATGAAAACTGACTGTGAGGAAACATCAGACAAACCCAAACTGAGGGACAGTCTACACAACAACTAGACAGTATGCTTAAAAGTCTCCAAATCATGAAAAACAGGCTGAGGATCAATTGCCCCAGATTGGAGGAGACAAAAATGCTATGACAACAAAGTGCAATGCGGAGCTTTAGTAGACAACGGAAAACATGAATAAGGCAGTAGATTAGTTAATAGCGTCTCATCGATGCTAATTTCCTGGTCTGGACCATGATACCATGGGCATAGATGTTAACATCTGAGGAAGCCAGGTGAAGGTTTAAGGGGATTCTGTAATATTTTTGCAACTTTTTTGCAAATCTAAAGTTTTTTTCACATTTTTAAACTATTGTAAAGTTAAGAGAGAGAGAGATTCAAGTAAAGGGAAACAAGAGGCCACCCATGCCTCTGAGGGTCTGTAGTTACCGTGCCCAAAACTGTCTCCCTTCATAACCCTGAGAGGCTTGGGGTCCTGGAGAAGATTCCTGCTTTCTTTCCAAATCAGGGCCTAAACCCTCCCAACCCCCAGACACCCCAGGAGTCCTATTCTTACCCCGTGAGCTGTAGGTAAGTCAACCCCAGTCACCATGAGCCACATGTAAGTCTTCCCAAGAGATGCAGACAGAGGCGGAACACAGAAAATCTGGTCTAATGTGACTGCCTTTCCCACGCTCCCACCAGGACGTGTGGGACTCCAGGCTACAGGCACACCAGGGCGGAAGGGCCTGAGTCCCCAGGGCCCAGTGCCAGACTCTGAGCCCTCCTCAGGTGGCTGGTATGCCCTGCCCTTGGAGTTCAATTCCCAGCACTCGATATTTTCACTACAAGACTCTTTCATACCAACAAAATAATCTCTTAGACTCATAGAATTGTAGTCAATCATTTAGTATCCATCCTCTGAGAAAATACGTGCCTGCAAAAAATAAAAGCAGATGCACTGACCTTTTAAAAACAAAACACTGTCGTACTCATCACAACAAAATATATACACGTCTGGGGAAACATGTTGTGTTTAAGCTTGGGCTCCTATGATCTCACGGAGAAACTTTAGCGGGAATCCATCTCTATTCAACCAGCCCCCTCCCCCCACCCGCCCCCTCCCACTTGGACTCTTCATACCTCCAGAGCCTCAGGACCTCAGGACTCCAGCCTCGGTCTAAGCCCAGTCACACTGAAGTCTGAAGCAAAGAAAAACTGTTCACCCTTACCTACGCTTATCAAACTATCCTCCCATACTTCAAACTAAGTGGGAAAAGCTAGTAAAATCTCTACAGTCAAATAACACGACTGTATCCAAAGCTCTGTGTGGCCCAATTCGTTTGGGCACCATTACCAATCTCCATAAACCCAGGGTAGGGGGGTGTAGGCCAGGTGGGATGATCAGAATCAACACTTCTGGTTGCACAATAATGTAGGGTCACAAAACAAACAGCCTGTTTCTATTTAAAATTTTGATGTTTTGTTCGTTATGGATTGTTTGGATTCTTTAAATGGCATTAAAATATTGCTTATCTTGATTATTGTTTTTTTTGGTGTCCTCTTAAATTCTGCTCTGGATGTGGATATCTCACTGGCCACACCCTAGTCCCGCCCCTGGCCAGCCCCCGACGCCCACCCCACACTCTTCCTCCATCTCTGCCACTGGATGTTCTATAGTCTCCTAGGCATTGGATTTTACTAATGGTTGGAGTGGGAAAAAAAAAAAAAAACTCTTCTGGTGTTGGCTGCAGAATTTCTCCCTCACCTTCCTCCTCAGACTCTGCCCAGGCCCCCATCCCTTCCAGAAACGTCTGCAGGCCCCACGGATCCTTAATTCCATTCCAGGATCCTGTGAGAACAGAGAAGATCTTCTCCCATCACTGGTGACCTTTATCCCAAGCCTGCCTGTGTTCTCGAAAGAAGAGGCTGCATTTCATCCACCCTGGGGAGGTCTGACGTTCTGCTTTCCGGCTGAAAGATCCAGAAAACCTGTCCGTTCCCAGGCACCTTGTCATGCAGATGGGGAAACTGAGGCCCCGAGAGGTAAGGAGCTTATCCAAAGTCCAAGAGACAATCGGGAGTAAAGTCCAGAGCTCAGACAGCCGGCCCAGAACGCGACCTCCACTGTCGGCCACAGGCCCCAAATGCCATTAGAATAGCATTCACGTGAGGATCACCCCTAATCTCACCACCTTGCCCCCAGACTGGCTCCACGTTTAACTGGAGGAAACAGAGTCCACTCACTCAGACCTGAATTTGAATCCTGGCTCTATCCGTTAACACTGTGCACCTTTGAGCAAGTGGGTCAACCTCTGAGCTCCAGACACCACGTCTGTAAAATAACTCTTGGCTTTCAGACAGCAGCAGAGCACAGGGGTGAAGTCCGCAGGCCGGGGCTTGAGTCCAGCTGCCCCACTTACGGCTGTGGGATCTGAGCAGGTCATCTGAGCTCCTAGGCCTCCGTGTCCCCTCCCAAAACAGGGATGACAAATATGCTTACTTCACGTGTGGCTGTGAGGATTAAAGGAGCATGGCTGTGAGTCCTCGACACCGTGCCTGACGCCTAGATAATGTTCGTGAAAGGTAGCTACTGTTACTGCTGTTATGGTTCCAGTTCTTTATTGAAAGAGCCTCACTGTCTAGGAAAGGCTGGTTGCCCTCACCTTCCTGTCCTTTTTTTTTATTTAGGCCAAGGGTCAGCAAACTTTTCCTATAAAGAGTCAGAAAGTAAATATTTTAAGCTTTGAGGGCCATGTAGTCTCCATCACCACTACCCAGTTCTGCAGCACAAAACAGCCACACGTGATACATAAATGAATGGGTGTGGCTGTCACAAAACAATTTTATTTGAAGAAGCAGCTGGCAGGCCAGATTTGGCCCACGGCCAAGTTTGCCAACCCCTGGTCTAAGCCACGTGCAGTCCTGTCTGAGTGAACCACCTTCTCTAGCACATAAGTCCTTCTCATGCAGAATAGGAAATTATTTCTTTAAAATATTGTCTCTTCAACACATCTGCATATTAGTCACTTTTAATGGCTACAGAGCATTCTATCCAGAGTGCATGTGCGTAATGGTGAAATATATATACATATATATTTAATATGTGTGTGGCTAAATAAATAACATCTATAATGGTTAAATATATTATGGCATCTATAATGGTTAAATATAGTATGGTTAAATATATTATTATTATATTACTCAACCATTATTTATTATTTTATTTGACAATATTACCTTACCGTGTACCAGATACCCTGTTAGGAACGGGAGACACAACAGTGAGGGATACATACAAGGTCCCTGCCCTCAGGGAATGTACATTCCCACCATTGCTGTTCCCAATTCGGCATGGTCAGCTTTGTCCTCAGTTTTCTGGAATATTCCTCCCACCAGTCCTTAAATGGAATGTGTCAGAACGTGTGTCCCAATTTTTGGTTCTAAAATCGGGGCTTCGTGATCATCAATATCCTTCTCCTTTCTGGTAATTTCCTCTGGATAAATTCCCAGGAGTGGCATCACTGCCCTAAGGGTGTGAGCCTTTTGAGAACTCGATATGTAGCATCAAATTGCTTTCCAAAGAGGGGCACCCGGGTTACACGCTGCCACCAGCACTGTGTGCGCCATGGTTATACCACAACTGGGTCAGTCTTGGGTGTGATCATTATATTTCTTAATTTGTACTCATTTAATAGGTGTAAAATTGAATCTCGTTTTAATTTGCATTTCTTTGATAGTTATGAAGATTGAACACTTTCCCGAATAAAGATACACTTGGATTACTCCATTCATTTATTCCTTCATTTAAAGCATTGCGCACGAACCCTGTACTAGGCGCCAGACGCTTGCCAGGTTCTGAGGACTCGGAGATACATCAGCACAGCTCCTACCTTCAAGGATCGTGCACCCAGTGAGGGAAGCAAACGAGTAAACCCTCAGTCCCAGTGGGTAGGATGGATCATGTGCTACAGGGAGGCCCAGGGACTGTCGGGGAAGAGGAGGGACCAGGCAGGTGACACAGAGGAGAGCGCCGGACCCAGACTGGGGGTTGAAAGGGGTGCCTTGGCTGCTCTGGGTGGGCCTTTGCCAGCCAGTTGAACAAACTGGAAGGACTTTCCTGCTTACGTCTATCCATCTGCTTCCTGTGCTGTGTAACGTCCCAGCGTGTGCATTGTTCTGTTTCTGTGCCTGTGCGTCTGTGCATCTGTTGTCTATGTGCATTTCATGTGTGGTGGTCCTGCCCACGCCTTTGGTTGTGGACCTGGGTGCCTTTGCACTTTCGTGGTTTCGAGGTCATATGAGTGTGTGTGTACTGGGGTGCTGTGCCGTGGCTTCTGCAGCTCTGAGTCAGGCAGATGAGGCCAGGTGGACCTGGGTTCCTGAGGCTGGAGGGATGGGGGGATTTGCAAGGGCTTCTGCTAGCAGAGGTGTCCAGCTGCACCGACCTCTGTTGGCCACTGGCCCTGCTCCAGCCAACCTTGGCTCCAGTCTCTGCCTCTGTCTGCTGTAGGTGGAGAGGGCCGCCCTGGCCTCTCTGGGTTTAACTACATCATCCCAGTCAGATATAGCATCTTCTCTGAGTTTTTAGTCTTTGCCAACTAAATCCCTGCTGAGCCCAGAGCCCTTTTCACAGCCCTCTCTGGGATGGGGAACCCCAGGAACGGGTAGGCTAAACAGAGCTCATCCTCTGCCTTCAGTCACTGGAGAGTCTGTGAATGTCCCCCGCATCAGGAAAGGCACCCAAGCACCTGGCCCGCTCCTGGCCACCAGAGGCCAGCATGAGCAGTGGCATTACTCTGTGTGTTTACAGCCATGCCTGGGCCTCAGATGGCCCGTGGAGGAACAGCCATTGGCCCCAGAGGTAGAGAAGGGACAGAGCTGATGTCGCCTGCTTTGTCAGAGGGCTGGGTGTCCAGCAGCCATCTGCTTAAAGGCCTCCACAAGTGCCTGTGGATGGCCATGTTTTGCTACTGGAAATAAATCACCAGGACAAGGCAAGTGCTTCACTGCCCCCTCCTAACCCAGTGCCCTCCCCCAGATCTAAACACTGTTAGCAATTTTTACAAAAGAGCTTACTGACACATAATTCACATGCGACATAATACACCATTTCAAGTGTATAGTTCAGGCGTTTTTATTACATTCATAGAGTCGTGCAACCATCACTACAATCTAATTTTAGAACGTTCTCATCTGACCATTAGCAGTCACTCCCCAACCCGCCTTCCCCTCCAACCATAGCCCTAAGCAATCCTGATCTAATTTCTGTCCCTATAGATTTGCTCATTCTGGATATTTCATAGAAGTGTACAATATGTGGTCCTTTGGGACTGGCTTCTTCAACTTAGCATAATGTTTTCAAAGTTCATTCATATGGTAACATGAATGAGTACTTCTATTCTATTTATTGCTAAATAATATGCCGCTGTGTAGATACCACGTTTTATTCGTAGATTCATCAGCTGATGAACATTTGGGTTGCTTCCACTTTGGGACTATCGTCAATGCTACCGCTATGAACATTCCCGTACACATTTTGGCGTATGTTTTCGTTTTGCATGGGTACACACCTAGGAGTGGAATTGCTGGATCATAGAGTAACTCTATGTTTTGCTTTTTGAGGAACGGCCAAACTGTTTTCCAAAGTGACTGCACCATTTTACACTCCCACTAGCAGCGAACAAGGGTTCCAATTTCTCCACATCTTCACCAACACTTGTCATTTTCCATTTTTCCAACAATAGCCATTATCATGGATGTGAACTAGTGCCTATCTCCTTGTGCTTTTGATGTGCATTTCCCTAATGCAATTCTGTGTGTATCATTTTTCTATAAATTTTGATATCTTTAATTCATGGTCATGTATATGTATGAAGCTTTGTTGGTTTTTTTTAAAAAAAATACGTTGGTGTGCCCCACTTTTTGAAGGTTTGCTTTATACCACATTTCTTTTTGGAAAGACCTATATTAGTAACTGTTTTCACTAATGGAAAGAAATCTGAAGAGGATTTTAGCTTTTACCAAAAAAAAAAAAAAAACCGTGAAAAGCCAAAATAATACTCAGGGTTTGTTTTGCAGCCAGCTGTTATAGAGGCAGCTCGCTCAGCGCAGCAAGACCTGCGCCATCAGGCTCCTTCCCTGGTAACGACACTCAGCAACTCGGCATCAAGCCAGCATGACTTCGAATTACGTCTGTGAGCATCTATGCTTTATCTTGATATGTCCTAAGGTAATTGCTTCTTCAATTTACATCATTTTGGCTTATTTCCATAAGGAACACTCTACTTTGGGGTAGCAGGGGAAACCTGTACACACTTGAGTTCATTCATCCCTTATTGTCTGCAACTTACTTTTCTCCTTAATAGGCCATGGAAATCTTTCCACATTAGTAACACACATCTATATTACTCCACAGTATGGATGTATCATAATTTTTAAGCAATCCCTTGTGAACATACATTTAAGCTGCTTCAAATTTTCACTATCACAATTAATGCTTCAATGTAAACATCTTTTGATATCTATTTTTGTGTATGAGTTTCTGCAGGTTTCCTAGAAGTTGAATTGCTCCTTCAAAGAATGAGAACATTTTAAATTGTGGTAAGACCCAGCAGGGTGATGTCCAGTGAGACTGTAACAATGTACACCACTAAGAATAGTTTTTGCGAATGTCGACAGATCGTTCTAATGACTAGATCTATCTACACACAGAGTAAGCCTTCCCTGGAGGTAGTGCATTCCTGTATTCCTTTTCACAGGAAGTATATAAGCAAAAAATAGACTTGGTAGAGATGCTCTAGAAAGTTCAAGTGGGGAAGGGGCTGAACTAGACCATTTTTAAGATCTCTCCCCACCCCAAGAGATCATGAGTCTATGAAATGCCTGCACTAGATGAAGGATGTCCCAGCTCACATCTGCTGTCACTTCCATTCCACCCTGGCTTAACAGTGTATTCCAAATATAACTGGCGTCCCAGATGGACTAGTCTCTGCACAGGATCAGTTCACGGGATCTGCAGTCAGATAGAAAAATATACCTGAAAGCAATTGCAAATTAGGCTTACGCTCTTGAGAAACCTCTGAAGGGAAAGTGTGCAGATGTATTTGGGGAGGTCAGAATATATGCTCAAAGCACAACAAAAGACCTTAACAATTCTTTTCTCCTCCAGCTGCCACTCTCAATATCCACACATCTGGCAGCCATGCTTCAAATACCTTCTTCTTTCCCCCACTCTCAACCCCAATGCAAAATTCTCCCCATTCCCTTCCCTTCCCAGCCCCTGCTTCTCACCCCTTCTATGCTTTTCTCCAGGGAACAGCTCTTCCCTTTCTGATGCAAATCTCCTGCCTTCCCCTCCACAGTCCCCAGCCTTTCTACCCGGGTCCAATTCTGCCTTAGAAAAGCTGAGGAATTAGCTGGAGAGGCAGAACTCTTCTTAGTAGGCAGGGTTGCCAGGAAACTGAATGGGCAAGGCTATAGATATAAATTCTCTTCAGCTATAGAAAGAAGGGAGTGAGAACACGAACGTCCACACATTAGTCATTTTGGGCCCTTAGTAGGTTCTAAGTACACAAACCTGTTTGGAATGGTGCGGAATTCAATCCAACAACGTGTGATTTTGGAAACAGCCGGTCATTACATGTTATTACTGTGTTGGACGGAAGGCAGCCCAATTATCTTCTTAGGTGGCCTTGTGTGAATGTATGTGCTGACACAGACAGAGAAGGTAGTAGAAAGTCCTTGGGGCTGATCGATTTTTATTCTAGGAGAGGAAAATGGAGATCCAGAGACAAAGAAAGATTTACCCAATGTTGCACAGCAAGTCAGTTATACAACCAGAGATGGCGCTAGAACCAGGTCCCCTGCTTAGGACCAGCCGCATAATTTGCAGGGCCCAATGCAAAATGAAATGCAAGTCCCCTTGTTAAAAAATGATTAAGAATTTCAAGATGGCTACAGCAGGGCATTTAAGCAAGCATGGCCCCCTCTGCCTCTGCTCAGGTCACAGGTCCATGAAGTTGGCCCTGCCCCTAACCCCCAGCCCTGGACTCTCCCTTTCCACCAGCGCTGCTCACCTTTGGTAAAAACTAGGGAGGGAGAAAGGATGACACGTGAATGTAGCCAGGCCCACAGGTTCACAGTCAAAATTAGTGGTTCTCAAATTTTGCTACATGATGGATCACCTGGGGAGCTTGTAGAAGTCCCAAATGCCAAGGCTGCCCCTGGAAAAATTAAATCAGAATCTCTGTGAAAAGGGCACAAGTGTCAGTATTTTTTTTTAAACTTCCCAGATGATTCCAATATGCAGCAAGTTTGAGATCCACGGATCCCCAGAGGCGCAAACTTGAAGGACGAGCATCCTGAGTGTGGGGATCACGGAACGCTGGCAGCTGGGCCCTAATCCTGTCCCTGGAGCAGGGGCTCAGCCCAAGTGTAATCTAATTACTGTCTCTTCTCCTCGTTAATGCCGGCACAGCCCGCACCCTGGAGATGACTGAATGCATAAATAAGTAGGTCTGAGCCCTTCTTATTCAGGTTTCCCTCATAAATATGTATTCAGGGAAATTTCTAAGAAACGTGATATTATGTCTCTCCAGAATTGTTCGAGTCTATTGGGAAAATAAATATTGAAGAGGTTCATCAGATGTGTTCCGCTGCTAGCTTCGAATTCAAGCCCTATGTCCTTTCACCATCGAGGAAAAGGCATCAGAGGGGAGGGGAGTCTTTCCCACCGCCCTGCCTGACACCCACGCTGGCTGGGAAAGGATGCCCCCTCTGTCCTTTTCCTGGGCTCTCAGCAGCTGTGTCCGGTTCCAGCTGCCAGTCCCAGCACCTCAGCTGCCCAGCTGGGGGACCTTGGGAGGATGCTTCTCCTACCTGGATCTCGGTGTCCTCTTCTCCTGGGGACCGCAAGCCTCCTACGGCAGCTCAGACTTCCCCGCACAGCTCAGACTTCTACAAAGTTCTGCTTGACCGTGCTGGCCTCCGTCTGCCAACTCTTTATGTTGCCACGGCCACCTGCAGGGCTCAATGACATCTGCTTTCCCAACCCAGAGAGCGCCCTGTGAGGGGTTTCACAGGTGGGGTCCAGGTTTCTGACCCTCTGAGTCCCCAGCCTCCACTGCGCTGACTCCCCTCCCCCGTCCTTGGCCACCTCCAAAGTTGATATAGTACCATCTCTACAAGCATCTTCTGAAGGCCATAAAGACGAAAAGTTTAAAAGCTCCCATTTAGAGAAACTGGCTGGAAAGTTTGAACCACAGGCTCCTTCAGACATGATTACCCAAACATAATTTGCACAAACATCATAATTTTTGCCAATAGCATAATAATAAAATGGGTAGAGGGCTGCTGAGTGATCAAGGGAGAAATGCTTCAAACATCACTGCCTGTTCCCGTCTCGCCTTTTAAGTGAATCACTTGTTGCCAAAATCCAACGAGGAACAATGAAGCAGAGGGAATGGGGTTGGCTTTGTACTGTTTGCACAAAACCAACCCATGCCCAGTTAGCCAAGCGTCCACCCCAGGGCACAGCCCTGTTCCAGGTGCCACATGGACCGTCAGGGTGAATTTAACACAGCTGAAGCGGAGGTGTGTCATTCCAAGTGGACTGGCCAGGAGACTGGTACCAGGTTGTTCCGTGGGCAGTGAGGCCACGGGTGTGGGAAACCTCCCCTGAGAAGGGGCCTTCTGGGAATGAAGGCGCCGTTGCCTCACCCAGAATCCCTTGGCCTCCTCAAAGAAAAGCTGGAAGAGATGGAATCATCCCACTGAAATCTCTCCACTTTATAGACAGTGAAAGCGAGGCCCATGACATCTGTGATGTACTTGGGGTCGTGCAGGAATCAGTGCTGAGGGCCTGATCTGAACTCAGACTGGCTACAGCTGGGACTTGACGGTGCCCTGGGAGTGGACAGGGAGTGCTCCCTAGGACCCCAGTACCTGTTATCTACTGATGCTTTCCAACTATCCAAACACTCGGTGGCTTAAAGCAATACCAATATTGCATTGGTGTTATTTCTTCTAATGCTGAGGGCAGATGGGCCCAGCGGGGCCATTCTACCCCACGTGGTTTAGCCGAGGCCACTCCCATGGCCGCATTCCGAGGAGAGCTCACGTGGGGCTGGAATGTCCGAAGTGGCTTCTCCACCTCCTCCGGGGGCCTCTCCTCATTCATCAGGCAAAAGCAGAGGCTGCCAGGCCTGTAAAGGCAAGTGTTGAACTAGTGCAGCACCACTTCCAACACTTTCTGTTGGTGGAAATCCCATGGCAAACCCAGCATCCAGGTGGGAGGAGACTATACCAGAGGGAGCCTACCAGGAGGCAGTGGGTACAGGGGCTGCCGGTTCATCGGTCAGTCCACCCCCGCCCCTCCTGGGAAATGCCCCACCCTGAGCCCAGCTGCAGCCGAAGCACTGACCTGGCCGCCCACCGACCCCTGACCATAAACTGAGCCTGTGTCCTGGCCCCCAGATGAACAGTGTCCACGGCTGCCATTGAGACCTACTCTGCCCAGCCCCTCAGGAGTAGGACGAGGGTGAACAATGAGAATCCAAGAAAAATAGGGGGGACTTTAATCTCACAAAGGACTTTGTCAGAGGTGGCCAGAGAGGAAACAGGCTACCTCAGGAAGGAGTGATGTCCTTGTCACAGGAGGTATGTAAGGACAGTTGAAATGGCCACTTAGCAGAGTTCTGTGAGTGTGTGCGGGGTTGGGGGAGAACGTGGGGACCTGTAGACCCCTGCACAGATCCTGACAGGGCAGAGGAACCCGTGGCTCTAAAATTCCTTCCCCAGCCCTGAGCTCCAGGCCAGAAAACTATAGCGGGGGAGCCCAGGGACCAGAGATCTAGCAGCTGGGACCAGGAAAGAGCACTGGACCACTTTTCATCCAGCCTCTGCCCTTGAATCACTATGACCAGATGATCTTCCAATGAATTACCCACAGAGTAATAATCAGTTAATAGTAATCAATTCCCCAGGCCAAATTCAGATCGCTTGCAATCCCCTATCTTCCCCACAGCAAATCCCAAACCTCTCAGCTCTTCCCAGACTGATATGGCCTTGACCCTACTGTCCTTCCCTGGCCACTGCCCCTCACTCCCTGGGCTCCAATCACAAGGGAAAGAATTAACATTCCCCAAACTCCAAGACCTCCCTTGTGTTACAAGCATCTACATCAGGTTCTAATTCCTAGGATGGTCTTTTTCTCTTTCTAGGCAGAGTAGGGTGGGCAGAAAGATGGGAGGATCCATAGTAGGGGGTAGTAGCCTAGAGGAGTCAAGGAAAGCAGCCCTTAGGGAAAGTCCAAACTTTTACGTGCCTCCTATGTACTAGACATGGTTCTAAGAACTTTACATGCAATATTTTAGGTAATCCACATAACAACCCTATGAGCTAGGGCTATCCCCATTTTATGGGTAGGAAAACTGAGGCTCAAGGAGATGAAGTATCTTACCACGCTCAAACACAGGCTCACAAGCATGTATGACTGAGAACATTTTACACCTTCTCTGTCCTCACACCTACTAATCCCTTTTCTTTATCCTCCCACTTAGCTGAGTCCTTAAAATGGTCTCCTCTTCATTGAGAAAATATTTATTCTTTTTTAAAATTTATTCAAAAATATTTATTGAGCGTCTATTATGTGTTCTTGTGTGCAGAATCACTCCTGACTCATCCTTGACTCACAGCATCAAAAGTAGGCCTTGGGGGCTTCCCTGGCGGCGCAGTGGTTGAGAGTCCGCCTGCCGATGCAGGGGACGCGGGTTCGTGCCCCGGTCGGGGAGGATCCCACATGCCGCGGAGCGGCTGGGCCCGTGGGCCATGGCCGCTGGGCATGCGCGTCCAGAGCCTGTGCTCCGCAACGGGAGGGGCCACAGCGGTGAGAGGCCCGCGTACCGCAAAAAAAAAAAAACAGTAGGCCTTGTACTAAGCAAGAGTTTGGTAAAAATTTGTTGGATGGATGGAGAGATAGACAGTTGCATGCTAGACGGATGTACGGTAGGATAGATGAATGGATGGTTGGGTGGATGGAAGGATGGATGGATGGATACATCATGGTTGCATGTCTGGGTTAACAGTTGAAAAAACATACAGAGGAAGATGGACAGAGGATAGATGGATGGAGGGTGGACAGGTGGATGGATGGGGGAAGATGGATGGATGAACGCATGGGTGGATGGTGGATGGATGGTGTGGGATGGATGGGTAGACAGATGGATGGGTGGATGTCTTCATGAAACTCTAGTTTAATTACACTGATTGAGAAACCAATCTTTAATGCCCAGAAGCCCCCAGCTGATCCCTTCCCAACCCCAACTAGCCTTTCCCTCTGTTCCAAGAATAGATGGGATTTTCCCGACCCATCGCCAAGTTCCCACAGGGGCCGTTTGTTTTAAGTGTCCCGGACGGCTCTGTGGTGGTGCAATTTAGTCCTCGTTAGCAGCCACTGTAACCGGACTGCAATTTCCAGACCGTTGGGTGGTAATTGCACACGAGCAGCTCCGCGAGGCTCTGCACCTATAATGACAAGCTGAGCCTTTTCCTCTCTCCGTGCTGCTCCAAATGCCAACAAGCAGGTGAGCTCCTGATGCTGTATTAGCGTGTGGCGCTTTTCATTACTAAATGACTCCAGGGCTGTCCAAATGAGGAGAGCAATTAGGCCGATCAGGGGAAGACAAAGCATCCCTTGATGAGTATAATGATGACACAGGCAGAACCGCTCTGGCCTGAGGTAGAGTGTGAAATCAGAGCCCCGGGCTCCACTGTGGTACAAATCAGACGCTCAGCTCGTCCCTTTTGCCTACCCTGGGCATCCATCACTGCCCCTGGGGCCTCAGCACCCACAGAGAAGAAACAACCAGTATTTCCATGTAATTAGAAGAAATTGCATGTCCAGCACCCCTTACTGAGATTAGTAGTTGCTAGTAGGGTGGACACTTTCCAAGAAAAATGTTAGTCATTGAAGAGGAGTTAAATAACTGAGGATTATTTGCTGAAAACTGTATGCCCCTTAGCACAGCAATTAAGATTCTCCTGGATTTCATTTGTGCCTCTAGTTTTAGCCCTCGAATTCCACAGCTTTTGCAAGACACCACGCACTGTCATGCCTCTGGGAGTTTGCACATGCCGTTCCAACTGCCTAGCGTGCTCTTCCCTTCATCTGCCAAACCCTCTAATGTGTCACCCACTGACGCTCAGCTGAACCATCAAAGTTGCTGCTGTGCCTGTGCTCTCCTCTAAACCATTTCTACTTTTCACACCACACTGTTAATTTGGGGTTTGCCTGCATGCCTCCCCCACTAGACTATGATATATCTCCGTCTCTCTAGCACCCAGAAATCTGAGATTGTCCCAGACAAAGAACCATAATCCAACCTGCCTCCTGTTTTTGTAAATAAAATTTTATTGGGACATGGCCGCATACTTTGTTTACATGCTGTGTACAGCTGCTTTCTCACCACAAAGGCAGAGTTGAGTAGTTGCATGGCCTGCAAAACCGAAAAATATTTGCTATCTGGACCTAACTGAAAATGTTTGCCCACCCCTGGGCCAGGGTGAGACACACCCAGCCCCTCACTGTACAGGTGGGACGTAATCTTTAGCAGAGGTGAGAAATGGCTCTCCCAAGGTCGCAGCTCTTGAAGCAGAGCTGTGGCCAGGAGCCAGGCCTCTGACCCTCTTGGCAATATAGCACCCTCCCAAGGCCTGGGGTTGAATAGCACTCCTCCCCTCTGGAAGACCCTCCTCTCTGGCCTGGGAATGAGAAACTTGGAAATCCAGAGACCAGCACAGAGGGCACCCCTGAAAATATAGGAGCTGGCCAGGCCTTGAGTCTCGTGCGCCCAAGGAATCCCATACACAAACGTTCTGGGGCATGAAACAGCCTGCTATGAGAAGTGGGCAGACATACAGGACTGAAACCATGAGAATCCAGACACTGTGGTTGATGAAGGGTAAGTGAATTTAACCCCTTTAAGCCTCAGTTTCCTCATCTGTACGATCGGGCTGAAAATGGTTACCTTAGGAGATAATTGTGCAAGATGACAGAAAGGGTTAGACAAGGTGTATAAAGAAGCCAGCACGAGGCGGGTCCTCAGCGTTCCTTCCTGTGTGGTGCTGACTTGAAGGGACCTCACGTTAGCTCCCAGCGCTACCTGCTCTGTGCATATGGCCCTGCTCTGTGCATATGGCCTGCTGACCTGCCACACAACGAGCTTGTCCCAAGCAGGTGTGCCAGCCCAGCTCAGAGCCAGCGCCTTCCTGAG
This sequence comes from Aethalodelphis obliquidens, assembly GCF_003676395.1. Taxonomy (NCBI): domain Eukaryota; kingdom Metazoa; phylum Chordata; class Mammalia; order Artiodactyla; family Delphinidae; genus Aethalodelphis; species Aethalodelphis obliquidens. The sequence goes on from NW_020837982.1 coordinate 9,253,298, forward strand.
TCTCTGGGGCTCACTGTCCCTCCATCTCTCCAAGGCTCTGGGCAGAGACTCACTATGTGGAGGTTCCCCTTGTGGCACACACCTCGCCCGTGCCAGGCTGATAGGATCCAGTGAGACGTGTTTCTCAGGGCCCTTGCCTCTGACAGATTTCCGGCTCTATGCAGGTAGAGTGGCCTTTGCTCTACTTAGAGCCTTTCACTAACTGGGTACACAAGTTATTTCACTTCTCTGAACCCCCAGTGTCCTCCTCTGCAAAATGGGGAAATACAGTCAGCCTGGCTGGATGCTCTGAGGATGAAGTGAGCTAACGGATGTAGAGAGACTGGTCCCACGTAGTCTCTGCATTCATGGCCTTATGACTGAGTGCGATTCATTGCTTCACCCGCAGGCAGACAGCTGGGAGCAGCATGTGTGTCCCCCGTTCCTATTCCTCTTTCTCATCCCATTCCTCCCAGCCCTATTGAGAGGTTTTTCTTCCTGCCGCCCTGATTTTCTTCTCCTTCCTGCCCAGCCTCTGAGCTGAATGCTAATGGGCCCAGGCCAGGTCTCAGCCAGCGAGCTCTTGTAGGAAATGGCTGGTCCAACCTCAAGGGGCAGACCTCAGGGAGGGTGCAGGAGGGAATAGGACCCGACAAGGAGAATGTCTAGGGCTCACCTTCTGCATCCTTAGTCAATTCTGAATCACTTTCCACCTCCCACATGGTCCTTCCCACACCCCTCTTTCCCATTTCCCACTTCACAAGAATAATAAGTGTATTAACACCTTCCCTTCTTTCTGCTTTTGTTGTCCTATCTTTAACTTTTTACATATGTTTTAAACGATGCTTAAAATGTTATCATTTTGTTTTAAACAGTCAGCTGTCTTTTCTCAAAATTATGAGAGTAAAACATTAGCTGTGCTCTTTCCCTCCTGGAGACTCACTTTCCATCAGGTAACTTCCCATCATTTCTTTTCAGCCTGGAGAGTGCCGTTAGCAGATCTTCTGTATGTCTGCCGGCAAAACCTTCTCTCAGCTTTCATTTGTCTAAAAATCACTCCATTTCATCCTCATTTTTAAAGGATATTTCACGAATATAGGTAGTAAAACTGCCTGGGTTGACAGGTTGGGTCTTTTTTTTTTTTCTTTAATCACTTTAATGATATTATTCCTTTGTCTTTTGGCCTCCACTCTTTCTGAGAAGTCCGTGGTGGTTCTAACTATTGTTACCCTATAAGGAATGTATCTTTTTTCCTCTGGCTCCTCTCAAGATTTTCTCTATATTTAGTTTTGAGTGGTCTGACTATGATATGGTCAGCTATTTATTTCTTTATTTCAAATTCAGCTATTTATTTCTTCATATATTATTCCTGACCAATTATCATTATAGTCTCCTTCTAGAACTTCTATCACCAGTGTGTTAGATTATTTGAAATTGTCCTGTGCCCTTTCAAGGCTGTGTTCATTCATCTTCAATCATTTTCCTTCAATCATTTTCCTGTCTGCTCTCTCCAACTGGATCATTTCTAGTGATCTATCTTCAGACTCACATATTATTCTTCCATCACCTCTAGCCTGCTATTAAATCCAACCAATGAGTTTTTTCTTGACTATCGGTCCCATTTTCCTGTTGTTTTTTTTTGTGTGTGTGAGTGAACTCCTGGCCCACAGGCCATCTCCAGTCTCAGCGCACTGCAGGTCACAGAGGTCCATCCCGTACACACTGGTATCTCCATTTAACTTCTAGCCTATAGAAATTATTACCGTGTTTTAAATAATGCCAGTCCTATCAAAAACAAGACAAAATTCCATTTGTACCTACATGGCATTTATATTTTAACTCTTTGCGTATGTTTAAAAAGTGGAGGGCACCTCTCTGGTGGCGCAGTGGTTAAGAAAACGCCTGCCAATCAGGAGACACAGGTTTGATCCCTGGTCTGGGAAGATCCCATATGTCGCAGAGCAATTAAGCCTGTGCGCCACAGCTGCTGAGCCTGCAAGACACAACTACTGAGCCTGTGTGTCACAACTACTGAAGCTCGCGTGCCTAGAGCCCGTGCTCTGCAACAAGAGAAGCCACTGCAATGAGAAGCCTGCTCACCGCAACAAAGAGTAACCCCTGCTTGCTGCAACTAGAGAAAGCCCACGCACAGCAACGAAGACCCAACGTAGCCATAAAATAAATAAATAAATTTATTACAAAAAAAATAGGATTAGGAAGGCTCCAGTGTGTGCTGATTCCAACACCATGACCAAAAGTCAAAAGCATTTTAAAAATACTTAACAGCTATTAAAAGAAAATGGCATGGGCTTTTGGAAGTAGTGAGTTGCTCCCACTGCAAGTGTTTAAAGAAAACTTCTAGGCCCATCTGTTGGGAGTGTCACAGAGGGGAATTTCTACATGTTGAGAGGGCTAGAGCAGATGAACCCTAAGGATTTGTTCAAACATATAACTTATTCAACACGAACGTACCCATCACAGAGCTAGCATACAACAGATGCTTGCAAAGCAGGCAATAACATATACCATTATTATTATAGCCAAGTTCAGCTCATCACAGCCCAGTCTATTGTGGCCTCTCCTCTGGGTAATATTTACCTTTAAGCAGCTAAAAGCTTCAGTCCCAGAGCCCAGGCTTGAAAACTGCTCCACCATTTCAGAATAGAAAAGAAAATGTTTCTCAGCTGAAAATCATACTTGCAGGTTATGAAAATGATTCAGAGCACTTCTTTTTTAACATTTCTATAGTGATTCCCAGCCTTCTTGTTTTATTGTACAATAGCAGGCCCTGGGACAGAGAATATATTACCACACAAATGTGAAAGAATCTCTTCCCAGGGAACCGCCTGCATACCAAGTGCTGTGCCCCACTCGGATTCCCAGTTTAAAACAATGGCAGCAAGAAAGCATCCAGGTTCCCTCTCTCTGGGGCCAGTGTCGTGGAGCTCAGAAAGCCCACTTGGACCACAGCGGAGGTCTGGTTGTTTGGGTCCCACCCTAGTGGGGCTGACTGTGGATGGAGTGAGTGCAGGCCCTGCCCTGGGGAGGCACAGGTGGGCCTCCAATATGATTGGAGCCAGTGGGTCGTCATCATCGTCGCCACTTAATGGGGCTCGTGTGGCCCCCTCCGGCAGACACCAGGAAGGGGTCCTAATTGCCTTCTTGGTGAAACCTCACGTTCCCCTCCCCTCACCCGTCCAAGCATAACTAAATGACTGAGTAATGGCTCCATAAACGGCCATCTGATGAGCCTGCTCCCAAGGGGAGGGATACACAGACGGGCAGCGCGCGCGGGGCTCCAGCACAGGGATTCCCATCCATCTCTGTCCCTGGGCGTGCCCACGCTCATCTGTCAGGCCCTGACGGGAGCTCTCGTCGGTGCAACGGGAGTTACAACGGGCCTCTTTGTTCTGTACACACGCGGACGACCCAGCTGCCTCCTCCTGCCCGCAAGGGGGAAGTCGCTCTGCAAAGCCAGGCGGGGGTCTTCAGGTGAAGAAAGAGGGCAGGGGCTTCCGAAAGGGGAGGGGCCTGGAGACTTGGCGACAGAAGGCTATGCTGAGGGAGAAGGCAGCAATGAGAAGTCCCTGAGACCCTGGTACTCTCTGACTTACGCTGCAAAAGTGTCTCCTCGCCTTCTCACAGCTACCCCAGGGACAGGGAGTGAGCAGCCCTTGTCCCCTCCCCCAGCCCCTGGAGCGAGGTGGGGGCAGGGGAGCTATGCGGGAGGGGAGAGCAAGCAGATGGCCCGCCTTGTGCACTCTTCAGAGGTGGGTACCGCCGGCCCAGGGATTGCCCCTAATCATCACTCCTCCCCGCGCCCCGCTAACACCCTGAGAACCTGGCGAGGATGCTAGATCCATGGCGCGAGTTTTTGCTGCTTTCACCAAGGGTCATCCCTGCCCTCTGCAAGTAAAAACACCTTCCCCCACCCACCTGCCCAGGCCCAAACCTCCCTGGGGTGAGCTGCCTGGGGTCTTCCCTGCACAGGCAGAAAATCTGCTTTGCCCGTTTCTTTGTTTGTTTGGTTTTTCTCAATATGGAATCCTGTGGAGGAAAGGACTCCCAGGCTGGCTCAGGCTGAGTAGAGGTGGGATCAGGCCTGATCCCCCGGCCTCTGCATCAGGTTTCCCACCTGAGAGCACTCAGGTGAAAGAAGAAATGTGTCCTAGATCCAGAAGCAAAAGAGGGTAGAAACAACTTCAAACGATAAGGAATACGCAGACCTCTGGATGCAGTAAAGAACTGGGCCTCAGTTTTCCTTGCCCATAAAATGGGGATAGTATTTCTTACCCTCCCCTCTCGAGTGACTGTTCTCAAGATCTAGAGAGCTCACCTATGAAAGTGTGGGACACAGTGCGGGCCTTACAGAAGATGAGCAGGGCCAAGGGGGTCTGGGAAGGACCCAGAAGCGGGTTTGTTTCCAGCTGGAAATCAGCCTTTCCCCAGGAGGCTGACGCCTGCTGCACTTGAGTCTGGGGGGGTGAGGGGCACTTGCTCACCATGTTTTGGGTTTGCTCAGAGGCGAACCAGGAGACCAAAGCAGACAGGAAGCTAGCAAAGGAGTCCTATCCCAACCCTGACAAAGCCCCGACCTGGACACAGGCCTAGACCCAACCTTGCCCCCTCATACACTGAGCTCCGACCCTGTTTCCAATGTTGATCTTGGATTGACATCTGACCTTCGGCACAACTGAGCCCTGATCCTGGCTGTGGACACAATTCTGTGTCTTCCCATCCTTCTCCTGAAACCTGCTCTGGCCCCAAGGGGCCCGGGTGAGACTGCAGACAATTCTGTGAAGCCCATTTCTTGTCGTGGGGTCAGAGGAGGCATAGATACAAACATTTTCAAAACCAGGAAGTCCTGTCCCACCTCCCACGGGCCGGAAGTGGCGAGGGTTGGCAGTGATGCCCCCACCTTAGTCACTTCCATCTCGTCTCACAGGAATACAGATTTCATTGCCGTTTACTTATGTTCCCAATTAAAGTGAAAAAATATCAGCTCATCGGAGAGAGGACGGCAGACCCAGGCCTGCAGCCCCGCAATCAGAATCCACGGGTTCTGGCGGGTTTGGTCCTGTTCTACCCCTTCCAGCGAGTACCTCCCAGTGTTCCCGGACATTCCCCAGCCACAGAGGACCCTTCAGGTCACTTCGCGGAGATGCCGTTCTGGGTCTGATTCTCCAGATTTGGTCATTGCCCCTGGGTTACAATTTGTGATTCCGCCGCCACTGCCTCCCACTTCCGCCCGCCCCTGACCCCAAGCCCGTCTGAACATCCCCGCTGACTTCATGCCTTTCTCCCTGCTAAGGAGAGTCGCATACCAGATGTTCCTTTGCGTCCTGCTGGCCGAGCTCAGGATCCCAGCCACCATCGCCAGGGCCAGGCTGGCTGACCACTGGGCCTTTGTGGTGTGGACTCTCCAGCCCAAACATCTGCTTGTGGGCTGGCAGGGCTGTGGCTCAAGTGCCCCCGGGTGCGGGGTCTGGAGAGGAAGCATGTTTCTCCTCGGTCCAACTGCCATTGGGTCAAGGGACGATGAAGCTCAGGGTACAAGGTGCTACCAGAGGGGCCCAAAGCAGGAACTCAGGGAAGAGAGGCCGGAACCCAAGTAGGTCCCCATGCCAGGCCTGGCAGCTGGACAGAAATAGGATTAGAGGGGGAGCAAGCCGAGGACAGGAAGCGGGGTATCCAGGACCTTGGCCATGGTCGTAGGGATGTGGGATTCTGCAGTAGGTCTGGCACTAATAACAGGCACCCAGTGATGCCTGCATCCCTGCCAGGTTTGGGAGTAACACGGCACTAGACTCGAGTCAGACAGCCATGTTCCTCTGCCCCAACTCCACTAGGCCCCCGCTTTGTTCAGAGTGAAGGTCAAGGTCTTTGCAGTGGTCTGCAAGGCTCTGTGGCACCTGACCCTCACTTACAGGCTGACCTCACCTACGACCACTAACCCCTCCCTAACTCTGGCTTCCTTTCTGTCTCCCAAGACATGCCAAGCGTCTACTCAGCAGGGCCTGTGTACAGGGCTTTCCTTCAGCCTGGCTCACTCTCTCTCCGGGTAGCCACATGGCTAATCCCTTCGCCTTCTTTAAGACTTTGTCCAAATGTTACCTTCTCAAGGAAGTCTCCCCTGACCACTATACTTCAACAGCAAAAGCCAAGACACCCCCCTTCCCAACCTCCAGGCACTCCCGATGCCCCTTACTCAGCACAGCTCTCTTTCTTCCCAAAGCATCTGTCCTTCTAGCGTACTCATGATGGATCGATTCATCATGTTTATCCGTTGTCTATCTCCTCCAATAGAATGTACACTCATGGGAGCAGGAAGCCTTCTCACTGACATATCCAAGTACCTGGCCCGTGGCAGGCACCTCATAAATATTTGTCGAATAAATGAACCAACCTGGGCTCTAGAGTTAAACAAACTTAGGTTCAAATCTGTCTGCGACTTGTGACTCTGTGACTCTGCTTTAGTCACTTCTTGCCTCTAAACCTCAGTTTCCACAGCTGTAAAATGGGGATTGTGTTATCTACCCCCACAGGGCTGTTGTGAGGACCCAGTGGGACAGTGCACGGAATGAATGGCGGTTTCTGTTGCTATGACGATTGTGTGTTAATACCTGTGTGGTCAGGATGCCACGTGGATGCAGCTACATCCGCAGCCAGCTCTCCGCAGAGGAGGCCGTGGGGCTCAGCTGGCCATCCTCCACCTGTGCCCAGAGAGGGAGTTGTGGACCGGGCATCTGCAAGGTCCCTGAAACGCTGCCTGGAAGGAAGGGGAATTCTCAGGCATCACAGGCTGTAATTCCAGGGCACAGGGCTGGATTCTAAGGCCGGCGTTCAGAAGCGCAGTTTCACATGAATGGACTCTCAACAGAGAGGAAATGATTTTAATCAGCTGAAAGAACACAAAGGGCGTCCATCTTCCGTTGTTTAAGGGAAGAATTAATCTCAGGAGTGTGGCGGTGAGGCAGTGAAGAGAGGAAAGCCGGGGCAGATTTAAATGTTGAAGAGAGAATTCTCCATAAAATAACTGAACAGGGCTGTGGGCCCAGACAGCGCTGGTCGTCATAATTCCACGTGTGCCCTTCTCAGCGATGGGAACACGCAGTAATGATAAAAATCACTACAACGCCCTTTACAGATTACAAAACACTTCCATATCCATTGTCTCATTTAGTTCTCGTAAAAACCATCTGAGGTCAGCATTATTCTCTCTGTGTATCACCGGGCGACCGGGAGTCACAGACATGCTGCCGAACTGGCCTTTAACCCAGCACGGAGTCTTCATTAGCCGGTTCACAATAAGCTTTACGTTTCTGTACTTCTTTTTAACCTTTTTATTGATGCATGACATACACACAGAAAAGTGCCTGATAGGGTTCAGGACACGCTATCCCCAAATGTGGCACGTTGGCAACATGGGATATTTTAAGCTGAAGGAGTTTGAGAAAAATGGCAGAAGTCAGAGAAGGTCACTCTGACCTTCTCCCCCACCTCTCCTCCTTCTTCTCTGAAACAGGTCATAAAGCCTTCATGTGAGAGGTGCCCTCCCAATACCTGGAGGAAAGGAGCATCCTTATTCTTTTTTTTTTTTTGCGGTACACGGGCCTCTCACTGTTGTGGCCTCTCCCGTTGCGGAGCACAGGCTCCGGACGCGCAGGCTCAGCGGCCATGGCTCCCGCGGCATGCGGGATCTTCCCGGACCGGGGCACGAACCCGCGTCCCCTGCATCGGCAGGCGGACTCTCAACCACTGCGCCACCAGGGAAGCCCCAGCATCCTTATTCTTACAGAGGGATGCCGAGAAACATCCCGACAGACGGACCTTGCTAAGTTGCCCCCAGTTTCCTACTCTAACCTCATACTCCTAACCCTACCATAGGCTCCCTGACTGCCCATTCTCCATCAAAACCAGCATAATAGTCAGTTCTCTTTGAGTCTTCATTTCCTCGTGAAGCCTCTCATGTCAGGTCAAACTTACGTTAAATAAATGTGTATGCTTTTCTTCTGTTAATCTGTTCTTGTCAGTTTAATTTTCAGACCAGCCAGGGACCCTAAGAGGCTCAAGGAAAACTTTTTCCTCCCCTACACGCCCAAATATATAATGAATTTTCACTAAGGAAACACAGCTGCATCAGGAATAGAACACTGCCAGCAACCCTGCCTGTTTCTATCCAATCACACCCTCCCTTTCCCCAAAGGTAACCTGGCATCTGTCATCATAGACTAGTTCCGCCTATGCCTTCACATTCTATAAATGCAATCGTTCAGGACTATTCTTCCCCTCAACATTACGTTTGTTACATGTGGTTAGAGTTCATTCATTTCCGCTGCTGTGTACTCCATTGTCTGAGCATCACAAAAATTGATCCTTTCCATTGTTGATGGACATTTGAGTGGTTTACGTTGGTTATGCATCTAGGAGTGGAATTTCTGTGTCGTGGTGTAGTGGACTCTGTTTAAATTCAGTTTTCCAAATAGTTTAGGAAGTAGCTTTCCAGAGTAGCTACATAAATGGACACTCCAACCATAGTATAAGAGTTTGGGTTGCTCTGTGTCTTCACCAACACGTTGTACTGTCTCTTAAATTTCAGGCTTGCTGATGGGTGTGTAATGGCATCTCACTGTGATTTTAATTTGCAATTCCCTGATTAATAAGGCTGAGCTCCTTTTCAAATGCTTATTGGCCATTGGGACAGCCTCTTTCATCCAGTGGCTATTTAAGTATTCTGTCCATTTTGTTCATTTGCATTTTTCTTATTGATTTGGATGAGTTATTTATATATTCTGAAAATGAATCCTTTGTTGGAAATATAAATTACAGATGGGAGGGTTGAGAAGATTTTCTTTTATCCCAGAGGATTGTCCCATGAAATTCTACCTTTCCCATAAACCAAACTCTCTGGTATACTTGAGACTCTTTCTGGATTCTCTATTGTCTCATCCACCTGCCTACTCCTTCTCCAGTATCAAATTGCTCTAATTGCCGAGTTTCAGATGTTTTAGTATCTAATCAAGCTGGTCCCACTTCAACAGTTTTTTTTTCTCAGAATTTTCCCAGTTATTTTTGCAGGTTTTTTTCCCAGATAAACTTCGGTTTTATTTCACTGGATTAAAAAAAATCCTGCAAAATTTTAGTTGGAATTTCACTGATCAATTTACTTTGAGATCATGCGCCCCTGTGATGTTGAATATTATTACTACCCAACAGCAAAGACTTGCTTCTGATTTGACGTGACCTTCCGTATGTCTCTCAACAGAGGTTAGAGTCTTTTTCACAGGGATACTGATCGACTCAGGGTAAATATATAGTCAAGTGTTTTGCACTTTTCTAGATTTTTTGTAATATTTATATATAATATAATTTTTTAGGCAAAGTAGCTAGAGTCCCCTGACCCTGGAGCTGATTTTGAGCAAATCAGCAAAAGGCATCTGTCTTTTCTGAGCTCTTCATTTCAGAGTCCCCAGCGCTGTCAGGACCTTTCAGCCTCATTTTTATCCACCCCTCTTTGACCTCATACTCCCAGAAACCCAGGATTTTTCCCAGGCCATCTTTGGCAGGTGCTGTCTTCATTTCATATGCCCTGGGTTTAATGAGAATGCTTCTAGTCTCTCACCATTAGATTGATTTGAGCTCAACTTTTTAAACGATGCTAAGAAAATGTCAGTCTGAATCAGAATGCTTTTGGCTGCAGGTCATAGAAAACTCACTCAAGCTAAAACAATAAAGAGAATTTATCAGCTTGGGTAAAAAATAGCCCAGTGGTAAAGTATGCTTCAGGTGCAGTTTGATCCGGGCTCCAGTTTCACTGTGACTCTCTGAGCTCTACCCTCCTCTACACTCTGGCTTTGTTGTCTGGTTGCCTTTCCTCTTGGGGAAAAAAAAAAAGACTGCCCAGTTTAAGATCTGACATTTGCACACCACAAAGCCCAGAAGGAGAGAGAGCTTCTGTTCCTTCAACTTTTAAAGAAATAAGAAGTCCCGAGGTTTACCCTGCACCATCCAGGACTCTTTTTTCATATTTGGAATAATCATTGTGGTCAAGAAATGACTTGTCCATCCTTAACTATTCCTTGTGATGGTGAAATTATTCTCACCAACTTGGGGTTAAGGAGCCTCCCTTAGCACAGGGTGGAGGTCAGTACAACTCAAACCCTTGGCTGCCCCAATGGGGGAAGGGTGGATGGACACTGGGGAAGTGTACCATCTACTCCCATATGTGAAGTTAGTTAGTTTGTTGTTTGTTTTAAATCAGGAGTGAATATTGAATTCAGTTAAAATTCCTTTTTGGTATCTAATTGAGTTCATCCTCTGGTGTTTTTCCCTTTGATACATAATATATCATATTAATAGATTTCATAATTTTGAAAGGCCTTTGAATTGTAGGAAGAATCCCACTTGAAGGCGGTATTTTATTCTTTTAATAGGCTGTAGAAATTTCTGTCATTATTTTATTTTTTTCATGGTTGTGCTGAGTGAGATTGGTCTAAAGTTCTCTATTTCTGTGCTAACTTTGTCAGATTTTGGAATCCATGTTATGATAGTTTTATAAAAAGAATTTGGGAGCTGTCCTTATTTCTCTAGGTTCTGGAAGAGTTTAAATAGTATCAGATTCATCTGTTACTTGAATATTTGAAAGAACTTACCTTTGAAACCATCTGGATCTGGGGCTTTTGTGGAGAGGTTGCTTTTTAATAATGTTCTCAATTTCTTCCATTGTTTTTTGTCTGTTTAGGTTTCCCTCTCTCATGAAGTCAATCTTGATAATTTATAGTTCCTGGAAAATATCTTATTTCACTCATCTTTTCAAATTTAGTTCCACTGAATTTTTTGCAAAAACTGTTGTTTTCCAATTTCTTTTAGATCAGTGGTATTTTCTCTTGTTTGTTTCTAATGTAGTGGTTTTGAGCTAGCTCCCAAGGATTTATCAGTTTTATTGTGTGTTCCCCCATACATACTACTTCTTTTTTTTCTTAATTTTTTTTTTAATTTAAAATTTTATTTATTTTGGCCGCATTGGGTCTTCGTTGCTGCGCACGGGCTTTCTCTAGTTGCGGCGAGCGGGGGCTACTCTCTTCATTGCAGTGCGTGGGCTTCTCATTGCGGTGGCTTCTCTTGTTGCAGAGCACGGGCTCTAGGCATGCGGGCTTCAGTAGTTATGGCACTCGGGCTCAGTAGTTGTGGCTCGCGGGCTCTAGAGCTCAGGCTCAGTAGTTGTGGCACATGGGCTTAGTTGCTCCAGGGCACGTGGGATCTTCCCAGACCAGGGCTCGAACCTGTGTCCCCTGCATTGGCAGGCGGATCCTTAACCACTGCACCACCAGGGAAGCCCTACATACTATTTCTTAAATTTATTTATCAGCCTCTGTCATTTTTGTTTTCTAATTCATTAATACTTTTTTCCCCTAACCTTGGATTAACTTAGTTGATCTTTCCTAACTTTTTGAATTGCATACTTAATCTGTTTGTTTTAATTCTTTAATTCATTAATACTTCCTTGTGTAACATGTTCCTAAATTGCAGGGTTTGGCTGAGTAAACAAGATATTCCACCAAAATATACCAAAAATGAGATAAGAGATGCAGCGTGATGCAGAACATTTGAACACAATTGTCAAGAACCAGTTACATGAGGGACCACCACAAGGGTGCAATAGGATTGAGTGACAAGTTTTGGAGCCCATTTTGGGAGAGCATTTATTTGGAGAGAGCTATACTTTAAGTCAGACCCCATTCCAAGGGGTGGCATGGACAATGCAATCTCCTGAGCCTGAGCTGGTGGATGGGTTAGGGAGGAGTTTGTGGGTTCTCTGCAGTTGGGGACACAGAGAACTGATGTCTGATCCACCCCTGAGAAGCATAGATGGCTGCACCTGGAAAGTCACAGCATTGCCATCAGATGAGGCTGAGGGAGGCCAGCAGGACTGGACAAAGAGACCTTGCCCAAGAAACTAGAGTTGTAGCCAAAGGATGCACAGAGGAACCTCTTAAGAAATGAGGAAAGTGCTCATAAGGCAAAGAATTCACTTTAACCACATTCCAGGTACAAAGCATGTGAACCCATCTTAGGACAGTACTGACCAAGTAAGGGTTTTCTGTACCCCATCTCTCCTCCTCCTCTCCCTGAGCTTCACAGCAAAATGGGCTGGGGGTTGGGGTGGGAAGGGAGGTGTCAGAAACACTTTGAATTACTTAAGACTATAGTTGTGCTCTCAAGTGATTATACACAATTTTAACTACCTGAGAGTTATCAGAAAAGTATTGGGTATGCTCAAGTATCCATTAGGTGTTAGGGAAAGAACAACCCAACCAAACAGATTAAAGGGATGCTCAGAAATAAAGATGTTTTTCTGATTAAATTAGAATTAAATGAGTTCTGCTTGTTCAACATACTGGTTACACTTGTTTGGTTGTGTAAGTGTTTTAAGAGTAAAATTTTCCTCCCAGCCGTATTTCTAAGCATCGTTACTTAGTGTTTTCATTCTCATATATTCTTATTTTCTAGATATTCTTCAATGTCAGTTTTAATTTAGTCTTTGACCAGGAGTTATTTTTCAGAGAGCTTTTTTTTTTCTTTTTTTAATTTCCAGGTAGTTGATTAGCTGGACTTTGTTTTTCCCCCATCCTCTGGATACCTTTAATATCTTCTCTCTATCCCCCGTGGTTTGAAATGTCACAATAGTTTGTGTTAATGTGGGTCTGTTGTTATGTATTATGCTGGTCCTTTAGACTTATTTCTGGGGAATTTTCTTATATTATTTCTTTCATAAGCTTCTCCCCTCCCTTTTCTCTGTTCATTCTGGAACGTATATTAGATCCCAGACCAAGTGGATTGATCTCCTAATCCTGCTATTCACTTGTATTTCCCTCATTTTTCCTTTATGTTCTCCTTTCTTAGACATTTCTTCTAATTTAGCGTACAGCCCTTCTACTAATTTGAAATAAAAAAGAAGTCAGCAATTGGAAACATTACGCTAAGTGAAAGAAGCCAGACAAAAAAAGGCCACATATTGTGTGATTCCATTTATATGAACTGTCTAAAACAGGCAAATCCGTAGAGACAGAAAGCAGACTGGTGATTGCCTGGGGCTGGGGAGGGGCTGGGGAACACCTGCTTCACGGGTACAGGGTCTACTTTTGGGATGAGGACAATGTTTGGAGCTAGACAGAGGGAATAGTTGCACAACACTGTGAATGTTCTAAATGCCACTGGTATATTTTAAATCGTTTGTTTCATATTATGTAAATGTCACCTCAGTTAAAAAAAAAATAAAGCAAATTTTTCAAAAAAGCAAGTGAAGAAAAAAAGAAAGCAGCAACTTTTAATTCCCAGGATCTCTATCTGGTTCTTCTCGTTTTGTTTTCCATAACATCCACTTTGTCATTTATTTAATGAATGTAAGTCTCTCAGATACCTCTGAGGATACTCATTAAATTCTTTTATTCTCTTTTGTAATATCTCAGTTTTCTCTAAAATTATTTTTAGATATTTATTTATTTTTATCTCTTCTTTGTGTTAGAGTCTGTGGTTGTTTTTCTTTTTTTTCTTTTTTTCTTTTTTCTTTTTTTTTTTTTTTTTTGTGGTACGCGGGCCTCTCACTGTTGCGGCCTCTCCCATTACGGAACACAGGCTCCGGACGCGCAAGCTCAGCGGCCATGGCTCACGGGCCCAGCCGCTGCGCGGCATGTGGGATCTTCCCGGACCGGGGAACGAACCTGCGTCCCCTGCATCGGCAGGCGGACTCTCAACCACTGCGCCACCAGGGAAGCCCTGCGGTTGTTCACAAATACTTTGGTACTCCTTCCTTCAAAAGGTGAAGCCTAATTCCCCTCCGCATGAATGTGGATTCAGTGACTTGTTTCTAATAATAGAAGAAAATGGAACCGATGGTGTACAATCTAAGATTAGGTTGTGAAAGCCTTCCTCCCAGTGCTTGCTCTCTCTCTCTTTGATCCATCAATCTGGAAGAAGCCAGCTGCTATGTCATGAGGACACTCAAGCAGCCCTTGAGTAGAGAGGTCCACGTGGTGAGGAACTAAAGCCTCCTGCCATCAGCCAGCAATGAACGGAGACCTCCTGCCCACATACTCAGTTTCTCAACTTACAGGTGCTGCTTTCGTATACTCAGGTAAGGAGGTGGCCAAAACAACGGCAAGTCCCTAAGTGATAGAAAGAGCAGGTGGCCTTTTCTCTGGGATCTTTCATTGTATTTAAAAGAAGACACTGATTTGTTTCCCAGGGAAGGAGGTGGATGCCTGACCGCTGGGGTTTCTGTGGAGGGAAAAGGAGCAGGGGGTGTGACACTGTGTAGGTGTTCAGTTAGTCCCTACTTTCAGCCTGTTCTCTCACTCAGTTTACTAGGGTTTCAGGATCCCAAGTCTCTCTGGGTTCTAGAGGGCGAAGGAGAGTCTTCTTAACCTCTATCCTTGTCTACTTTAACTCTCCCCTGCACTTTCTCCACCCTGCATTGCCAGTTACCTCTCTTCTGTCTCAAAGAAATTTTTTGAAGTCATCTATCCATGGCCGAGCTTTCACTCGCTCTCTTTGACATGGTTAATTATACTTTGTTTTCCCTCTTGCTATCATTTTAGTAGGTCTCTGGGGGAAGATAGTATCTAGTCATTTTAACCACAAGTCACTCTTGATTTTTGCATCATTTTATTTTTAATCCATCTCTTAAATACAACTTAACGTTCAACTTGTTAATTTAATTAGTAAGCTTGTCTCCTTTATTTTATTTAAATAATAGATATTTCTGGGTCTCATTTTATCCTCATTTTTGTTGCTTTAAATGCTTTCTCTATACTCATTATTTCCCACACGAATTGTCTTACGTGTCTTGAGTATACGTTTTCTTTCTTGTGAGTTGCAAAGTACACAAAATACGTTCTAACCCTCTAGTAGTTGTCTTCATAATTTTTTGAATGACATGTAATCCCTGCTTCTTGGATGTCTTGAGGTCTTGCTCTAAAACGTTGGTCACCAAATTTTTTTATATAAAGGGTAAAGAGTAAATATTTTAGGCCTTGCAGGCCATATGGTCTCTGTCACAGTTATTCACTTCTGTGGTAGCATGAAAGCAACCATAGACAATAAGTAATTGAATGAGCATGTCTGTGCTCTAACAGAACTTTATTTACAAAACCAGGTGACAAGTAGAATCTGGCCCATGGGCCTTCATGTGCCTACTTCTGCTCTAAAAGATGAGAAAATTATCACACACTTCGTCTTTCCCTTTATCTTTCAGTAGTCGAGACTATAGCCTTATTTTCAGTTATTTTGATGGTTCACTTCATAACATCAAAAAATAGAATGAACTGTGAAAGACAATGTCAAGAGAATGAGAAGACAAGCCACAGACTGGGAGAAAATATTTGCAAAAGACACATCTGATAAAAGACTGCTATCCAAAATATATAAAGAACTCTTAAAATTCAACAAGATAACAAGCAGCCCAATTAACATATGGGCCAAAGACCTTAGTACACATCTCCCCAGAGATGATACACAGGTGGCAAATAAACATATAAAAAGATGCTCCACAGACTATGTCATCAGGAAAGTGTAAATTAAACAATGAGATATCACTACCCATCTTTTCGAATGGCCAAAATCTGGAACGCTAACACCACCAAATTCTGGCCTCCAGAATTGTGAGAGAATACATTTCTGTTGCTTAAAGCCATCAAGTTTGTGGATATTTGTTAGAGCAGAATCTAGTACATAGGCCACTGGCGATCGTGCTAAGTGAAGGTATTAAGGTAAGTATTGTTCCCATTTTACAGATGAGAAAATCAAGTCTCTGTAAATCCCCCAGGATCACACAGCAGGCCAATGACAGGGCCAGGGCTCAACCCAGTCTTGCCAGGTTCTGAAGCCCAAACTCTTACCCATTATCTGACACCGTCTCCATCAGTAGACACCCAGGGTTCCGCCTCAGGGAGCTGGTCATCCTCCACTGCCCAGCACTGTCCAGCCAACTCAGAACATTCTCTCCAGAGCTCAGTCCAGATGCTGGATCTCCTGCAGTGGGCACCTGATAACCCTCCTGCAAAGCACTGAGGCCATCCCTCGGAAACCATAAATATTCAAACCTTCAGACCCAATGATGCATCTCATTGACATTGTTCTCGAAGAAGCCACACCTGAAAATGTCCATCACAGCATTCATTATAATTGCATAAAAATAAGCTAAATGTCTGACAGTATGAGTTTGGTTAAATAAATTATAACACATCAATAGATGGAAGAATCCACATCCTTTCAAAATGATGCTTATACAGACTAGGAGGAAATATGAAAAACAATTCTGCTGTGATATGAAGTGGAGAAAGGGATGAAACGCGTTCAAATTTAGAAATTTGACGGAGAAAAAGACAGAAAGGAATATACCAAGATATGAATAATAATTAGGTTAAAAATGAGAACTTTGGTGACTTTTTTCTTATCCCCTAGTAAACAAATTTTCTATAGTGATATTAAATTCCTGCTATGATCAATGTTTATATACATAAGAAGGGACATTTTCAGCTGTATAATATATTTATAAGAACCAAACCAGCATGATAAAGACGCTCATGACTACAGTCCATAAATGACTCGGGATCTGGGAGTCCTTAGTCTGGAGACGGACAGACAAAGGGGGTCTCGATCACCATCCTTCAGCACAGGAGAGCTGTCTTTTGTGAGAAAAACGAGCCTTGCTCCGTGTGAAGACAGAGAGCTGGATGAAGAGTACTGGGAAACCACCTCTTTATTGTGCACAAGACTCTGCAAGAGTGAAATTTCCCAACAATACACAAGGCTGCCTGTAATGTGGGAAGTGCCCCGTCACTGCAGATACTCAAGCCTAAGTCGGAGCTGTGGTTGTCTGATATGAAGAAGGAGGTTGGAAGAAGGTGGGGAAAAAAAAATCAGGATGTGGCAGAAATACAATAAGCAGGTGACTGATGGGGGTCAGAAACTTCAGTGGCCCCAGAGGCCTTTCCTGGAGTTCCTACAGCCTGGGCCAGCCCTCACCCCTAGTGGGTTTCACCAAAGGAAAGTGCAGATGGGAAAAATCCCACAAGCTGTTGTAAACGCCTTAGAACACAAGAGCCAGGGGACCCTTGAGGCCACTTAGGCTCCTATCCTCTTGTTACTGAAGAGGAAATGGAGATTCAGAGAGGGCAGGTGTGTGCTGGGGACACACAGCAGGTCTGTTTAGAGCTGTTTAGATCCCAGGCACTGGGCAGCACCATCCTAGGCCATCCCACCCACCACCACACCACCTCCCGGACCCCACTCCTACCCCGCACCCCCTGCATTTCTGTTTCCCTCCAGACAGGTGGACAAACCCAGCAAGGGCTGTGACCCCACCTGGAGAGACAAAAACAGAAACATCAGAGTGAGTCAGAATGAAAAGGTGACAGCTCTTCTGGTCTAACTCTCTCCCCTTGCTCTTTGAATCACACACACACACACACACACACACACACACACACACACACACACACGGCTGCTTTTCTGTGAAGAAATTAACGACTCCTAGGCTGCTCACCGTTTTTTTCCTTTGGTACCAAAAAGCACTCCTGATCAGTCTGGTTTCATATAAAACCAATACTTGATGGAAAGCGATATGTGTCTGGAAGTAATGAAATGTCTATCGGAGCCTGGGCACCATACCGGCCTGAGGTGAGAGTGGAATGCACCCCACTTCATATTTCATTCCAAGGAAATGCCCTCCTGTAATGAAAATAGTCGTGTCCGTGCCACCGGGCCTGAGACGAGGGAGCCAGAGCATTTCCCGAAGAAACCCAGGGAAGAGCCGATCAATAAAATCCATCAGACTCACTGCATCCTTGAAGCACGTTCTGTGTTCATTTATCCTGGACCTGGGAGTGATTATGTCAGGGTGTTTTTCCCAAAGATTCTGGCAAAATAAAACAACGCTCCATCCCAAGTCTCTTTCGTGAAAGGCTTTGGTTTCCTCCAACCTGTGCTTGCTGTTTATTTCAGCCTCCTGGGCAGTGCAGGGGCCTTTCAGGATGAGTTTATCATTGGCAACAGGTGTCCTAATGGTGCAGAGACCCATCATTAGTGAAGCCCCCATACCCCACTTCTGGCCATGGGGAGCATGGGGATCCCGGACCAACAGCTGATTTCCTGTCTCAAAGTCCCTAAAGCAAATACATTAGCAGCTTCGGGGATGATGGGACATTCCTAGCAAACGAAAAGGTGAAAACGTCTGCTGCAAAGTCCTCTCTGCTCTTTAGAAAAATCTTCTAAGATAATTGTAGATTCACATGCTGCTGTAAGAAAGAACACAGAGAGAGCCCAGTCCGCTTTGCTCAGTCTGCAAAACAGTACTGTACCATCACCACCCGGACGCAGACGCCGATACCATCCACTGATCTAGTTCAGTTTCCCCCAGTTTCCCTTGTACTCAATTTGTGTGTACGTATTAGGTTCTGTACAGTCTCATCTCCTGCTAGTGATAATTTTAGTAGTGGTTGCTGTATCACCTTGTATGCAACTCCACACTCCAGATACTGACCCTTCTCTCGCCTTTTTAAAACCAGACTCACCACATTCCACTCACCACCGCCCCTAATCCCCGGCAACCACTAATTTGTTCTCCATTTCTATAGCTTTGCTGTCTCGAAAATGTTATGTAAATGAAATCGTACAGTATGGAACCTCTGGGGATTGACTTGTTTCATTCAGCACAGTTCTCTGAATATTCAGCCAGGTTGAATCAATAGTATATTCCTTTTCATGCCTGAGTAGCAATTAGTCCACGGTATGGAGGCACCTGTTGGTTTAACCATTTACCCGTCAAAGGACATCTGGGATGATTTCCAGTTTTCAACTCTTGCAAATAAAAGAGCCATGAACTTTTGTGTACACGTTTTTGTGTGAACATCCATTTTCGTTTCTCTGGGCTAAACACCTAGGAGTGCAATTTGCTGGGTTGTACGGTAGCTCCGAGTTTAGCTGGTCAGGAAACTGCTGAAATGTTTCCGTAGTGGCTGGACCATTTCACGTTCCCACCGGCAATGCCTGAATGATCCAGTTTCTCAGCACCCTCACCGGGGTGTTGCCACTATTTTTTTATTTTAGCTATTCCGATAGGAGCGTAGTGATATCTGTGTGGTTTTAACTGGCATTTCCCTAACAGTTACTGGTGTTGAATGTCTTAGGTTTATTTGCCATCTGTGTATCTCCTTCAGTGAAATGTCTATTCATGTGTTTAGCCTATTTTCTAGTTGGAGTGTTGTTTGGGGGGTGTGTGTGTGTGTGTGTGTGTGTTTTCTGTCATTCTCTGCTCTTTACACTCTTGACTCCACAAGGCAAATCTCACAGCAAGCACAAACCACTGAGCTGGCCTTGCCTCACGGGCAGCTGCGCCGAAGTCTCCTACCCACCAAGGAGGGAAAAGCCACAAATCTGAGCGAGCACCCCCCTACCCCATTCTCCTCCTTCCTTCTCTCTCTCTCGCCTGCGCTTTACCGTGGGGGGAAAATTAGCCTCAGGAGAAGGAACTTTGATCGCAGCTCCGCCATGGCCTGTTGTGCAGTCCAGGGGCCCTTTCATCCCCTCTCTGACCCTTTACTTTCCCATCTGTAAGATCAGAGTGTCGGGCCTGGTGACGCTCTGACTTCCTGGTCTGCCTCCTTTCTCATCTCTGTCTCTGGGTTTGGTCCACCACTGACAATTCTGCAAAGAGGGGCGTCTCTGTTCTGAGCATGTGCTGTTTGGAGCTTCCCAGCACGATCCTCCCGTCTCTCGGTTGACAGCCCCGGGGTTTTCAGGCAGGCGTCTACTCTCCCTCACACATCCTGGGTGCTTCCGAGGAAGCTGCTTCCATCCGCCAGCTCTCATTCCCTCCCCGCACTGGGGCCACGTGCCAGCCCTAAACTAATCTGTGTGCTCCATCCCCTTGCAGATTTTTCACCTAAGTGGATCCAACAGCTGAAGCCTGAGGATTTTGTTTGCTGGTTGGGGGAAGAAAAGTACCCTCCTCCCCAGGGAATATGAGGCAGGGAGCAAACAGTCTTCCAAACTGGCAGGCATCTTGGAGTCCCGAGAGGAGACGCCTATGAAAAAGGAACCGTCACGGAGGAGGAGGGGACAGGAAAGAGAACCTGGGTCTTGGTCATATTATCGTCAAGACCCCCCTGAAGACACACCCTATCATGAACCAAGGCATTATCTTTAACCAGCTGGATTTTCTGTTACTTGCATTCAAAACACCCAAGGGGAGGGCTTCCCTGGTGGCACAGTGGTTGAGAGTCTGCCTGCCGATGCAGGGGACACGGGTTCGTGCCCCGGTCCGGGAAGATCCCACATGCCGCGGAGCGGCTGGGCCTGTGAGCCATGGCCGCTGGGCCTGCGTGTCTGGAGCCTGTGCTCCGCAGTGGGAGAGGCCACAACAGTAAGAGGCCCACGTACCGCAAAAAAAAATCCAGGTGACCACAGATGGCCTCCAGAAACCCCGACAATTTGGAGTAATTCAGGAACAGCTTCCCATTTTCTGGCACAGGGAACCTCCCTTTCAAAGCACTGTTGCGTGCACTCACAAGTGTGGGCTGTCCTTTCTCCCTCGTAGTTTTATTTATTTTTTATGTTTGAAGCTTGACTGAGATATAACTGATTTACCAAAAAATGCACATATTTTATGTATACATTTTGATGAGTTTGGACATATAAATACACCTGTGATACCATCACCATGATCAAGGCATTACACATACCCATCCCCTCCAAAAACGTCCTTGTGTTCTTTGTGTGGTTTTCTGTTGCTGTTTTCTTTTTGTGTTTTGGTTTTGGTTTGGGGATTTGGGGGGGGGTTGGTTGTAAGAACACTTCACGTGAAATCTATATTCTTAACATACTTTAATGTGCACAATACCGTATTGTTACCTTGCTGATGCAGAACCAACAACCTCAATACCCTGCCTGCCCCTCTGAGGACCATCTGCCCCGACGGGCAGACAAGGGAGACAGGGTCTCTGTTCTCCACCAGCAAGCTGCCGTGCTGGAGAGGATCTCAGAAGGGTGAAGCAGACCAGGGTCTTATGTAGTCAGATGCTTAAGGAGAAACTTGACCTCATGACAACTCTGCTTTGTGACCTGCACACCCCACACACACTCAGTATCCCTCCAAAAGTTCATTCTCTGGTTGCAGTGGTCTTTCCTCTCCATCCAGGTACACAAACACTTCTCACCTGCAGTTGTGCATGATGAATATGGGAGCAAGTCCACCTTGACTTTTTGTCCTTCAAGGGGCCCAGTACCTGTTTGTTGAGTTAATTGGCCTCAACTTACAAATCCATGCAATGGGTGCATGCCAAACAACACCCATGCCTGGGGTCCCGTGCCAGTTCAGTAACTCTGGGGGAATCCCAGATGTCTTTGTGTGTTTCCAGTCTCCTCATCTGCTCACTTGGAGGCAGCAACCACATGGCCATCTACCCCTGAGAGCTGGCAGTGGTGCAGGAGGGACGAGGGATCTGGCTCTTGGGACACCCGGGCTGTGGCAGCAGTTGGGTCCCAGTCTAGGGCTATGGCCAGGTCAGTCTGGGAGAGAGCGCTGTTTTGTTTGCTTTGCTTGCAAAGTCCCCTCGTCCAGGTCAGAACTGACCCAGTGGCTGTGCCCTCATTAGCGCCATGTTCCAACTTCTGAACTAGCTGGCAGGTCACTTCTGAGGTTGCTTTTGAAGTTAACATTCTAACAGCAATGACGTTGGGGGAGGACAGTACCGGACCTGAGAGGGAACAGGTGAGGCAGGATGAAGGGTGGAAAGGGAAGGGCAGGCAGGTGTCACCCTACTCTGCCGGCACATCTGGGAGTGGATGTTAGGTGGGCTGCACCCTGTTCCCCTGTTCAGCCCTCAGGTCAGTTACACCCACGCTCATCTCCTGTCCCTGGGTGTGGTCTGGGGATTGTGGTGTGGAATTGGGGGCTAGCAGGACTCCTCATGCAAATTAGAAAGATTCTCCTGAACTGGAAGGAGAGGAGAGCCCTGTGGCCCTGGCGCAGTGGGTTCTCGGGCTCCTCTGCCTGGCACTGACCCGGATGGCAGCGGCAAGATTCCAGGGAGGAACAGCTGTGTCTCTTCCCCAAGTGGGACCTGGAAGCAGCAAGGAGCTTCCAAGCCCCAAAGGACCGTGCGTTCCCATCGTGGGTCTGCCAGCCCCGCCTGCAAGGCAGCGACCTTGAAAGGAGCATCAGGAAGGAAGGCCCGTCTCAGCCCTTCACTGAGCATCCAGGGGGAGGCGGAAACGGGACACAAAGCCAGGCCCACCCCAAGTCACTCACAGACCAGGTGGAAAGATGGAACATGCCACACAAAAGCAAGAGGACATGACGATTCCAGAAGCCAAGCGCTCACTCTGGGGACAGTGGCCCTTCAAGTATTCCTGTGTGCTCACATGGCCTCTGCTTTGTGTGGAGGTGGAGGAAAGGGACAGCTAGTGCTCTAGTGTCTCTTCT
The DNA here is from genome assembly GCF_003676395.1 of Aethalodelphis obliquidens. Classification (NCBI taxonomy): domain Eukaryota; kingdom Metazoa; phylum Chordata; class Mammalia; order Artiodactyla; family Delphinidae; genus Aethalodelphis; species Aethalodelphis obliquidens. The sequence continues at coordinate 9,275,760 of NW_020837982.1, forward strand.
TATAAGGACACCAATCGTATTGATCAGAGCCCCTCCCTTTTGACCTCAGTTAACCTGACTTACCTCCTCAGAGGTCCCATCTCCAAATACAGCTACGCTGGGGGTTAGGGTTTCAACACATAAATGTTGGGGGCAGGGGACACAAACATTCAGTGCTTAACATCTAGTTGGGGCTTGATGGTGAGATTAGCCAAGTCCTGAAGGCTGCCTGCCCCACCCCGGCTCCTTCCCTTGTGATCATTCTGGAAAACAAGATATGTCTTCTTACAGCAGAGAGACGGGTAATATTGAAATTGCTCCCCTAATCTTTATGCGATTGCCTTCTCCCTGATAGAAATATTGCCTCTTGCTGAGTATTTATTGTCTGCTTCTCTCCAAAGTATTGATTTTATGTAACAGTTTGATATACATCAAATCCCTTACGGATTGAATAAACTTCTCTGGTCAGCCTTCTGTTGTGAACACAATGAGATTTATGGTCGTCTTGGTGTAAAACCGTTTTTCCTTGAAATTTTCTACTTCCAGATATCAAAAGATAAGAAGGGAAGCATTTATCATAATTGGAAATCGTACCCCCTGTCGGCCTGCCAGGTATTAGTCAGAAATGACTAGTGGTTAAAGGACTACAATATGACAAATGCTTGACTGATGAACAGCTGAGGCTGGGAGAAAAGTGGGATTAAAAAAAAAATTCCTCCTCTTCCCCTCAAAAAGAACTTTTCTTCGCAATTAATCATGAGAGCCCCTGGGGCCGAGTGCAGACTCATTTGAGTTGGATGCATAACCTTGGGAGGACTCAGGTGAAAGGTTAACAAGTCGAGTCAATTCAGGACACATTTAGCAAGAGCCAAGTTCGTGCCAGGGGAGGGCCGAGGACCTGCAGACAGAGGCCATGATGCTAGAGTGTCCAGATGCAGGGGGGCAGGAAGGACTGCCTGTGTGAGGACTAACTTTTCCTCTGCGGACTCCTGCACCTTCTACATCCATCTCCGAGGCTCTTACCCCAGGTATATAATCACCCCCTCACATCTCTCTCTCTCCCTTAGACTGAATCAAATCAAGATCAGACCTTTAGCCTCTAGAAAATGCAAGATCAAAGGGTTATTTGTCAAGTGAATAAGCAAGTGAATGAATGAATGAATGAATTTGGCCTAGATTGTTTGGAAGCGGTAAAGACGAACAAGAAGACCATCCAGGGCTTCCCTGGTGGCGCAGTGGTTGAGAGTCCGCCTGCCGATGCAGGGGACACGGGTTCGTGCCCCGGTCCGGGAAGATCCCACATGCCGCGGAGCGGCTGCGCCCGTGAGCCATGGCCGCTGAGCCCGCGCGTCCGGAGCCTGTGCTCCGCAACGGGAGAGGCCGCAACAGTGAGAGGCCCGCGTACCGCGAAAAAAAAAAAAAAAAAAAAGACCATCCAGGAAATGACTGAACTATATGGGTATTTAGCATTCTCCTTGATCTCAAAAGAAACTTTCTGGAACGAAACACAGCCGTAACGAGGAGTTTGAGAGGATCGAGAGAGAGGAGCCTCTTCAGTGTTCTAGATGCTTTTTTGAAGAACTTATGGGACAGAGGAGAAGAAATAGGAAAGAGATTTACTGAGTCTCAAAGCCTCCCGTTAAAATTCAATGCAGTGAGAAAAGTGAGTTTCCACATTTAATTGTCTTTCTCACGGTAACTGTGTGTCAGTCTTTTCTAAGAGCCTGTTAATTCTGTAATGTAGTGCAGCAAGAACAGAGGGACTGGCAGAGCCAGCATGGGGCTTTTTCTCTCCTCATTGACTACCTGTCATCCTGCACGAACGTTAGAGTGCCTTCCACCTTAACACTGGAAATACCCCCAAATTAAAAAGGTTTTATAGTCAGTTTGATAATTAAGAAAAAAAACTATTTGTGCATCAGTTGGCAAAAATGGGGTCCACATCACTGGATGTTATGATTTTCGTAGCAGCTAAAAATAACTGAGCTAGTCAGAATGGCCCTGCGGATGCCAAGTCCTGGACAGACAGATGACCCAAGTGGCTCTTCCGTGTGGGTGGAGCTGCGGTCAAATAAAATACTGATTTGTTCACGTGACCCCCAAACCCGCTGAGCAATGCACCTGTGTACGTTTGACACACGGCGGGGTTTGCCTTGTCCCAGCCCTCCCCTCCATCAAAGGCATCCTGCAGTCTCCGACTCCGTCCGTGTTTAATTAGGACCCCCAGCAGGTCCGACTTCCTTAGAGAAGGGGTGCTCCACAGATTGGGGGCCCCTAGCGGGCAGGGCTTTCGCCACATAATGGGGACCTAGCAGCTAGTGAGTCACCGTGAACTTGCATTGCCGTTTCTGCTCTCAGGGCCTGCCCTTCTGCTCTTGCCACTGTCTCCCCACGATAACTGTGAAGCAGCAGGGATCGGATGTGGGGGGAAATAGCACATGTTAGCAGAGAGCCAGAGGTAGCCCTGCCTCCACCACTGACTCACTGGGGTCTTGGGTCTGTCTCTAGCCGAAACTCTGAGTCTTCACTTCATTCCTTTATTTATTCATTCATTCATAAAGCACATATTTACCATGACTGCTGTCTGTAAGTCCCTCTGCTGGGTCCTAAGAACACACTGATGGATCAGGCTAGCGTCTGCTCTCCAAGGGTGTTGCCCAGATGGGAAGGGTGGTCTGTCAGGCAGCAAGGAAAGCATGTGCATTGAGCCCAGTCAATAAAGAGCATTTCACATCCAGGGAACTGCTGGGGGTTGCTTGGACCTAAGTGCTCATGAAACGGAGCGGGACCCCATGGTCCTTGCCCCCCATGTCCTCAGCCCATCTTTTGTCTGCGGAAAAACTTTAGCCAAAGAATAAGTTTAATCAGAGAAGTGAGAAAATACAGAAACAGAGGAAAGGTCAAAGGAGACCAAATAATAATAGTTTAGTCATTAAGCATAGTCAAGGACCTTTAGTTCCTCCTCAAGGGCTGTAGATAATATTCTGAGCCGTATCCTGTGAGCTGTCTTGTAGATACTGAAACCCCCAGCAGGTGGAAGACGTTAACTACACGGTGACCAGACTGTTGCCATGACATAAGCTGCCGCAATTCTGAGAATTGGTCTCAAGAAAATGGGAACAAACCGACCCTGGAACTGAACAATCAAGATGATGCTGGTCAGACCACCGATGACCAATTTCAAGGTGACTGTCAGAGCTGACTGTATTGTTTCTGCATGTAGCCCCCTCCCTCCGTCTATAAAAGCTCTTGCCCCCTGATATTTGGGGGGTGGGGGGGAGTTGGCCTTTGGACAGGCGTCTGCCCTCCCACCGCGGTTGCCAGCATCCAAAATAAAGCAAACTTTCCTTTCCACCAACCTGGCCTCTTTATTGGCTTTTGAGCGGTGAGCAGCGGACCTGGGTTCGGTAACAGTCGGAGCATGGAGGAAAGATGAACTGGGAAGATACAGAAGGCTGCAGACCCAGACCCTTTTTGTATCTCATTCTAAGGAACTGGGGTTTTTTTCTGAAAATAATGAGGTATGAGGTGACCTCTGTCTGTCTCTTGTATAGTTTTGTGATTCTTTTTTGTCATTTTTTGTCATTGCTATTATTTTATTTTTTTTGCGGTACGCGGGCCTCTCACTGTTGTGGCCTCTCCCGTTGCGGAGCACAGGCTCCAGACGTGCAGGCTCAGCGGCCATGGCTCACGGGCCCAGCCGCTACACGGCATGTGGGATCTTCCCGGACCAGGGCACGAACCCGTGTCCCCTGCATCGGCAGGCGGACTCTCAACCACTGCGCCACCAGGGAAGCCCCATTGCTATTATTTTTTGGGGACCTTATACTGAATGCACGTACAGTGTAAGCACTTCAAACACCGAATTAGTTCCCATTAAAAACTTTCCTTTAAAAATGTTGACTTTCTGATGATAGCAATATATTTATTAAGAAAAATTTAAGAAGACTGAAAATGTACAAAAAGTCAAAAAAAAAAAAGATTCACAATCCAAGAGCATTTTCAAGTATACTCAATCAAAATTAGAAACCTCTCCCTCCGTCCCATATACCATCCGCCCCTCTACCCTTGACAACACCGCAGTGACCATCTATCCAGCTCTGATTTCAGTGGGATTGCTAAGCCAGAACCCAGGTATGCACTTTTTTTTTTTTTTTTTGCGGTACGCGGGCCTCTCACTGTTGTGGCCTCTCCCGTTGCGGAGCACAGGCTCCGGACGCGCAGGCTCAGCGGCCATGGCTCACGGCCCCAGCCGCTCCGCGGCATGTGGGATCTTCCCGGACCGGGGCACGAACCCGTGTCCCCTGCATCGGCAGGTGGACTCTCAACCACTGCACCACCAGGGAAACCCCTTTTTTAATTTTTAAAGATACTGCCAAGTTACCTGAGAAATACTACATCAGTTTACCAAGAGGTTTACAAGCCTGTTTCCCTACATCCTTGCCAAGCCTAGGCATTACCTACATTTTAAAAAATGTTCCCAGTGCTATAAATCAGAAATGTTTTACTTGAATGTTTTTAATTATTAGTGAGGTAAATGGCATTTTGCGTTTGTTGGCCATTGCCGTTTTTCTTCTTCAGTCTGTGGATTGATGGCCTGTTCATTTCTTTTGCTCCATTGTATGTTTGTTTTTTACTTATTGATTTGTAGGATTCCCTCCTATATTAGGCATATTAACTTTAGAAAATTAATTAATTTATTAAACAAGTTTTAGTAACTTGATACAATAAATAGACGTTATGATTTTTGCAGAAGAACTTATCGTTTGCGTGTATTTACTTATGTGAAAAAACATTTACACTGCACCAAGTTCAAAGTCATAGGAAAAAAAACCTATACAGCATGATCCCAGATATGGAAGCAATGTGCTTAAGAAAAAAATGCACGAGGGAAAAAATAGTCTGAAACAGTATATACTAAAATGTAAATAGTGGTCCTAAGGGGCAGAATTACAGGCGACTTCTGTTTTTTATGGCGTAGGAACTTTTTAATCCATTAGATGCATTTAAAACATATATGAACACACATACATGTGTGTTTGCATCTATTGCATGTGTCGCAAATATTCTCGCTCATTCTGGTGTTTGTCTTTAGATTCTATTTGCATCGTTTGCTATGTCAAAGGTTTAAATGTTTATGTAGTTAACTGTATAAATCTCTTCCTTCACAGCTTTGAGGTTTTGTGTATTGCTTAGAAAGGCGTTTCTACCCCAAGATTATAAAATCATTCTCCTAAATTTTCTTTTAGTTCTATTATGATTTGGGTCTTTTTTTGTAATTTAGATTTGTTTTAATCAATTAAGGGTTCACTTTTATGTAAGGTGTGAGATAAGAATCTAAAATGTGTTTTGTTCCAAATAGGTAACAAATTGCCCAACACCAATTTACTGAATAGATCACCCTTTTTGCTCTTGATTCAGAATACCTCCTTTATTGCCTAATACATTCCCTTACAAACTTGAGTCTGTTCCTAAATTCTCTGTCCTGTTCCATTGACTTGTTGGTCATTTATGTGCAAATGTGTTTTAATTATTTTTGTATCTTCATAGCACAATTCTAAGAAGCCAATGTTATGGTACTTCCCTTCAGGAAAAAAAATGGTGAGAAATAATGGAGGGGGAAACAAGAGAAAGATAAACAGAAAATACCCAAGAGTGGTTACCTGCGGGTGGAGGAGACAAAGAGATGGGTTGAGAAGGAACACACAGTGGCTTCAACAGCACTGGTCAGGTTCTAATACTTAAGCAGGGAGCTGTTTCACTGGTGTATGTCTTATTACATTTATTATTATGCTTCATAGTCAATATTATATACGTTTTTTTTTGTATATGTCGATTATTTCATTTTACCAAAGAATAATAATGAGGGAGGGTTTCTGGTTCAAGATGTTGGACTAAGACAGTGCTAAAACCCCTCCTTTCTGCTCCAAACTCCTAGTGCCAAGGAAAAACACACAAGCGTGCTCAAAAATAAGAAAGAGAGATCCCTGTAGATCTTAAAGCAAGACTCCTAAAAGAAACATTGGCGCGTGCCTAGCAGCAATAAATGGGACTAAAACTACACAGCCTTCCCCAGGCTGCAGCCCAGATGGATGCCTCCCCGAAGAGGCCAAGAATCAGAAACTCACTTCCCGTCCACCCACGATTACACTGAGACTTCCTGCACCCGGTTACCGAGAGGACAGGACCTAGGGACCGGGTGGAGGCTGTTGAGAAATCCAGCAGGTGAATTCAAAAACAGGAGGCACAAAGTAGCCGAGGAAAATCACCACCACGAACGCCACAAAGGAAATCACTTACCTCTGAAGGAAAAGGGATCAAACAGAACCCTCCGGGAAGGACTACGTACATAACAAGCACCATAATAGACTTACAGGGGTCAAGAAAGGAGCCACAACCGTGACACGAGAAATAAGATGATGAAATAAAAAGGAAGTGACTATGAAAAGGAACCAATTAGAGATCTTAGAAATGAAAGAGAGTTCATGAAATTTTAACTCAATGGAGAAATTGACCAGAATGGTGGACAGAGTGGAAGAGCGGAAATTGAGAACACAGAGATCAAACAGAACAGAGCCAAACAGAGATAAGAGATTTAAAAATATGAAAGAAGAAGTTGAAAGACAGGAAACGCGACTCCAAAACTCCAAAATAGGTCTGATGGGAGCTACCAGAGAAGCCGGTGCTTGAAGAGCTAACAGCTGAGAATTTCACCGAACTTAAATAAGCCATGAGTCCCTGGATCTAAAAATGCTACCAAGTGTTACGAAGGATAAATTAAAACTCCATACCTACACTCATGATGGTAAAACTCAGAACACATAGGATAAAGAGAAAATTCTTAAGGGTACTGAGGAGAGAGATTGCTAAAAAGGAGTGAGGGCCATCCTTCAGAGATCTCAAAGCTGGCTAGTTGAGTGCCTGAGGCCAACCTCAGCTCCATTCCCTCTACCTGGGTGGCCTTGAGCACATCATTCTGCCTCAGTTTCCTCCTCTGTAAAAGAGGGATGCTACTAGCACCTCCCTCATAAGGTTGCTAGGAGGACTAAATGACTGAATCCACGTGAAGCCCTTAGAACAATTCTTGACACATGGTAAGAGATTGAGAAGTGTTAGCATTCGTTAACTGTATTTATTATTCTCATCATTGTCAGATTTCTCCTAAGCAACACAGGAAGTCAGAAGACAATAGGACTGAGGGCCACCCATGTCTGCTGATGAGGGAGGTCTTCTCGATGGACTGGAAAGAGGAGAGAACGAGATCCGTATTGTGGATCGCCCACCACAGGACAGGGAATTTTCACACGTTGCCTCATTTAATCTTTGCAACACCTTGAGATGAGTCATGATACAGTCATCATTCAGAGGAGAAAACTGAGGCTCTGAGAAGCTCAGGGGTTTGCCCAAGGTCCCTGAGCTGGGAAATAGTGGAGCCAGTGGACTCAGACATCTGACCCCAAAGCCCGTGCTCTTGGTAAGTCCCGTGAGAAGACTGGGGGGTGCCGGGCCCCTGGCCTTGAGTCTGATCCTAGAGCTTCTGCCTCTAGAAGCACCTCCTCTGGCCTCAGAAAATGTAGCACTACCTTCAAACAGGAAGAAAATAAACTATCCTGATTTCTTACAACAGCTTCAGTAACCAACATGACATTGTGAAGGACATGCCAATATTTGTAATCTCCCCTGACAAGTTGTTAAGTATTTATAGAAACATCCTCTCCTGGTCCTGCTTAAGGAAAGTACTGTATCTAAGTTCCTCTGGAGACATGTGCTGGGGGAAATCAGAAAGATAATCTGTCATCATAAATAGCAATAAATAGTCACCCTGAAAGGGTTGCTTGTTTAGCAGAGTTGCTTGAATATTAACAGATTTTCTTTTCATCATACCTTTGTGATGATAAGCCCTGGGGGGTCATGAATTAGGAAGGTGCTGGGTTGCAGACTTTCAGGGATGGGGGAGGAAGCTCCAGGCTGGGGCAGTGCCCCCTGAGCTCAGGACACAGACACAGGATCAGCATGGGGAAACCACAGACAATGGGAAGAAGAGGTAATTTCCGGAGGACAAAGCTCTCTGAGGACTCCCGGAACCAAAGACACATTGAGATCTTCAGTGTTTCTCTCTCTTTTTTTTTTTTTTTTTTGCAGTACGCGGGCCTCTCACTGCTGTGGCCTCTCCCGCCGTGGAGCACAGGCTCCGGACGCGCAGGCCCAGCGGCCATGGCTCACGGGCGCAGCCGCTCCGCGGCATGTGGGATCTTCCCGGACCGGGGCACGAACCCGTGTCCCCTGCATCGGCAGGCGGACTCCCAACCACTGCGCCACCAGGGAAGCCCCAGTGTTTCTCTTTTAAATGAAATGCAATCTCACTGAAATCGGGAAGCACAAGATCTGGGCTTCAGTTTTTTCTTCTGCTGGATGACATTTGCCAAAACTGTTCCCCTCTCTGGGACTCAGTCTTCCCCATATGTCAAATGGAATAAAAGGGTGAAGCAGATTCTCTCTGAGGGTTATATTTGCTCCAATATTCTCTAAGAAGTGCCCTGGAAAGGTATGACGGCAAATGGGCATTGGTTCTGGCCCAGAGGTTCAGAGCCAGGCCAGTTGTTCTCAACAGGTTATTTGATCCAGATGCCCCTGCCCAGAACCCAGTGGCTGAAACACACCCTCTCCCTCCTTGGCAAGTTCTTGTGCGTGGACAGCTCTCTAAAGACCTTTCAGATCCCCCACTGCTTATTTTGTGTGAATCAGTCCAGGACTGAAGAATAGAGTTCTTCAAGGGCCCTCCGAGAGGAGGACAGAATGGAAATCCATGTGCTGAAAAGAGCAGTTGAGCCTGGAGGCAAGAAGATGCTGATGAATGGGTTACACATTCTCTGTGGAGTCCAACTGGTGACCCAAGATTCATCTTCAAATGGGTGCCCCCTAAGGGAAACCAATCTCAGCTTTGTGGATGGAACAAATGGATACCGTTGGAGATGTCCAGAAATTGAATGAGCTGTTTCAGGTGGTAATGAGCTCCCCATCACTTGGGCTGTGCAAGCAGAAATTCACTGACCGCCTCTTGGGGAGGATGGAGAAGAAATTCCTAGCCGGGATGGGGAAGTTGGACTAACTTACTCTAAAGATCCTTCCGATTATAGAACACTGACTTTGTTTCCGGCGTTCCAGTAATTTTCAGGTCATTCTCGCTCTTAGGATATGTAAAAGTAATTTTTGGTCCTACGAGATCCCGACAAGTTGGACGTAGTCTCACCCACAACAGAGGCCAGCAGCAGTACCAGGAGGCCTTTCCCTCTGGACCTCTTCTCTCAACCCTCCAGGTGGCAACATCTGGGCTAATCAACATCAGTTGAATCAAACATCCAAGCAGAGAACCCATATGAACAGAAGATGCCCAGGGAAAGGTGATTAGGAAAAAGGAGGCCCTGCAGAAGACCCGTGCAGGACTGGCTCAAGGATGATTTGAAAAGCTACGAAGCATAAGCATGAAATGGACAAAAGAGGGGCATAGTTCCAGCTGCATGAGGGGCCTCACCAACTTCGGCCGCGGAAAGCTTTTATTCAGTTCTGCTTCACCTAAGCTGGGACTCCTGTCACAGAATCACAGAAAATCTGGGTTGAGGAAGCCGAGGGGTCATCGTATTCCACTTCCCATTTACTCCCTGGGGAAACTGAGGTCTGAAGGGGTTGACTTTACTGGGGGAGGAGATGGTATAACAAACTCTTGCAAAATTCCCGAAGAAATCGTTGGGCCCAGAGGTTGAAAGTACACTAAAGAAAATCTAAATTGCTCAAGCTGTTGATGTAAGGAATCCGATGCGTATGTGAGCTTCCTAATAGCACCACCTGGCATCACTGAAAGGTTTTTCATTTTACTAGCAGAAGCTTCTAGACAGCACCCCTGGTTATTTTGCACAGTTGTGCATTTGGTCTCAATTCTTCCATTTTAAAGAATTTCTTAGTTCCCAAGTGATAAGTTCCTTAGGACCTGGAGTTCGTAACAAGAGTCATCTGTTGACCAAACATATTTGGTTCTTATAGTGACTGGCTTGTGACCTGACTCTAGCATCACAGACTTAGTACACAATCCATGGCTGGTTGAATCCGTGGATGCGGACCCCGTGGATATAGCGGGCCGACTATGGGACTTGAGCGTCTGCGGATTTGGTATCTGCAATGGGTCCTGGAACCAATTCCCGTGGATACCGAAGGATGACTGTGATGTTAGACAGTGATAAGTGCTAGTGGAAATATAAATTAGGAGGGGGAATAAGAGGTGTTGGAGTGGAGCATTTGACGGGGGAGGGGAGGTTGATTTTGACCAGAGAAGAGACCTGATCTGATTCTTGTTTTAACAGAATCCCTCTAGCAGCTCTTTTCAGAACAGGTTACAAGAGGCAAGGGCACCACTGTTCACCTGACTCTGAGTGAGCACCCTGCACACGAGTCACACAATATTTCATTTATTGTGGGAGATGCACCCCTCAAAGTCAAAGTTAAAGCAAAAACAACCACCGACTTCTGTGTTCTAGGTTGGGATATTTTGTGGAGGAGGGTGGAGGCCCATTTACGTCAGGCATCTGCTGACTTAACTGACCAATTCAGAGACACATTAGAAAAGTGTAATCACAGCCACAGTTGGGCAGTATTGTTCCCACTTTACATTTGCTTTATCTCAATGCTTATAAGCCAGTGGGTGATTGACTGAGAGAAAGCCACGCCCCCAGATTGACAGGAAAAGGAAGGACCTCTGTGGCCCAGGAGTCCCAGACTGATCTAGACTCTGGAGATCAAATGCATAGACTTATTCCTCTCTCCTTGGGCAGGTCTCTTCCCAGCTGCCCCAACAAAGGATCCAAGCCCTCTCCCCCGCAGACAGAGTTCTAAGACCCTCATTTTCCCAGGGATGGCCCCATGCCCTGACTCTACTGCACCAGCCTCGTCCTGGGTAAGAGCCTGCAGGAGTAATAGTAGTAGTAACAGGCATAGTACAAGTCCGCAATGAAATGTAATTACTGTACACTGGGCACTAATCCAGCGACTTCCTGTGCATGCTTTCTCTCGATGCTCATAATGACTGTGGGAAGTAGGGACGATGATTATCCCCCCACGTGCAGCTAAAGAAGAGGCTCCGGGGGGTAATCAGTCAGCTTGCACGGAGCACCCTGGGCGGGGCAGAACCCAGGTATGCTTTGCCCCATTGCCTCTATTTCTCTCTCTCTCTCTGGCTGGTCTGCAAACCATCACCCCCCCCCCTCCAACCACTAATTCCCCAATATCCTCTTTTCTGTACCTCAACGTTGTATTTAACATAAATAGAACCAACTGATCTCAGTGGACTCGCTGACATTGAAGAGCCTTGGGATACTTCTCTGAACCTGTCACCACATCTTGACCCATCTCCTCATCTTTGACTCCGAAATTACAGTCTGCCTCTTACAACCAAGACTTCCTCAGATGGAAAGTTCATTACAACTTCCCTACAGCAGTCGTGTCCCATGGCCACTAAAGGGGCTGCAGCAATTCAGAAATAAACCAAAATGCACACATGAAACCTATAACATACAAAACCCACAGGGAGAGCCCTCCAAAGGGGTCGTCTGCCTTTTGGGCCTTGAGCCACATGCCCTGCCGTTGTCCCCCATCATGGCCAGGCTTGGACTCTCCCCACCAGCAGCATTAAACAGACACCACACAATTGCACACTTGGAATGAAATCTACCAGCCTGTCCCAGGAAAAGACATAGAGGGGTGCAGAGTCTCCCCCCACCTCACCTAGGATTACCAAAGAGCATCGCCCACCACGTTCCTAATACAGATCAACAGAGAAGCTCCAGAAGCACAGAAACACTGACTTGAGTCCTGTAAGTTCCTTTTTATCCTTCCTGCCAAGTGTGTTGGGGAAACGCAACCCAAGCACCGTGCTGCCTCTTTGTTCAGGTCTCCTGGCCCTGGTCCCACTGCACTTCCTTCTCATCTTTGGTTGAAACTTGACCATCACCCTCCAAACTCCAAAATCCCCTTAATAAGAAACCCAGGGCCCAGAGGAGCTCAGAGAGAGTTGTTCCTTGATGGTCATGAGGTCCAAGACACCAGTCACTGGCCCAGAGATGGTTTCTAAGCTCAGAGCAGCGCTACATGGGCTCCAATGATGCCCTTGGAGACAAACCAAGACAAAAGGGCTCTTTCAGGCCCTTGGTTTCCTCAAAGCCCCTGTGTACATTCCTTTCATGTCATTTAGTATTGCCACCAACACCTCAGCAGATAAAAATAAACAAATCAGGGGATAATCTTTCCCAAACAGTGAAATAAAACCGAATAAAACATGAAAGATTGTCGGGGGAAATGAGCCTGCCACTCCTGGCAGGTGAATCTCACCCGAATAGACTGGACAGTTTCTATGTGTCCTTCCTGAGATCATGTCGTTCTGAGCCTAGATCGTCAGGCTCAATAAAAGCCTCAACTGAAAATCCAGTCCTTCCCAGAACAAAAACTCTCAGGTTCATGGCAGTCCTGGGGCAGGCCAGCAGGGTTGGCCATGCGTGTCTCAGCGAAGGACTATGTTCTTAAGTTTGTGAGTCCCATGGTCCCTGCAGCCCCAGCATTTAGCAGAGTGCCTGGCACATAGTAGATACTTAAGAAATGTTTGTAAAAGTACATCCCAGGACTCTCATATGCTATTAACTGACATGTCTTTAGGCTTGTGAGTAGGAAAAAGGTGAAAAAAAAAACTTCTTGCAGATTTAGTCAGTAACATATTATTTGTTCCATCACGTCTATTCAAAAGCAGAGGTTAGGAGTTGTGTAGAAAGGAGATTGCATGGTAGGGCTGAGACCCCTATCCTTAGAAAGGCCTGCTTGCAAGGTTAGCCCTTGGCTGGCATCCGGAAACTTGAATGGTAAACATTTCCTTATACTGAAATAAAGCTTTTCCCTAAAAAAGAAGAGTGACTCCTTGTGCCTAAATCGTTTGCACAAATTATATGATTTATGATGGACACCTACTTTCCTTCTTGGAGGCTGGAACTTTGGTATGTGCTAGGCAGAGGTTCTCCCAATAAAAACCCCGATCTCTAACAAGCTTCACACATGTTGTCACAACTTGTTACTGGAGGAATTAAGTGAATCCCATGTGATTCCAATGGGAGATGACTTTTGGAAGCTTGCACCCGTTTTCCTCCAGACTCTGTCCCATGTGCCTTTTCCTCTGTTGACTTCTCTTTGGATACTTTTGCTGGACTAAACCACAGCTGTGAGTACAACTATATGCTGAATCCTGTGGGTCCTTCTAGCAAATCGGACCTGGAGATGATCTTGGAGACTCCCGACAGAAGTGTCGTATTTAACACTCATTATAAACAGGCTTAAAACAACCAAACCCCAATTCAGCAAACATATTCTTCTCTTATCTTAATCAATATACATCATCACTTTTACCACCACCCATACAGAAATTTATATAATCCACATGAGTATCCAAAAGTTAATTTTTAAATTGGTAAATCTCAGAAGAGAAAATTACAGTGACAAATGATTATATTCATTTCCATATTTACCTATCTTAATATTCTAATCAGTGGCCACACTATTTGTCCTGGCTGTCAAGTGTATTATTCTCAACCTTTGGATCACAGACATTGGGAAGTCGTGAATTCACAGAGGTACTAAATATTCTCTGTACATAGAAAAACTCTTACCTATGTGATAAATAATATATATCTCTTATAACTCTTACATCTTATATAGAAATACAACTATTTTTGAAATATATATGGGTGCTTGAGGTTAATAAAACATGAATTTATTTAAAAGTACAATTGCATTTGGAGTAGTGAAGGTGGGAATATACAATTCTACAAAATGAAATAAAACGATTTTAAAAATCTATACTAGGGCTTCCCTGGTGGCGCAGTGGTTGAGAGTCCACCTGCCGATGCAGGGGACACAGGTTCGTGCCCCAGTCCGGGAAGATCCCACATGCCATGGAGTGGCTGGACCCGTGAGCCATGGCTGCTGAGCCGGCGCTCCGGAGCCTGTGCTCCGCAACGGGAGAGGCCACAACAGTGAGAGGCCCGCGTACCGCAAAAAAAAAAAAAAATCTATAATAGCCCAGGAAAACAAAACAAGTGATGCTAGTATTTCAGAAATGGTGAAGAAATTTAGAAGAATATAAATAAACAAGATTTGATCTGAAAAAAAGTAAATCAGAGGAAAACTGCCAAAAAGAAAGACAATTTTGAAGGGAGAAGCTGTCTCATGGAACTCTAAACTCAGAGGTATAATATGGAAGAAGAGACAGTGGACCCTGGTTATTCAGAGAAAGGTTATTTGGGCAGCACACTCAGGACAGCCAGACTGGTCAGCCCCTTCCCTCTCCCAAGAAAGGAAGCCCTGTCCCGCATATTCAGTGAGGCCCCTGACAATACTGACCATCAGGAAGGATGGGAACCTATATACCCAGAAAACACACCACCAGTCAATCCCTCCTCAACGAGTACTTGCCACCCCTCCTTCAAAGCAGCACAGGCAGGCACAATAGGCTTGTGTTTTGGGGTATGGGGTTACATCAAAAGTTCATTAAGTATTTATGGAAAACCAACTCTATGAAAGAAAGAAATCAAACTCAACAAACTCAGAACATGCTTTCAAAGAGGAATAAAGGTATCTCTTTAAAATTGATTGAATAGCTTGAAAATTAAAATTTTGAGCATCAAAATAAGAAACTCAAAAATAATAAACTAAAATATTTTCTCCCTGGACATAGTAAATAAACACCATAAAATATGAAAGCACAACCAAAGCAGGAAAAAAAAAGTAGACCTAATCAGTACAATCAAAGCTGTCTTTAAAAATACCAGTAAAATATACAAATTTCCAGTGGCGATGAAGAAATGAAAGAAGAGGCATAATAAACAACATTCAAAATGAGAAATTACACCTAATTACAGATATGGAAAAGACTTTTAAAACTATAAGAGAACACTAATGACTTTATTCAACAAATTTTAAAATATAGATAAAATAGATACTTTCCTAGGAAAATTACCTAAACGTACTCAAGTGGAGATAGAAATTCTGAATGAACTAATTGTGGAAGAAATTGAAGTAACAGTTAACAATTACCTTGCAAATAGGTACCACTCCATCAGGACGTGGGGGCCAGTTATACTAAAACCGTGAATGAACAGAAAATACCTAACTATACAAAATATTCCAAAGTATACAGAAATCACCCTTTTTTATTCCATAAAATTTAGCATAACCATGATACCAAAACCAAGTAAGGGTAACACAAAAAAATATTCTGCAAGCCAATCTCACTTAAGTTCTTAAATGGGAAATTTTTAAAGAATTCATTAGCATATCAAATGCATCACTGTATTAAAAGAATAATATATTATCACCAAGAAGAACCATTCAATATTATGAAATCTATAATTGTAAATCACCGCATTAATAAAGTAAATGACTAGAAACAAAAAATTATTTCAACTGAGGGTGGAAAAACATTTGATCAAATTCAACTTTCTTTTTTTTGAGATATAATTGACATATATGACATGTTTCAGGCATACGACATAATGATTGGTTATATGTATATATTACAAATAAATCTCGTTATTCATCACCACACACAGTTACAAAAATTTTTTTATTGTGGTGAGAAATTTTAAGATCTGCTCTCTTAGCAATTTCAAATATACAATACAGTATTGTTAACCATAGCCACCATGCTGTACATTATGTCCCCAGGACTTAACTTATAACTGGAAGTTTGTACCTTTGGCCATCTTTACCCATTTAATTCATTCAACATTCTTAAAGCCCTCGTATTCTCAGAATAGACGAAAACTTTCTTAATCTTACAAAGCCCATCTGTTAGTAACCTACAATAAACACCACAATTAATGATGAGAGCATCTGAAATGTTTCCTCCAAAAAAGAGATTAAAAATACAAAGATGACTGCTATCACCATAATTATACAGCCTTGTACTGGAAGTTCTAGGGAGTGTAACAAGACAAGAAAATTACATGGGAAGTGTAATCATTGGGAAGGAAGAGGAGGATTGGTCAGTGTTTGCAGATCATATAATCATCTCTCTGGAAAATCAAATGAGAAGGCACTAGAACTAATGTGAGAGTTCGTTAAGTTTGTTAACTATAAGATCAAAATTTTAAAATCAGTAGCTTTAAAATACACAGAAATAAACAGTTTAAAAAATGTGATAGACTAGAGCAGGAGTTGGCATGTGAACCAAACCCACCCACTACCTGTTTTTGTAAATAAAGCTTTATTATAACATAGCTATGCCAATTGGTTTACACATTGCCTGTGGCTGCTTTGACATCACAGAGGCAGAGTTGATTATTTACAACAGAGATACAAAGCCTAAAATATTTACCGTCTAGCCCTTTACAGACAAAGATTGCCAAGCCATGGAATAGAGCATTCCATTCTCATTAATAGTGAAATCCATAAAATATTTAGAAATTAATTCATGAATGAATGGACAACTTATCTATTAAGAAAAGTATAAAGCTTTTCTAAGGCATAAGAGAACTTTTTTTTTTTTTTTTTTGCGGTACGCGGGCTTCCCACTGTTGTGGCCTCTCCCATTGTGGAGCACAGGCTCCAGACACGCAGGCTCAGTGGCCATGGCTCACGGGCCCAGCCACTCTGCAGCATGTGGGATCTTCCCGGACCGGGGCACGAACCCGTGTCCCCTGCATCGGCAGGCGGACTCTCAACCACTGCGCCACCAGGGAAGCCCCATAAGAGAACTTTTAACATATATATTATATTCCTGAATGGCAAGACTCAATATTGTAAACATGTCTATTCTCCTCCAGTGACTCTATAAATAGTCTCATTCAAAATCCCAACAGGAATGTGTTAGAACTTGACAAACTGCTTCCGAAATGCAAATGAAAGAGAAAATGTAGGATTTCCACTTCTGATAATAGCAAACCTTGTTGATTCAAACCAACATCCCCACACACACACACCTCAAAGATAAACAAAAAAAAAATCTGGACATAGTATTTAAAAGCAGGTTTCTAGATGCATCAAAGAGTAAAGAAAATAGTGAGGAATTATCACACCAAGATCTGAAAGAAGAGAGAAATACAAAGAGATGAACCTGGAAATGGAGGCCACCTCAATTTCAAATCTAGAAGAGGTGATTTATAAGCTAAGGAACACTTATGAAAGCTTGGTCAGGGACCCTATTGAACCACTCACACTGAAGTTTGAGATGCCAAAGAATTACATTCTTAGGTGAACCTGAAGTAAATCAGCTATCACACAGGCTGCCTCTCAGTTTCAAATCACTAGGTGTTCCAGAATATTTTAAGCCCTGAAATTGGATTAAGATGATCCAAAATTGCTAGCACCTGGCAGAATCAAATGAAAAGGATCTGACAACATATAACGTGTCAGAGCAGATTTGAAAAAGAGCCAACCAGAAAATCTAGACTGAAAAAGATAATGTTTAAAATTCAGAACTCAAGACACAGCTGAAGTGAGAATTAATGAACTGAAATATATGTCCGAAGAAAATATTTAGAATGAAGCCCAGAAAGACAGAAAGATGGAAATTACAGAACAGAGGATAAGAGACATAGGTTCCGTGATAATGACTAACATAGGTTTAACTGGAGTCCCAGAAGGAGAGTAGAGAATAGGTCAGAAGCAATATTTGAACAAATAAAATGGCTTTAAAATCTCAAAAATTAATGAAAGAAACCAATCCATGATTTAAGACCCAATGACATTTTAGCAAAATAAATTAAAATAAATACACATTCATACACATCATAGTGAAACTACAGAAAACCAAAGACAGAGAAAATCTTAAACACAGCTAGGGGTGGGAGTGAAATCAGATTACGTCTAAGAAGGAACAGTTAAGACCTACAGCTGACTTCTCAACAGCAATAACAAAAGACAGAAGGATGGTATTTTCAGTTACTGAGAGAAAAGAACTGCCAATCTAGAATTCTAAACGCAGTGAAAACACCTTTCAAGAACAAAGAAATAGAGACAATTTTAGAAAAACAAAAATGAAGAGACTTCACCACTAACCAATTTGCACTAAAGAAAATACTAAAAGAAAAATGATTCCAGATGCAACACCAGAAGTAAAGAATGAAGAGGAAAAAAAGGTGAATATGTAGATAAATCAAAATGAATATCAAGGGCTTCCCTGGTGGCACACTGGTTAGGAGTCCACCTGCCAATGCAGGGGAAATGGGTTCAAGCCCTAGTCCAGGAGGATCCCACATGCCACGGAGCAACAAACCCGTGCACCACAACTACTGAGTCAGCACTCTAGAGCCCGTGAGCCACAGCTACTGAGCCCACATGCCACAACCAGTGAAGCCTGCACACCTGGAGCCTGTGCCCTGCAACAAGAGAATACACAGCAATAAGAAGCCTGTGCACCAGAGCAAAGAGTAGCCCCCACTCGCCACAACTAGAAAAAGCCTGTGTGCAGCAACGAAGACCCAACACAGCCAAAAGTAAATCAATTAATTCATTAATTTTTAAAAATGAATATCAATTATATAAAACACTAATAATATTGCCTTGTGAGATTTGAAATATGTATAGAATTAAAATACACAACAATAGCACATGAATGAAGAATAAATGGAATAAAGCTGTTCTGAGGTCCTTACATTGTGCAGGAGGGAAATAAAAGTTCTGATCAACATTAGACTATGATAAGCAAAGAAGCATGTTATAATCTAAAGATCACTAATGAATAGGAGAGTATATTATTTCCAATCAATGGAAGAATGGAGTTGGATTAATTTATGTATGAATATATCTAAGACAATTCTGAAAAATAAAAATGATGGCAAATTTGTCTGAACAGAGATGAGAAAAACTATTAAAGTTATATTTATTTAAATGATGTGGTGCAAGCATAGGAATAGTGCTATGGACTAAATATTTGTGTTCCTCCCTCTCCTCTCTCACCAAAATTCATGTGTTGAAACCCTAATTCTCAGTGTGATGTCGTTTGGAGATGGGCCCTTTGGGAGGTAATTAGGTCATGTGGGTGGGGCCCTCATGATGGGATTAGTGCCATTTTAAGAAGAGACAGACACAAAAGAGCTTGCTTCCTCTCTCTCTCTGCTCTCCCCCATGTGAGGACACAGCAAAAAGACAGCCAATCTGTGAACCAGGAAGAGGATGCTCATCAGAACCCGACCATACTGACATCCTGATCTCAAACTTCCCAGCCTCCAGATCTATGAGAAATAAATTTCTGTTCCTAATGCACCCAGTCTGCGGTCTTCTGTTCTAGCATCATGAACTGACTGAAACTGACCACAGAAATGGAAAAGAATCTAAACACTCTTGTGTGTGTATATATATATACATATATCTTGTGTCTATATGGCATTTCATCTATAATGTAAATAATAATATAAGAAGTAGGAGCTATTCAAAGTATTCTACTGTAAATAATTTAATACATACATTTATAATTAGTTTCAATTTTTTTTTTTCAATTTTTTTTTGTAGTATGCGGGCCTCTCACTGTTGTGGCCTCTCCCGTTGTGGAGCACAGGCTCCGGACGCGCAGGCTCAGCGGCCATGGCTCACGGGACCAGCCGCTCCACGGCATGTGGGATCTTCCCGGACCGGGGCACGAACCCGTGTCCCCTGCATCGGCAGGCGGACTCTCAACCACTGCGCCACCAGAGAAGCCCAAAATTAGCATATTTAATCTCATAAAATTTAGAACACTTTCTTGAAAAATGATACCTTATGTACAAAGTTAAATTACAAATAGCAAATGAGGAGACATTATATGTAACACATTTGACACACAAAGAATTTATAGCTGGAATACATCAAGATCTTATACAAAGTAATTTTTTAAAAGGACACATAACACAGTAAAAATTGGACAAAGTATATGGAGTAGGCAATTCACTGAAGAAAAATACAAATGTCAATAACCATATGAGAAAATACACAGCTTCCACTAGGAACCAGGGAAATGGCATTTAAAGCAATAATGAGAGATGATTTTGCACTCATTATACTGCCAAAAATTAAAAAGATTGATAGTAACAAACGTTAGCAAGAATATGGAGAAACAGGTGCTTTCAGATACTTGCTGGAAGCAGTGTGAACCCTGAGGTCATTTGGAAGCCATCCGGCATCATCAACCGATGTTTAAATATTCATTCCCTTTACCCCAGCAATTTCACTTCTAGAAACACAGCCTGAAGAAATACTGGCCTATGTGCAAAAAATATACATACAACAATAGTTGCTGTAGCCTGGTTGGTAATAACAAAACTGCAGGGGGTTGGGGAATTTGTAAATGTACATCAATAGGAGAATGGCTAAATAAATTCTGAAACAACAGAATTCTCTGCAAATGTTAAAAGCATGCAGTAGACTTTCGTGTACTGATGCAGAAAGATGTTCAAGACATATCATCAAGTAAAATCAAGTTGAAAATAATTTGTACAGTATGATACCACTTGTTTACACACACACACACACACACACACACACACACACACACACTCCCCTACATAAAGAGCAACAGGATATCAAAACACACGTCAAGGTATTGACGGTGGTTATCTGTAGGGAAGGGGGATGAGTAATGACCCAAGAAAGGATGACTTCCATGTGTGGAAGAAATGTTTTGCCCAAAACTCAGATTGAAGCGAACTGTGTGTTCAGCATCTTTGAGGGTGAGCTGCATTAGGAACAGAAATTTATTTCTCATAGATCTGGAGGCTGGGAAGTTTGAGATCAGGATGTCAGTATGGTAGGGTTCTGAGGTTTGAGGGAAGGCAGGGCCATGGGTCTCTGAGAACTGACACCCCTGGGTGAAGGGGCTCCTTGTCAGAGATGAAACCCTGTTGCTTGGGAACATCCAATTAATAGCCCCAGATCGATTTGTCATCCTTTACTTTTCAGCTATATGACTTGATATTTGTGATGAATGAATCATGTCTGAGGATGGTTCCAAATTATCCTTGCCACAGATCTAACCCACCACTGACAGGAATAGGATTTCTTAGGACCACGTGAAGTCAAACAGCGAGTGATGCCCAGCTAGTCGGCATGAGAGGAGGAAGAGGTCTGTGTCTGGCTCAGAAAGGTAAGTCTCTCCCCAGGGTATCTGGACCCAGCTCATTGCCTTTACTATCCACACTAGATTTGTCATTAACACGCGATTAACCTTGACTCGCGTCTGGAAATTTTAACTTACCGCGGTTTGCTCTGTACTGCTTAAACCTTATAAAAGGAAGAACGTATTAACATAATACCTATGAAATATACAATTAGATAAATAAATGTCCCCGAAGTATAGCCTCTTATTAGATATCTTCTTAATCAACAGCTATTACATAACTCTCTCATCTGGACGTTCAGAAAACATTTTGATGTCAAAAATAGGCTTTTGCAATTCAACAATGTACACTGGGCTAGTTCACGTATGTGTTTTTCACTCCTCTTCTAGTGGATGAAAGGGAGTACAGTGGAAAGGGGATGGTGTGGAAATAAACAAATTTTCAGTTGTGGAGCATAAGTCCAAGAAAGGGAAGGACCATCCCCAAAGCCTGACTCACCCTGAGATGCACATCCTTCCAATGCCCTGAGCACACAGACATGAGCCGTGGGGTGCCAGCCACCACCCTGATTCCAGGGGCCTGCAAATCACAGGTCTTCCTTGCAGGGTGGCCCCCAACACCCTTCCCTCCGCCCGGGCTGTACTCTCCTGGCAAAACCCCAGCCTGCTTGAACCCAATTATTTCATTTCTGACTGCCAGCAGTGGGGCAGCTAAATGCTGCCAGAGCAAATCACATTAAATGAACTGATTAGTTACAATTTAGATTCACGCCGCTGACAAAATTCAAACAGGAGAAGAGACGGGGAGGTGAGCCCTGCAGAAAATGGTCCTCTACATTTTCTCCCCTGCAACCTCCTCCCGCCCCCATTTCAGCCCAGGAGGGCACCTCACTCTTCACGGAGGACAAAAAGGTAACCATCAACAGAAACTCCCTCCCTCGCCGGGTCCCCACGCTCAGACCCTCATTCCTGCCTCAATGAAGAATGTCTCTGCTCCTCTCAGGGGCCAGTGTGCCTGGATTCCATCCTCCCTCACCTTCTCCGGGAGTTTGCGCCTCGCTCGAATTTTACCATTAACTCAGGTCATTTCACTCTTCTGTTTAAAAGCTTCCGTGGCTCCCTTTGCACTTTAAAAGAACAACCAAAGTCCTGGCCGTGGGTGGCCGGGTAGTGGGCTCTTGCCCCCCACCTCCAGATCACCTTCAGCAGCGGAGGACAGGTCCAGCCCCTCTGCGAGGCTCCCTGCTTCTCAGCCTGAGGGGTCCTCCACCCCAGCTGCACCAGACACCACGTGGGAGCTGGAGAACTTAACTCCCCTGAAGAAAGACCTCAACCAGTGAGAGAAGGAAGCAAGCAGGTGACTCCCCAGCTCCCATCTCCACCTGGGACGTCACCGTGCTGGGAGCATCCCCGCCTGATGGAGTTCCAGGTGCCCCCAGCAGTACCCCTTCATTAACACAGGTTGTCAGCTTTCTTCTCTACCCTGCCTCAATTTCCCCACCTCCTAACTGCCTCTCGAGGTGGTCTCCCATGTAAACCACCAGCACCTACGTCCTTGTCATAGGGCTGTGTTTTCTTGCAGGTTTTCTGTCTCTCCCGGCAGACCCTAGAGGAGGCTGGAGCCTCGTCTGCCTTGCTCATCCCTGCGTTGTCAGCTCCCGCGCATCCTCGAGGCTCAAAAAATAGTGAAGAGATGAAAGAACGAGCCGAGACTGCTGATCCACACGCCCCAGCGCCCTGCATCTGGACACACATGCACACACACAGAGTGGCAAGCATCACCCACGTTCTGCAGAACCAGAAATCCATCCTTCTTCACCTAAGACGTTACTAACACCAAGCCCCAGGACACCAATTCTTAGTTTTCATCTCAGTGTTAGCAGATTCCCTGAGGCCTCCTTCTCCAGGGCTATGTTCCCCACTAGGTAGACTCAAGCCTTTAAGAGGAAAAGAAAATCGTTACTTGTGTTGAATGCTAACGCATGCCCCCGGCCCCCGGTTCTCATCTCCTGAGTTTTTGGTCTTTTAAAGTCTCTTCCACTGAGCTTCCCTGGTGGCACAGCGGTTGAGAGTCTGCCTGCCGATGCAGGGGACACGGGTTCGTGCCCCGGTCCGCGAAGATCCCACATGCCGCGGAGTGGCTGGGCCCGTGAACTATGGCCGCTGAGCCTGCGCGTCTGGAGCCTGTGCTCCGCAACGGGAGAGGCCACAACAGTGAGAGATCCGCGTACCGGGAAAAAAAAAAAAAGTCTCTTCCACCATGAGATTTCAATCCCTTCCCCCAAAAGTCCGTGATGCTCTTTTTCTAAACTACGCAGTTCAACACCATCCGGTGTTCTTCAATTGCCTCTATGTCCTGGACTCTGGGTGTGCTCTACTTGTATTCTTCATGTCAATTTGGTTTTACTGAACAAAACTCAATCTCAGGCCAATTCCAGTACTACCCTTTCCTTCCCTAAAGAAGATTCCAGCCCTAGGTTATGCTCACAGCACCCAAACTGTGCCTGATACACAGTATATGCTCAATAAATCTTGAATTAAAAAAACACTCCTTTGTAGTAAAACCCCTTTTGGTTGATTCCTTGTTGTTAGCAGTTAAATTCCAATATGCCTAGGCATGGTTCGTTTCTTATTTATTCTGATTTGGACTTGCTGAAATTCATGAATCTGTATGTCTTTACACCAAATTTGGGGAAGTTTGGGCCATGATTTCTTCAAATAGTTTTTATCCCATTTTTTTCCCTCTTCCACTTCCAGGATGCCAGTTATTTGTACGTTAGAGATTTTGATATCGCCCTCATCCATCCCTGAAGGTCTGTTCTTTTTTCCCCAATCTTCTTTCTCTCCCTTCTTCAGACTGAATCATTTCTATTTATCTGTCTTCAAGGTCACTCACTCTTCTGTCCCCTCTACTCCACTGTGAAGCCCACCCAGTGAATTTTTTATTTTAGATATTTACTTCTTGGTTCTAGAATTTGCCTTTGGTTCTTTTTTGTAGCTTCTATGTATCTGCCAAGATTTCTCCTTTTTTATTCATTATAAGCATGTTTGCCATGACTGTAAAAGCTGCTTTAATTTTTATTAAAGCAACTATTTTATTAAATTGCCAAATTTATTTGGTAATTCCAAATAAAGGCATTGGTTCCATTTTCCTGGCTCTTCATATGTCAAATAATTTTGCATTGTATCTGAATTCTGCAGGTTATGTGCTGAAGACTCTGTGTACTTCATATGACTCTGAAATGTGTGAAAAGTGTTAGTGTCTGTTTAACAGGCATCTAACTAGGTTAGACTCAAACCACAAACTGTCTAATGCGCAGTGGACAGATCAAATTTCATCTCAGTTCTTTTAGCCTTAGCTGCAAGCTACTCTCATCAGCCAGAGACTTGGAGCAGAATGTATTTACAGAATTGGGGCTCCCCTCTCTGATTTTCTCCTTTCTAGAATTCTTCCCTCACTTTCCAGCAGCTGTCCTCTGGCTCTGTCCTGTTCCTCCAGTTGCATAAATGGTTTTCAGTCAGAGTTTTCACTGCTTTATGCTGTATCATGGCTACAGTTTCCCTCAGATTAAAAGTCATGAAAATGGGAAACTCACCACATGCCTGTCCCTTCCAAGTTTCAAAAACCATACAGAATCTGCCTGCTTTTGTTCATTCCTCAGAGCCTACAGGATTTTTATATTTTATCTGTACTTTATAATTATTATCCAAAGGAGGGTCAGTCTGTTAGGCACCTACTCCATAACACTGGAAGAGAAACCCAAACATGATGTACACATTGACTTTAGAATGATATTTGACACAGTGTGTTTATACACACACATTTGTAGTGTAGATTCAGATGCCATAAACGCAAGATTTGGAGACTGGGAGGAGGGGACCCAAAAATAAAGGTAGATGGGTAGAGGAAAGGTATATGGAGAAACTTCCAGCTGAGGAAAGCTTCAGCAACCGAAAGAAATTCTGGAATTTCCTTGCAGCCAAGGAAACAAGGAAAATTATATGGATTTCACATGCTTCTGAGGCTGGTAATGGGAAACCTACAAATTCACTGAGGAATTTGCTTTCCTGGTCTTGAACTCAATGGAGTGCCATGGCCTCTCTTGTTGTAGTGATACTCAACAAGAGAGGTATCAAATTTACTCTTTAATATTTAAACAGTTACTCCTGGTATTTAAAGATTAAATAATGCAGGTAAAGCATCTCCCATAGAGAGCCATGATGATGATATAATGATAATGATGATGATGGGGATGATGGTGCTGGGGATGATAATGACAGTCATGTTGGTGGTAGGATAACTTCTACATTTATCTTGTGTTTGTAAAGAAGGACCACGTTCACGTACTGACAGATTTTAACCCAATACATCAGTTACTCAGAATGTCAAATGTCACTCTCTTAAGCTGGCTCTAGGGTGGAACTATCTCCCAGGAACCAGCAAACCCTGCATCCTGGAGGCAGAACGCTGTTTTCTGGTCCAGTTAAGGCCTCCTGGCTCCTTAGACACTTCAACAGAGCAAGCGCTCGGGAAAGGACTGGGCAGCCGGCACTGGGAAAGGCCTCTGGGATCTTCCATTCAATCTGCACATAAGTGCCGGGTGCTTTGTTCTGAGGAATTAATCAGTGAAGCAATGATGTGGTGAAGGCACTTGGGGATGGAGGGAAGCATGGTGCATGTTAATCAGCCTTGCATGTGAAGCCAGGACAGAGCCTGGAAAACCCCACACAGCCCCTAAGTTCCTGAGCCCTCCACCTGCCCCGACCTAGGGGCCACCAGGGGGGCTGGGAGCTCTCATCTGAGCCTCCAGTGGTGAGGGAGGAGGACACCTGCCCAGCTCCATCGCGTCCCCCCATTCATCCCCCTTGATGTGAGAGCCAGCGGCTGAGCTGCGATTCTGTCTGGGGCTGTGCCTTAAGAAGGGTCACAGACAAGCGTTAGTCTGTGAAGTCAGGGCTTAATCAGTGACCGCAGTCAGGATTGAGGCTGAGGTCACGGGCTGAGGTCAGCACGTGGTAAGGATTAGGGATAAGTATACGGCCAAGGTCAGGGCTCAGCCTGTGGCTCATTCTGTGACCAGAGAAAAGACTCAGTTATGTTCCTGGTTGGGGTGAGATCAGAGTCAGGGTATTGGGGACCCTGATTAGAACCCCGGGGTCTCTGAAGTCCCCTTAGCCAAGGAGTATGTCAGCTCTGGGAGGGAGCTCTCAGAACCCACACATTAATAACGTGTGCATTATAATAAGTACTGTCCCAAATAACTCCAGCCCTTGTTCCCCTTCATTGCTTAATCAGTTTCTAAATGTGTCCTATCTTTATAGCAGAGAACCTGTGCTTTTTCTTCATCTGAACTTCTGGAAGGTGTAGGGAAACTTCAGGCCTTGCACCCAATTTCTGGATGTGGAAGGAGATGCCTGGGCACATCTCTCATGCATCTGCGGTGGATGCCAGCCCTCCCCTGCCTCAGGAACCTTGCTCTCTTCAGCATTCCTCTCCAAGGCCCCCTCCTGGGCCACCCTCGCCCTCCCCATGTGCAGGCCTGGAAGGGGTCCCCTTGTCCAACCTGGTGTGTTATACCCGTCACACAACTCTCCCAGAAACGGCTTCCTATAGAAATGTTGCTGTTTTTTCTCCAAAGAATTGAAGGCATTTAGGCATAATTGGGATACACAGGGGTTTCTTTCAAAATCTAGGCCACCCAAATGGGGAGCTGAGGGCACCCTTACCAGGTTCACGCTTAGCTTAGCCAACTGGAGTCTGGCTTTCCGCCCTCTGGTAGGTGATTTCTGTGGGAGAGGAAAGGAAACGCCATTAGTTCACTTGTTTAACATACATTTTAAAGTCAAGTTAATATACGCACATATGTTAAAACCACAAGCGACTCGGAAGGGCTCATGATGAGAAGCACCTGAGATCAATCGCTTATGTTGAGCTGAAATCTATCTGTCTTGGGAAGAGTTAATGAGACCATCACTAGGCCCTCCTTGTTGAAGCCTCCCCCTCCCCCCACTCTGCCTAGAAGCATTAATTCCATTATCAAATGGTCAGCCCTGGGGACTGAACATTCAAAGGCTTAAAGCAGGTTAATTAAAATCTTTGATCGAAGCCCCATAAAACTTCTTTCTCTTAATTATCCTGGATGGTCTCACAAGCCTTAAAGCCAAAGGCGAGACAATGAAGAGGCTGGGAGGAGAGTATCCCGAGAGGAACAGCTACCCGGATGGAAGCGGCCACGTTGCTGCTCCCATCAGCGCTCCATGCCCGGACCCTAGAGGCAGAGAAACCTACCCTCGCTCGTCTAACAGTTACTCACCCAGCACTTCCTATGTCAGCTGCTCCCCCAGATGCTGGGAGCACAGGAGAAAGACCCAGAACCTGCCACTGAGCAGGGGCCAGAGCCTCATGAGGAGGCAGAGTGGACACTTGCAGTGTGATGTGACAGGCACCACTGAGCAGAGCGGGCGGGATAGGGGCTGTGGAAGCACAAAGCAGGAGTGCCCAGCCCAGCCTGGGGAGATCAGGGAGTGCTTTCCAAGATGGTGACCTTGAGTCGGGATAAGAAGGATGTGACAGTCAGGGGAAAGTCAAGGGCAAATTCTGGGCTGAGTGGAGAGACCTGGAAGTGAGAACAGGCTCAGGAGACAAGGTTACAACACGGGCTCCAGTTGGACCATTGGTTATTGCCCAGAAGAGGGGTTCTGTGTCCAAGGGCCAGGGGCTCTGTGAGCCCTTCTCTGAGCGTGGGCCATTGAGGGAGCATACTACAGCAGGAAATCAGGGGAGGAAAGGGGTCACTAGACCCAAAAAGCAGGGACCAAGGGCCAGGAACATCTCAAGGCAGGTCCATCTCAGCATCCTGCAGCCCAGGCAGAAGCTGTGTGGCGGCGCCCTCCGGCAGCCACAGATCAAGGGGAAAACAAAGTTTTCCTGAATCACCGCCATCCCGCCTCAAACGCTTTGTTGCTTCTGAACATAGAAGATCACAGTGTCAAAAGATAAATTGAGATGTATTTAAATTTTTAAGAGTTTATTGGAGCAAAAATCAATTCAAACCTGACAGTCTCAAACTGGAAGTGGTTAGGAGTGTACACCCAACAGGAGCTAGAGGCAAGACTTTTTGGAAAAGACACAGAAGCAAAGCAAGAAAACGACTTGGCTATAGTTTAAGTGGTTGTCTGGTTTGGGAAAGCCTGGTCGGCTGTTTGTGATTGGTTGCCCTCAGGTTTTTATTTCCCAACCTTGAGGCACATACAGGCTTCAGTCTGGTTTACTTATATATGCTGCCAAGGTATATAGGCCAAGGTGGTTGCCAGACTGGGACCACCCCGATCTGGTGGACTCATGTTTAATTAACGTACCAGCAGCCACCAAGGGAAGGTTCTGGCGAATGATACTCACTCTTCTACCAACCTGTCTGTGCTCCTGCTGTTTCCGCCACCTCAGATAGACTAGCCCCCTTCTTGGCAGGTCCTGCTCACCTTTCTAGGTCTGATTCAAATGCCCCCTCTTCCAGGAAGCCCTTCTGGCTGTTCCTCCATCTGAAATCTAGGGAGTGCTCTTTCTCCAGCACTCAGCTTCCCAGCTGTGCTGTAGTCTAGCCTTTACCCATATCACTTGAGTCCTGTGAAGCAGGTTTATATCCCTACTTAGCTTCTGGTTACCCTGTGGCCTTCTTCAAGTCACTCAATTCCCACTGAGCCTCTGATTCCTCATCTGTAAAGTAGGGGTAGCAATCTGTCCAGAAACCCCTTGGGCATCTTGTTAGAATGCAGATTCAGATTCAGTGGGTCTGGGATTAGCCTGATATTCCATATTTCTAACGGGGTCTCAGGTGATGCCATTGCTACTGGTTCAGGACCACCCTTCCAGTAGCAAGAAGTGATATATTCAGTTCCAGTGAGGAGTACAGAGTGTTCTAAAGGGCCTGCCCACATTAGGGGCTCAATAAGTTGGAGGCTTTTTTAGCACAATTATTATCTCTATCACCTGTGCTTGGCATGGAGTAAATGCTGGAAATAATGGTAGCTAGTATCATTACATGTTATCTCCCCGGCTACCTGGCCAGTGTCTTGAGGGCAGGGTATGCGCCTAATTGAAATGCCTTACACAGAAAAAGCAGAAATTCGCAGCTGGGAAGGAAAGAACACAGTAGTTTGTACCAAGCTTTGTGGGGTAGGGGGTGGTTCGCTCTTGTGAGACCCTTCTCTCCTGGGTTCCGAGCATATATGCAGAAAATCATGGCCAGGGAGGGGGTCATCCCACCCCAACGACTGCCTGCAACCTCATCCTGTGAGAGCGACACCAGCTGCCCCCAGAAGCTTCCCTCCTCGGAGGCTAATTTCCCACGGAAATGAGCTCTCAGCCTCAGAGCATCTGCAAGCAGAGGGAAACAGTTGGCTTCGTAACCTTGGGGGGAAAAAGGCAAATAAAGGAGTCTCGAAAGCTTTATCAGAGACCCCAGGAAGCTGTAAAACATATGTTGTAACATATCGGTCCTTGACAGGCTCTAGCAACAAGGAAACCCTTTCGTTCAGGCACTGGCTGAGGCTGAGTTAACCAGAACCTGTTCCACCTCCTGCCTGGGGGGCAGAGGTGTCCTCTCCGGCCCCTGTGGGGATGCATCTACAGAGCCTCAGTCTCAGGCCTGTCAACCCAGCTGAGGAGGACTCCACACCCAGCTGAGGGCCTCTTCTGCCTCCAGTCCCCCCAGATAAAGGTGTGAGCCCCAGGAGTTGGCAACCCTTCATGTCCTCAGTGGCAGAGCCCAGCTCTGTCACCCAGGTGCCTGGAGCCCTTCTCCCTTCAAGGACGGGGAGGTCAAATCCATTGCCCCAGGGATGGGGAGGGCAGTCACAGCCTGGAAGAGCTATTCTCTGTCCTGATTCTACCCTGGAGTCACCTGGGGGGCTTTAAAAGTATACAGATGCCTGGGACACCCCTCCAGGTGTTCTGAATTCTGGGGTGCTGCCTAGGCATCAGGATTTTTAAAAGCTCTGGGGTGATCCTAATGAGTATATGAGCACCCAGGGGTGAGAACCACTGGCTTAGAGAAAAAAAAGTTATTGCTCAGAGTTAACTTTCAAAAAGGAGATTTTAAAGACTTCCATGGAACAATAGAGCATTTTTGATTTGAGAGAGAAACAGCTCTCTTTTTAAATGCCACCAAAAAAAAAAAAAAAAAAGATCAAAGCCTGGAGGGCCAAGAAAACAGAGTTGGAAGGATGCTGGACAGGAGGTGAGAGCAGTTTTTCCACTCCAAAGGCAATTAAATTCTCTTAGGAGAAACGAGCGATTAGAAAGGAGATCAAGCAAGGGAGACAGATGAATTTCCCTCGCTACCAGATAAGGTGGGGAGCAGAGGGTCTTCTCTATGTTTTCCACCTGGAACCTTGGTAGCTACCTGGAGGAGTGGGGGGATGATATCAGTAGGATAGAAGTGGTGGCAGAAAGAGCCCTCCTTCTGAGTTGTCCTCCCATGTGGCCCAGAGACCTGTCCCCTGTCTGCATCTAAAGACTATTATTGTACCCAAACCTCATGGGCTTCTGCAGCTCCTGCTTCAGCTTGGGGAGGGGTCTGGAGAGCAGGGGACACCAGCAGTAGGTACAGAGGCTGCCTGAGAGTAGTAAAGGGACCAAGCAGCCTTCCCACAAAGGGATAAGAGAGAAGACCAGAAGGCAAGATGCCTTCACCTAGAGGTGACTGAGCAGTGAGTTACTTTGAATCAAAAGTTGGTTCGTTTCTGCTGAGTGGAAATGGGGGCGCCCAGGAACAAGTGAAGCTTACTTATAAAAAATTAAGAAAGTTACATTTCTGCACATCTGAGTGTAACTGTAAACCTCAAACCCACTGTGAGGTCCATCCAGAAAAGAAGAAATATACACCGCCAGTGAATAGGAAGAGATGCTGGGCCTCAGCAGTAATCCAAACACAAATCCAAACACAAATCAAAACACCAGTAATACACCATTTGGGCCCCTGGCTGGGAGGTGTTTTAAAATCTAATACCTGTGTCGGCAAAGGCAAAGAAACCAGCCTCTGCTATATTGATGACGAAATGCGTGTCCTCTTTCGTAGGGAAACCTGGGTAATGAGAATTAACAGAATTACAATGAGTACACTTTTGGTGCAGCCATTCTAGAAATTTCACCTAAGGAAATAAGGATTACAGAAAACTTTGGGAATGGACTTGTTAGAGTTTTTATTATTATGATCCTAAAAAATTGGTAAACAAAACTGAAATGTCCAATAATACAGAAATGGACCAAAATATACTGCATTATGAGATATTTGGTGAAGTATTATAAACCATTAAAATAATTTTAGAAATATATTTAGTGACTTGGAAAGGTGTTCATAATATATTGGTGAGGAAACTAGTTAAAAAACATGTTTACTGATTCCTAATCATTGTATATATGCATAATATATTTATATATAATTGATATATGTGAAAAAATGGAAGGATCTACCTCTACAATATTAACACTGGTCCTCCTGGAGTAAAGGCATTATTATTATGATTATATTTTCTTCTTTATTTTCTAGTTTTTCTACAGTAAACATGCATTATTTGTGACTTTAAAAAGAAACTTCCCATGAAAGGTGGTGGATGAAACACATACATTTGTTCTGTTCTATCTCAAACCCCACTAAAAGAGCAATAAAATTATTTTCTTTGGGCTTCCCTGGTGGCGCAGTGGTTGAGAGTCCGCCTGCCGATGCAGGGGACACGGGTTCGTGCCCTGGTCCGGGAGGATCCCACATGCCGCGGAGTGGCTGGGCCCGTGAGCCATGGCCGCTGAGTCTGCGCGTCCGGAGCCTGTGCTCCACAACGGGAGAGGCCACAACAGTGAGAGGCCCGTGTATCACACACACAAAAAAATTATTTTCTTTTAAGGCATAAGCCCATAAGGTTTTTTGGCTTTGTTTTTTTAAGTGAAAGGATACAGTTGCAACAAAATGTTGGAAGCTGGAGGAGTTATAACTAAGAAATCTGAATTCTCAATTAGGAGTAAAGAAAGTAACCTGGTTTACATCTCAGACCACCCACCACTACTACCCTGTGCCCCTGGAAATGGGGGTTAAAATATGACTAAAACAATGCCATTGGCTGAAAGTCTATTGAAGTAGTAATAGCTAGATCCCAAGACCCTTTCTTCACTCCCACCGAAGGACTGAAGACTTAGCCTCTGGAAGGTCTATTCTCTGGGGAAACAAAAAGCATAGGGACTGGAGAACACCAAGAACAATTGAGAGCAGAGGGGGTTAGTAAAACTTCACATGTTTGATGTTGCCCCACTGCCAGCCTCTTCCCTCCCTCAGCTCCCAGAAAGTCAAGCAGGACAGGGGAAGACCTTCTCTAGGTCATCTGACAATCCCCAAAGGAAAAACCTGAAGATGCTAACATTGGAGGGGGGGGGTCCCCAAAGACCACTATAGTAAAGCTATAATCTACCAGCTCCCCCACAAGCATAGCTTCTACACACCACAACCAAGTCCCCCAGATATTTGAAGAAAACTTTGATGTGAAAGAAACTTAAACAAACATGGGAGCAAAAGCAACTTGGAGGAAGCAGAGACCATGCAAGGAGTGGGAGGGAAGCTATCAATCATAGCAGGGAGGAGAAGATTGTCATCAAAAGAGGAATGAAACAAAAAAAACAACAAATAGCTCTTGAAAGCTAAAATTATGCAGAAATGAAAATAGAAAGGCAGAAAATAAAGTTGAGTGAAATGTTCCAGAAAGTAAAACAAAAGACAAAGATGTGAGGAAAATAGGAGAAAAAAAAATAAGATCTTGGAGGACTAGTCCAAAAGGTCCAACATGCACACAATAGGAGTTT
The DNA here is from genome assembly GCF_003676395.1 of Aethalodelphis obliquidens. Lineage (NCBI taxonomy): Eukaryota > Metazoa > Chordata > Mammalia > Artiodactyla > Delphinidae > Aethalodelphis > Aethalodelphis obliquidens. The sequence continues at coordinate 9,308,699 of NW_020837982.1, forward strand.
CAGGGAATTCCCTGGTCGTCCAGTGGTTAGGACTCTGAACTGTTACTGCTGAGGACTCCGGTTCAATCCCTGGTCAGGGAACTAAGATCCCACAAACCACGTGGCCAAAAAAAAAAAAAAAAGCAGGAGTTTCAGAAGTGGGGTGGGAGACAGAACATCATGAAAGGAAAAATTGAATAAAAATTTTCAAAACTGCAGGCCTTAAGCTGAAAGGGGCCATCAGGTGCCCAACAATGTGGATAAAATAAGCCCATACGAAGGCACGTGCTCCCAAAGCATCAGAGCACTGGGAACAAGAGGAAGTTTCCACAAGCTTCCAGACTTCATACAAAGGATCAAGAAGTAGAATGGCTTAAAACTTAACAGCAACACTGGAAAACTAGACAACAAATAAGTGATGTCTTTAATATTCGGAAGGAAATGATTTCCAACTGGTAAGTCTTTACCCAGCCAAGCTATCAATTATGTGTAAAGATTAAATAAAAGTACTTTCAGACATGTAAGATGTCAAAACAAATCTACTACCCAGGTAGTATTTCTCATGAAGACATTGGAGATGTGTTTCAGCAAACAAGGGGAGTAAACAGAGAAAGAGAAACATGGAACAGAGGAAACAGGAGCTCCAACAGGGGAGATTCCCTGCAGAGGGAATCTCCAGGATGCTGGGACAGGAGGTCCCAGATAACAACCAAGCAGCAGTCTGASAGGACGCACAGCTCAGACCAGAACTGGTCAAAGAAATGGAAAGTCCAGAATTCCCGGTATGTCTGAACACCTTAAGAAGAGATTTAGACAATGGGCAGAGAGTTTGGTGTTGGGTTGGTGATAAGTCCATAGAAAATCAATGAAATAAAAAAAAAAAACCAAGACAATAATGAACTGCATGGAAGATTGGGCAAGAAAGGAAAAGTAAGCCTAAGAGATTAGATGATGCTGCTGTCAAGGGACTTACAGAGGCATCATAATGTGAACATTGCTGGGTGATCTCACCAAAACCATTACCATCTCCCGGGAGGAGAGGGAATGGGGTGGCCAGGGGGACGTGACAGAGGAATATCATTGCCATCTACAGAAGGAAACCAGTAGATAGTGCCTAAAACTGAAAAATCAAGAAGTTGCTACAAGCTCCGTATTTAAAAGATAAAAGATAAATACCAAAATAACGGACTGAGAAGTTGAAAATTTTTGCCCCTGGGGAAAGAAAAAAGGGAGAGGGACTCTTTCTAGTAACAAGCTTCATAGACATATTAGGCTCTTTAAATTAGGTATAACTTTGGACTTCCCTGGTGGCTCAGTGGTTAAGAATCCGCCTGCCAATGCAGGAGACATGGGTTCGAGCCCTGGTCCGGGAAGATCCCACATGCCGTGGAGCAACTAAGCCCGTGTGCCACAACTACGGAACCTGCGCTCTAGAGCCCACGAGCCACAACTACTGAGCCCGCGTGCCACAACTACTGAAGCCCGTGTGCCTAGAGCCTATGCTCCGCAACAACAGAAGCCACCGCAATGAGAAGCCTGCGCACCGCAACGAAGAGCAGCCCCCGCGTACCGCAACAAGAGAAAGCCCGCACGCAGCGACATAGACCCAAAGCAGCCAAAAATTAATTAATTAATTTTTTAAAAATTAGGTATAACTTTGATAAAAATAAAAAAAATTGTACATTTTTATATTGGGCATTTGAACAGAAGGATTTTTGAAGTCTCTTTCAGCTATAACCGTCCGTAACTCGAAGTTACTTTTTTAGGAATCACAATAAGCAGCTTTCTTGAACTTGAGGGCTTTCGGGGTCACTTGTCGATTGTGAAATGACCCCCTTAAATCGGAAAACAGATCAGATTCTCATTTCTCTGTGTGCTTGGTTTTTGGGTTCATCTTGGCATGGCTGCCCTGAGCCATGTGATTCGGTGGTAAAGCATAGGATGGATGAGATTTGGAGGCAGGTCAGCTTTCCGCAGACTCCCCCCAACTCCTACCCCACATGGACCCCTGAACCTGGCCGGTCAAGGGCAGCTCCTGCCCGCACTGGGGACTCTCCTAGCCCCGCCCTCCCCAGCACTCCCTCTGCATCCTCACAGAGCTGCCGAGTACATTCCCTGCAACAGCACAGATCCAGCTCGATCAGGCACCAGCCTTGTCTTCACCACCTGTTCACCACTGGCAAGGCATCTATACCCACTTCACATCCACAGTGTGTGCTGGGGGCCGTGGTCTTGGGCTGACTCACTGCCGGGAAAACGTGGCCGCTTCCAGCCAGCGAACGGATGACACCAGGAGCCACCAGCTTGGCCATCCAGTGAACACAGCAGCCAAGCTTTTCTCCACCCTTGAGTTAGCATTTATTACTCTTAAAATAAGGCAGTGCTGTGCAGCATTAATTCAGGACAAGGAGCTGCAAATTCCAGGCCCTTTTGAAGGCTTGTTTTCACAATGAATTAATGGGTCTTAATTTAACAGGGTATCGACAAACTGGGCTGCTGGAAGAATTCCAAGAAGCTGCTTTCTGCCCTGGTCCTGACCCTCTGCAGCCACTACACCGACTGACCGACTGACGGCAGCATCACAGTGCAAAATAGTAACAGTAGTAGTGAATATTCACCGAGTGCTTCCTGCGTGTCCAAGTGTGGTGCTAAGTGCTTTATATGCATATACATTTAATTTATAATTAAATGTATAAATTTAATAAGTTAATTTTATGCACTTAATTTTCACAGAAAGTCTTTGAAGTAGACACAATTACTATCTTCACTTTACAGAAGAGAAAATAAGTTTACCAAGGCAAATTTGCTTAAGATCACATGGGTAGGAAGTAATAGTGCCAAAGTGTGAACCCATGTATTGGTAGAAGTCCCCAGAAAAGTCCTCTTTGGGGGATACGAGTGCCCTAAATACAGCATTTTGTAACCAGGTACTTTCCTTTTGCTTGAAGACCGTCCTCCAAGTTAGATGAAACTTACTGGCCTTAAACATAAAGCAGGCTGATAAAAAAAAGAATGAAATTTTGCCATTTGCAGCAACATGGATGGAGTTGGAGGGCATTATGCTAAGTGAAATAAGTCAGAGAAAGACAAATACGGTATGATATCACTCATATGTGGAATCTAAAAAAGACAACTATTGATTATTTTTAAAGAAAGCAGACTCACAGATATAGAGAACAAACTAGTGGTTACCAGTGGGGACAGGGGGTGGGGAGGGAATCTAGGGGGAGGGGATTAAGAAGTGCAAACTATTACGTATAAAATAAGCTACAAGGATACGTTGTACAACACAGGGAATACAGCCAATATTTTATAACTACAAATGGAGTCTAACCCTTAAAAATTGTGAAGCATAATATTCTACACCTGTAACATATAATACTGCACCTCAACTATACTTCAATTAAAAGGTAAAAATAAAAAAATGTAAAATAAAAATCATAAAACAGGTTGATGCAACTTGATTATGCTGCAGCTATCTGAAGTTAGGAGCAAATGCTCTGCTTGCCATGTAGAAGAAGTATAATTGCGAAGGATTGCTAGGCCACTAGTTCCCCAGCAGCCACTAGGCGCCTGGCTGTTTTCAGGAAGTGTTAGAATGAGACCCGAGATCAGCTTTCTGGGATAGCTTTGCTGGCGCCATGACCTTGCCAAGACCCTCAGCTGGGTTGCTGTCCCACCTGGCTACAGAGGTAGCTCCACTTGCTCAGCAACCTGCAGGCTGCAGGTGTCTCCCCTCCCATGCCCTTCCCAGGTATCGGTGGGCCTGCCAGGATGGGTGAGTCGCTGAGAACCCAGGAACCAGTCAGCCACTTCCACACCATGTACGGCAGGAATTCCGTCATAGCTGGATCTTCTTTCTCTGGGCTTCCATTGGGTCTACTCAGGGAATGGGGCACAGATCTCCGCTCCCAGATCCCATGGACCTCTCAGGTGGTGCTGCCTCCTCAGGGCTATTCCAGGAGGGCCGGGGGTGCCCCACCTGGGACCCGCGTACAACTATACTCTCAGCCTTTTCCGCCACCATTTTGGTTTTTTTTTTTCCTTCTCCCAGCATTTGGAATTTTTTCAGTTCCAGAGACCAGATGGCAGCTACTTCTCTCAACCTCCTAGACTTAAACATTTTTGTCTAAATGTCCAAAAGAGCTTTCTATAACATAACCTCCAGGAAGAAATTCACAACTGTTTCCTTTCCACCATACCATGCCCCTTCTCTGAAGTAAGGAACAAAGAATGATGGGGCTGCTTAAAATTGGAGGGAAGGTTATACTAAAGGAGGTAAAGAAAGGTCTGTAACGTTTTACAACTACTTTCCTACCATGCGAAGCTCTTCCTCTGTTAATTAATTGATTTACTTATGCAGGTTGCAAGCTACAGCAGCTCACACTGGCTCTCCGAGCTAATATGTTCCGTTTTCAGGGAATCCACAAGCTGACTGGTAATCTATTCATAACTTGAAATCAGCCACGGTAAAAGTATTTACATCACAAAAAGCGGCCAACACTGCAGGTGGGGGCACACCTCTCCCCTCCACAGAGCCGGTTGTTAAACATTTACTAGCACACCACTGCTTACATCCACCTCCTTCCACCAAGAATTTAAGGTGGATTTTACAAAGTTTAGAGTATCAAGGATGTTAATCACAGTGGCCAGTCCCACTTCCTTCTACTTTTTTTTTTTTTTTGCGGTACGCGGGCCTCCCACTGTTGTGGCCTCTCCCGCTGTGGAGCACAGGCTCCGGACGCGCAGGCTCAGCGGCCATGGCTCACGGGCCCAGCCGCTCCGCGGCACGTGGGATCCTCCCGGACCGGGGCACGAACCCGCGTCCCCTGCATCGGCAGGCGGACTCTCAACCACTGCGCCACCAGGGAAGCCCTCCTTCTACTTCTAATGGAACTTCTTCTACCCACAGTTTCTGCTGAATAAGTAGTCGTGTTCTATAGCTCATGTGCCCGTGACCCTGAGCCATTCTTCCCCACATACAGCCACGGCTAACTGCCCTGGGCTGGGCACTTGACATGATGCCAATCTATTCACTGGCCAGAAAACCGTGTCTTAGAGCTGTTGACTCAAAATGATGAGCCTAGAGAGGGTTCAGTGGATGTGCCACTGGAGACATGCAAATTGCCTTGATTTCTAGCCAGAACGGCTGCAGCCGTAGCTTATCCTGCTCCTGTGGTCTCAGGTTGCCCTTGCCTCCACCACTGGGACGGATGAGGGACTTGCCTAAATCCCTCAGGGCGATGGCCCCCCTTATGCCTGCTCCACAGGCCTCTTGCCTCCCGACTTAGGACTTCCTTGTTGCTGCTGAGACAAGAGACACCACCAGACCCAACTGGATTTCCCACACCAACAACCCAGAAATGTCAGGAATTAACACCCTTGGGGTGGGCGAATTTTAACCAAAGGGCTATGGGAGCCAACAGATCAACCTGTCCATTGCTCCCCTTCGCATCTAGCCGAGATCAATGTTTCTCACCCTCAGCACTGTGGACACTTTGGGCTGGATGATTCTTTGTTTGGGGGGCAGGGGTCCTGGGCATTGTAGGATGTTTAGCGTCATCTCTGGCCTCCACCCACTAGAGGTAATAGCACTCCCCTTAGTCATGACCATCAAGAATATCTGCAGATGCTGTCAAATGTTCCCTGGGGGACAAAAATCACCCCTGGAGAGAACCACTGTCTAGACACTCTTTGGAGACGCTGTAGTTTCATATGGCCTCTCTGATCCACAGTACCAAGGAATCAGCTTGTTGGAAGCTGTGGCAGCTTAGCCACTCTCCTCCAGGTGCCCTCCCTCAACTCCTACTCACGCCCTTTCCCTCACTCCTGCTTCCTGAGGTTGTATTTTGCAATGACGCATACGTTTTCGTCTCAGGTTCAGTTTTCTAGAGAACCTGCCTGCTCCTAAGCAAAGCTTTTCTTTCAATCTAGGTCTTTTCTCATCTGTATAGAAAGAGATTGGATGTCATGCTTTGAAATATTTAAAAGACATGACGTTCACAGGATGCGTGTCAGAATTAGGAGGCCAAGTAGTACCAGCAGGCAAGAATGTAAGAAAATCCCTGAAGGACAAGGTAAAGACCTGCATCTGAGTCCAGAAATCTGGCTGTGTTAGCACAGGAGGCAAGAATGTGGCTCTGTGTCAACAGGCACAGAAAAGAACTCGGGAAGAAACAAGTTAAGTTCTATTGCATTGAATTAGAAGTGTGAGATGGCTACCAAGAAATAAGTGTCATCTGGGTCACATCAATAGAAACGTGGAGTCCAGAATATGGGAGGTGGCCACGTCACTCTCCTTTATACCGCTCCAGACTCACCTGAAGTACTGAGCCTCCGACACTCTCAGAGGGACACGAGCAAACTGGACTTGACCAAACGAAAGTGGCTGAAGATAATATCAAGGACCAGAATCCACTGTGTTGGAGGAACATTTGGAGGAGCTGGGAGTGTTCCTCCTGGAGAAGAGAAGACAGAGGGGAACGGGAGACCAGCTTCGAGGACCTGAAGGGCTGTCTTGGGTCAGAACGAACAGCCTTCAGCTGTGGGTTCTCATTATCCAGACCTAGTTCAGGAATCCAAATCGATGGAATCCACTGAGAGATGGATCACAACTAAACCTGAGTCTGTGTTTCCCATATTCCTGGCTTAAGCTGCCTTAAAAGGAAGGGGGCTGCACGGATTCTGCAGGGCCTGGACAGAAGCAATGCTCATAATCATAACAGCTCCCACTCATCGAGTGCTTTCTGCACACTGACATGAAATAAGCACTCTACATGTATTTCATCTTTACAGCAACCCCAGCGGCTAGGTCCCACTTACAGTGAAGGAAACTGAGGTTTGGAGAGAGTAAGCAACTAGATGGCAGAAGAGCTGGGAATCAAGACCCTATCCTCTGACCCCAAATTATGTGCTTAAATGCTACTGAACTAGGCAGAGGTACCACAGAAAAAGACAGAAGCATCAGCTGAGAGAATCGTAATGGTGATAGCCAACACCTGCATGGCACGTAGGATGGGATGGGCCCAATTTTTTTTTTAATTGATGTATAGTTGATTTACAATACTGTATTAGTTTCAGGTATACAGGAAGGTGATTTGGTTTTATATATACACATATAGGTATATATATTCTTTTTCGGATCCTGAGTGTTTTACATATATCACAACGCTTATTTCACCAACTCTTGGAGACAGTGACTATTATTCCCATCTACAGGAGGGGAAACAGAGCATGGAGAACTTAAGCAATTTGTCCAAGGTCACTGGTTAGTAAGCGGTGGAGCTGGAATGCTCCTAACTGCTACACTGCCCCCCACCCCAACCTGAACTAGGACGCAAGGGTCTCTATCTAAGTGGCCTTCTAGATTCCAGCATCTGTGACTCCCTTCTTAGAAGTCTCAGGTACAAACACACCTTTCCCAATGGCTCACTACACACTCTTATCAAAGTCACAAATGGGCAGGGGGTGCCCTTGGCCCCTGCAGTAGCTGGGTTTTGTCCCTTCCCAGCTCCAATCCCATCTGACAGCCATGCTCTTCAGGGGTGGTGGATGCTGCCCTCAGAGACCGACGCCGGCCACCCTAGCCAGCCCCTCCCAGAGCCCCAGCCTCTGAAAACTGCCCCTGCCTCTCTGCCACTTCACTCCAGTCTCTGACAAGGGTGGCTATTTTGGGTGAGAAATGGGGCAGGCAGAAAAAATTTCATTTAAGCAATTAAAGAATAACTGCATTTTTCAAGATTAACTTCATGTTCGCAGATTGAATGCAAAAGGCTGTTAGCCGAGCATTTCCATTTCTGTACCTGACATGAGGAATGGGAATATTTGTTCTGCCCGGGAGGATTACACCTTCCATTAATCTCCGTTTTATTGAAAGTTTAAATAACAGACCGACACAATGTGATCAATTAGCAGCGTAATTCCAAGGAGATGTCATAGTAAAATTAAACCTCGAGCACATCCGCTGCAAAGATGCCTGCAAGTTCTCTCCAGCCTCCCTCCACCATTGCAGTGTGTATATTTTAATTGAAAGTTTATTCTGCTATGTGCCTTGTCTACTAAATTTTAATTTAACACTGTAATGAGAAGGGTGTTTCTGAGGAGCTCTTCACAGACAAGTTGAGGAGGTTACACAAATTAAGAGAACGAGTGTGTTTGCGGCACTTTCCAGGCAGCTGTGGCAGGAGAGGAGTCCCCCCCGATTCTTTGGAGAGGATCCCAGGAACCAGAGAATCAGCCCAGGGGACATTTAGCATCTGTGACAGCTAGACCAAAAGATAACCCCACCATAAAGGAAGAGATTTCAGGCAAAACAAGGACTGTGTCTCTTCTCCCTTCTCCTGCCTTCCAGAACCCTTCTAGCACCCCCTATAGGCAAAACCCAATAGGAAAGCAATTGGCCAAGTGAGAATGTGGTCTCAGCCCCAGCTTTGCAAAGGAGAGTAGAGAAGGGCAGGTCTGGAGGGGAGAGGCAGTCACCTTGTAACCAATATAATACTTTGGGGAACATGACTTTGCCCCTCTGACCCTTAGCTTCCCCTGCAAAATAGGAATAATAACACCCAGTCCTCAGGGTTGTGGTGAGAATCCAGCGAGTTGGACTGGGTGGGGGTTTAAAGCATAAGATTCAAAGGTGGGAAGGATTGTTCTTTTCCACTGCTTCTCAGAAAGATCACAAGGGAGCTTCTCTTTCTGGAAGGCTGACCTCAGACGAAAAGCAAAATGTCAGGTAGCTGAGGTTGCAGAAAGGCCTTGACTCGATTGGGAAGTAGTCTGAGGCCCAGACTGAGGAAGCAGGAAGATGGGGGACAGAGCCTGCGTTGTCCCCAACAGCAGGACAAGAGCAGAGTGGGCACCAGCCAGTTATGTTTCAGTAAAGTCAGAAGTCAGTTAATCACAAGGGTCACTTCACGGGAGCCTTGAACTTCAACTCCACCAGACTATATCTAACTTGTCATCATAGCCTAGGAGCCTTGCAGTACCTAGCCCCGGGCATGCCCTCAATAAATGTTTGCGGCTTGGAAGTAAGGGGAAGGGGAGAACTGAAGGCATTAGGTGCACTAGTGACGACTGCTGGTAAAAGATGGTATGGCAGCCCAGCTCTATGAGACCCCCATACAGGACCAGAAGTGAGCACATTTTTGGAAGCCGCTAATGTGGAATCCAGGAGTTTCCAGAAAACGTTTTTTCAAAAATGATAATATTCAGGATTTAAGGAGTTAAATGTCAAAGAGGAGGAAAGAGATGGTGTCTCTCTGACTGCATTCTTCCCACTCCCCTCCTTGCTCTTCACTCCATTCCAGCCACACTGCCTTCCTCCCTTCCTTAAACACACCAAGGAGGCTCCCACTCAGGCCCTTTGTCTTCGCTGTTCCCTTTGCCCAAAATGTTTTCTCGAGTATTCCCATGGCTTGCTTCATGATTCCTACTCAAATGTCACTCCCTCCAGTGAGACTTCTCTGACCACTGCATCTAAAATAGCAACAATTCCTATCATTCTTGCTTCACTTTTCTCCATTGCACCTATTATCTGACATTATTTTAAATATCTATTCAGTTTTTTGGTCTGTGCTTCCAGAATGTAAATTCCCTGAGGGTATATGTCTTTATTTTCTCTACTATATCCCCAGCCCCTAGGATAATATGACATAATAGTCACTCAAAAATTATGTATTGAATTATTAGAGAAAAAAAGGATGAGATGTGACTCAAAGACAGTACTTTGAAGGTAATTCCCACACCTCCTAATGCATTGGGTGTAAGTTGTGCTGTGAAAACATTTCTTGCTCTTTGTCTTGCTTCTGCAATCCTGTCCATCTGCCCCAGCTTGAGTCTACAAGGCCACCTGCAGACTCAAACCTGAGGGTGCAGAAGCTTCCTGTCCTCTCTTCCTCTCTTTACAAATTCCTTTCTACTCTCTTTTGACAAAGATTCCTCTCATTCCCTCGCATACACGGTTTACCTAAGTCCCTAGTCCAAGGCAGCTTTGCAGAGCCTAGAGGCACTTGGGTAATGTCAACCAAGGAGCAGAAGAAAAAATACGTGAGATCCACTCCAAAAATTCGGGATCTAGGAGCCCTGGATAGACACAGGGCTCCACAGGGTCCCCTCTGCCATGGAGCCAGGGCCGCGGAAGCCTTCTCCACTAAGCTGGGTTCTAAGTCCAGCACTGCTGCCAGCCCCCTTCCATCCAGGGGGGTTACTCCCTTCATGCTGACACACAGCCCAAATGAGACTCTTTCTCAAAAGCATCCAAGGAAACGCAGCCTAGAATCAGAAGACGCTGTTATTGTTCCCTTGTGGTAACTGGGTTGGCAGCAAACCCAACACAGCAGCCTTAGACACAGACATTCAGCAAACATGCACAGAACTGAACTGAGATCTGTAGAAACCCCAGGGCTGAGACCTCCATTCTGTTATGCACCCCGTTCCCAACTTGAACCCTAACTCCTCTCTCCTCCTCTGCAGTGGGGCAACCTCCTGGATCATGGGAGTCCCGTGGGTGATCACGTCGAGGGGCTGCCTATGGAAGATGAGCCTCGCTGACCATTCCATGAATTCACAACTTTGCCAGGCAGCTAACAAGCTCTGTGGCCAGGAAGTGCAGCGGAGTGAAGGCCCAATTACGGCAGAGGAGAGCCTCATACAAAGGGCTTAAATGTGCTTACAAGGCATTTCGGAAGGCCAGGGAGCCCCTAATGGCCTGCCTGCTGTCAGAGAGGCAGGAAAAGGCTGGGAGTGAACAGGCCTCTCTGTGCTGCTGCCTGATGACGCTTGTCATGAATCTCTCTTGTTCAGAGTCAGTCTGGTTGTCAAAAAGAGGCAGGGGGAGGTGGGGCAGTGGGCATCAGTAACAGGTAAGGAGACAAGCACAGCCATCAGGGAATTTTTATAAAGCACAACTCTGGACGGGTTCCCTTCCCCTCCTCAAATACCTCTAGTGGTCCCCCATCGCCTGCAGAACAAAATACCAACTCCTCCCATCTGATGATCAGAAAAGTTCACTTCCCAATTGCTGGATTTCTCAAAGGACGTGGGCACCAGACCTGCCCGGGCATTTGCTTAAAAGGCAGATGTGTACACCTCGCCTCCCAGGTTTGGATTTGAATCTTGGGGTGGAGTAGGGGCTGGATTCTGATGTTTAACCAGCTTCCCCGGGTGATTCTCAACACAGTCATTCATTCATTCGCCAAGTATTCAGTGAATTCTTACTCTGCGCCAGGCACTGTGCCGGGTGCTGGGGAGAAGAGGTAAGCAAAAGGCATTCACTCTCTGTTCCCCCGGAGAGCCACTAGGGGATGGGCGTGAATCGAATAATCACACACACAAACGTGCACTCAGTTACAGACTTTGGGTACAGCCGAGTGCACGCTCAGTGCCTGCAGTGGCGGCAAACCTGGGCTCCTCTCGGCTCTGCCTCTGCCTGTGTGACCCTGGGTAAGTTACGGTACTTCTCCAAGTCTCAGTTTCTTCCCCTGTCAAATGGAGCTAATCATGCATCCCTCTCTGTGAAGTCTGGTGCTTCCTAGGGGCACAACCAATGCTGGCCTTGTGGGGCAGGGAGGTGGCAGCAGGGGTCGGACAGGCATTCGTGAGGATGCAGCGTGGCCTTAACTGGTGCTCAGTCAAGTTCCGTGGAATTGACCTAAATGTTTACAACTTCTCCTAGTTATACTTTCTGACTTACCGATGCTTGAGGAGAATTTCACCTGGCTTTCAGGGTCCCTTCCTTTCCTTCGGAGGGAACGACTTTAAACCCAGCAAAGAGCAAGTTTACTCCCGAGATTCTTGGTGGGTTGAGATTCTGACTCGTGACCTTGGCCAAGTCACTTACCCCCTGAGCAGGGCCTCCTCACCCAAAGAACAAGTAAGCTGGACTTCGTGATGTCTAAGACCCTCAGCATGGGCAGCTTCTTGTTTTCAGATGGGACTTTTAAAAAATCTGCAGTTATTAATATTTCATTGAAGAATCCCATGTTAGCACTAAGAGCGTAGGAAGGACATCATTGCAGAAAAAGAAGATAACCTTCCACAAAAAGAAAAGTTGGCAACACTATACATATAATACACGGCATTTAGGTCTCACTTTGACTATAGCTGGTGAAAGCTTCCCTCCCAGACCAGCCACAGACCAGAGACCCACGTTTGGGGCTAAGAACCTAGTCTAATGACGGTGGTGATGGTGATGATGATGATAATAGAGACGAGACCTATCACAGACGTTTACGTAGCCGTCATACGTACCAGGCTGCCTTCTAAGTACTTTGTATATGTTAATTCATTCAACTCTCACTACTACCCTATCAAGTAGATTTATTATTGACCCCATTTTGCAGAAAAAGTAACTTTCTCCAGGTCTCACTGCTAAAAAGCTGTGAAGTTCCTGAGGGAGCTGAAACAATTTTTTGAAGAGTCAGCTCATCATTTGGGTGACTTAATAGTTCTTTTCTGCCAGAATGTTCCCTCCAGTGGTCCGTGTTGCCTGACAAGCAGTCAGGGACCCATGGATCCTGCTAGACATGTCTGCTTTGCCACCGGGCGAGTGAAGCTGGGATGAGATGGGCTGATGCCTCAGCATCCCCAGAGAGAGAAAAGCAATGTTCAGTTCATCACCTCAAAGTCACGGCCAAACACCAAGCCACCCGGCATCTCCACAGAAACCCTGCAACACGGGTGCATTTCAGCCTCAACCCAGAAGCCCAGTTTGGGTCCCTTGGATGCTGAGGGGGAAAGATGTTTCCTTGCCTTCCCTCTTGTCTCCACGTCTTCAGCTGGCCCCCAGTGAGCGTCTGCTGCCTGTCAGGGGCCCCAGAGATACTCCTGAGCCAGGCCTGCAGTGGCCCACAGCTTAGAAGAAACAGAATAAATCCACAAGTGACTACAATGCCATGTGGACCGTGTCACAGCACACAGGTGAGCAGACACTGTGGCAGACGGGAGGAAGACACATCCACGTCAGCGTGGAGGCTTCTGCAAGGATTGAATCCCACTGGGACTTGAAGGGTGAGTGGTCAATTCGGGCAAGGTGAGGCCATTAGCAGACTGCTGAGGGCTTGCTGAGCCCTGGAACTTTCTAGCCTCAGAAGCAGGGTGGGAAGCCACACGAGCGCTCTCCCCTCCCCTGGGGGACAGCCAACCTCTCTTCCTCTCACAGAGGAAAGATGAAACTTACCCGGCTGGGCCACGCAAGGCCACCACTCAGAGGGGGCTTAACAGTGGGGAACGGTACGGAGGCACAGATGGCTGGCTAGCAGGACCCGCTTCTTTAGCCAAAAGTGTTCTCGCATTGTACTTAGATTCACGGAAGCATAAACCAGGCAATTTGGATTTGACCTCAGAGGTGACTCTTCGACGCTGGGAAGTATCAGTCTGGCCCAGCAGAAATAACGATCTTTTAAATTTGCCTAACATTATATAGTTATACTTCATTTCATTTGGCTGGTACCTGCAGATGTAATCAGTGTTCACACTCATTCCTGTCATTACCCAAACGAATTCTCTGTGTCACATGGTGTAAAACACACATCCAGCCACCAGCCAGGACTTTTTACCCTAATCTTATGGCGCCCAGGTGGCCAAAAACCTCTGGGTTTGAGGTTTGGGAGAGGGGCCAAGATTCTGGTCCTTCAGCAGAATAAACTGTTTTCAGTCACTGAAGGGAATCAGAGCTAACGGGCAGCCCTAATGAACAGCTCACACAACGCCCAACTCAGTGGAGCACAGCGGACCTCACAGGAAATGTCTCATCTCCAAACACAAATGCAGTGTCCAGCAGAAAGCAGGCAGCATGGGGGACACGCTTGACTGAGAAGGAGAAAAATGCCCGTGACCGGAGAAAAGCGTGCTACTGGAGCAGGGGCCACAGATGTGCCTGTTTGGTTAGGCCTCCCCTCTTGCCCTCCAGTGATCCACCACGGGAAGAAGTTTCCCCAGGTGGCCCTGAACCCAGACCCCAGAATGAATATGGAAGAGCGGTGAACCGGACCCACAGCCTGGAGCTAACGCACCAACCCAGCACAGTCTCAGTTAGCAGAATCACAGTCGACCTGCAGACTCACGACCACGAGAATAAATGCTGGTTTTTAAGCCACTGAGTTTTGGAGCCATTTGTTATGCAGCGTTATCCGGCAAGTGTCGATGTACCAGGGATCTGAAAGCTCTCAAAAGCACCCAGGAGAGAAAGGGTCAGTTGTAAACAGCAGCCAACACTAGAGGAAATAATTGTCAGATTCCCCACCGGTTATGGGGACCGTTCCTGCCCTCTGACCTTTCCTCTTGCCCCAGCCCACCCCCGCGGGCGCCTCAATAGCTAGCGGCATGGGGAGGGGAGAGTGGGAGAGTGCGGTGGTCAGGGTTATACGGCAGCTTGGCTAGACTGCAATCCCCAGTTATCCAATCAGATACTAACGAAGGGGTTGCTCTGAAGGTATTTCATAGATGGGAATGAAGTCCATAACCAGTTGACTTTCAGGGATTCTGTCCTAGAAAATCTGAACGGGCCTGATTCCATCAGTTGAAAGCCCTATGAGCAGTGCCGAAACTTCCCTGAAGGAGAAGAAATTCCACCTCCAGAGAGCAGGGAGCTCAGGCCAGGGAGCTCACCCTGCTCCTCCTGACGGCCTGCCCTCCAGATGTCAGCTTTGCCTAGCCAGCCCCACAATTCTGTGAGCCAGTTCTGCTCAGTAAACCTCTTAATACAAATCTAATACTGGTTCTGTTTCTCTGGTTGCACTCGGACTGATACAGATTTTGGTACCCGGAAGTGAGGTGCCACTGTAGCAAACACCCAAAAGTGTCCAAGTGGCTTTGAAACTGGACAGTGGGCAGAGGGTGGAAGAAAATTGAGGAACATGATAGAAGAAGCCAAGATTGTCTGGAACAGACTGTTAGTAGACATGTGGGTGTTAAAGCTCTGCCAGTCAGGGTCTAGCAGGAAGTGAGGGGCACGGTAAGAAAACCTGTATCTTCTTAGAGAACACTTAAATCATCGCTAACAGACTACTGGAAGAAATACGGATGTTAAGGCTGCTTCTAGTGAGGAAATGAGGCGCACGTTATTGGAAGCTGCAGGAAAGGGGATCTTTGCTGCCTAGTGGCAGACAGCTTAGCTGAATTGTGTCCTACAGTGTGTGGAAGAACTGGTAATACAGCAGAACTGGTAAGCGATGAGCTTGGAATGGGAGATGAAATTTCCAAGCAAAGTGTTGAAGGTTCAGGCTAGTTTCTTCTGGCTGCTTCTAGTAAAATGCAAGAGGAAAGAAAGAAATTGAGGAAAAGAACTCTTTGCGGGCTTCCCTGGTGCCACAGGGGTCGAGAGTCTGCCTGCCGATGCAGGGGACACGGGTCCGTGCCCCGGTCCGGGAAGATCCCATGTGCCGCGGAGCAGCTGGGCCCGTGAGCCATGGCCGCTGAGCCTGCGCGTCCGGAGCCTGTGCTCCGCAACGGGAGAGGCCGCAGCAGTGAGAGGCCCAAGTACCACAAAAAAAAAAAAAAAAAAAAAAACCTCTTTGGAGAAATGATTTGGGAAAATCTCAGCCTATTCACGTTGCACATGATAAAATTAGGGGATTCGCTGTCGGGATAGCACGCCCTGGAGAGAAGTAGATGTGACCATGGAGACAGAGATTGGAGTGACGTGGGACGACAAGCCAAGGATGGGCAGCCTCTAGAAAGTAGAAAAGGCAAGGACATGGATTCTCCCCTAGAGCCTCTACCAGGAATGCAGTCCTGCCGACCCATTTTAGACTTCTGAACCGTAATATCATAAATCCAGACCTGTAAGATAATAGATCCAGACCTGTAAGATGATACATAACACAAATTCATGGCCACTTGTTACAGCAGCAGTAGGAAGCTAATACTGAGAGGTGAAGAGACAAATCTCTCGCTGCTCCCTCTTCTGACTGCAAGCTTGAAACGCAGTTTGGAGCTCTGGGTGTTACTCCAGACACAGGACATTTTAATTACTGAACTGAAACCGTCTTGGGGGCTAAGGTGACCAGAGGATATTTTATGATCCAAGTGTACGCCGAGAAGTGTGGGGTTCCTGGAGATCTCATCAGAGCAGGGGGCAGTCAGGCCCACAGTGACGGTTTAAAGGGGAAAAACTGAAGTTGCTCCGTGAAGATGTCCAAGACGCCTGCTCATTCCAGAAAATATTGGTGCTTGAACATTCAGTGACGGAGAGAGATGTGTGGATTTGATCCCAGTGTCGAGAGGATGTGGGGGTAGTGGAAGGGCTCCTGGGACCCACAGCCAGAGCTCAGAGATGCCGTCACTGCAGCCACGGCAGGGTCCCGTGGGAGAAGAAGATGCTGCTTCCTCACATCAGCTCCTCTGGACCCTCCTCATGGGCCTGGTCACCTGGCTCTTCATTCCGTGGCCTCACTTCATCCTTCCTCTGGGTGGCGCTTTCAGCCTCTTATCGCCCTTCCTGAGCTTTCAGAGCTGCCTCCCCCATGGAGGGGTTGGGCCACACGAATTCCCTCAAGCCCGGGAGCGTCGGGGAAATAATCAGCCAGGATCCCACCCACTCAGTCCAGGTTTGTTTTGCTAAACGTGAAAAAGGGACACCCTGGGACACCGCAGAGGACAGACAGACCCCACACAGT
This sequence comes from Aethalodelphis obliquidens, assembly GCF_003676395.1. Taxonomy (NCBI): domain Eukaryota; kingdom Metazoa; phylum Chordata; class Mammalia; order Artiodactyla; family Delphinidae; genus Aethalodelphis; species Aethalodelphis obliquidens. The sequence continues at coordinate 9,325,288 of NW_020837982.1, forward strand.
GAGGTGGGAGGCTGAGCGGTTTCAATAGCCGGGTAGGAATGACTCTGTATCCGTACTCGGCCACTTTCCAGCTGTGTATCCAGAACAAGAGACCGAACTTCTCTGGACCTCGGTGTCCTTACGATAAAGATCATAACGCCCTGCTCATGGGGCTTTGGTGAAGGTTAAAGGGAGAACACGGGATGAGGGGAAAATGCTCGGTAAACAGTAGCTGCAAGAAGAAGAAGTAACGTTCTGGTTAGTGAGGGCACCCCCACCTGCATCGGCAATGCCATCGCCACATCTGCCACCACTGCTCTGACCTGCTCCAGCCCCACTGGCCGCTAACGCAAGGACCCCCCTCCTGAAAGCCCCATGGCCACAAACAGTTAATGTGATTATTGCATTTATCCCCAATTTGCAATAGCTTCTTCTCTTTAATCACTCTGAAAGTGTTTCAAATTCCCTTCCTACGTGACTGAAATCAAAGTGGCACCTGTGAAGTCAGAAAGCCTGGCTGCCAGTGCGAGGTGGAGATGTAAAACCGTCAGGCTTTGATGGGGGGAAATTATGTCTTTCTTAATTCCTTTTACCCTATAATTACCAGGCACGACCACGTGGGTTAACAGCAAAAATAACTTGCACAGAAAGACTGTCTGATTCGAGTCCTCACGGGAGACCCTCAGGGGACGCTGCAGTGCAGCCCCCATCCAGACACCTTCCTCCCCAGCTCTCCGAGGCCGCTGACCCCCCGCCAATGAGGGTCAATCGAGAGACGTCCTTTCTGCCTCCTGCTCCGCCCCTCTGGGCAGCATCTCACTGTGATCATCCTCTCCCCTTTCCTGGCCCGACTGCCCTGTTGCCCTTCTCCCCGCCTCGCCTCCACCCTCAGTCTCCTTTGCAGTCTCCCTCCTCCCCCCTTTAACCCCTGGGCACTGACCTCCCTGAGGTCCTCACAGCACCTCTCTTCCCCTCCTCCCTCCTCTGTTCTCTTTCCTTTTCCTTCCCTCGTCTCTCCTCCCTTCCCTTCACTCCCACTGTTCCAGAGATCACATCTACCCTGAAGACTCCCAAACCAGCCTCCCCAGCGTCCAGACGCTGGCTCACTGTCATCACTGGGATGCCCTGCTGGGTCCAAACCTGCTCCCCCAGACTCCCTCCTTCTCAGAGTAAGGCTCCACCACCGAGGCTGAAACCTCTGACTCTCCTCCATCTTCTCTTTCTCCTGAGTCTGATCCAGTGCCAGCCGACACCACCCGTGCAAGAGCTACGGCAGTGTGCTTTAGAGGAGACTGCAGGAGCTTTGGAGTCATGTGAACCCGAGTTCAGATTCTGGCTGTGAACTTGGGACAGGTTACTTCAGTGTCCTTATCCATAAAATGGCAATGATAATTCCCACCACCAAGAGTCTTTTTTTTGGGGGGTGGGGGTGGGGTTGGTGTGCTGCCGGTGGCACTACACAGCTTGTGGGATCTTAGTTCCCTGACCAGGGATCAAACCTGGGCCCTCGGCAGAGAAAGCGAGGAGTCCTAACCACTGGACCACCAGGAAATTCCCAAGAATCATTTTTTAAGAACTAAATGACATAATATGCGCATACGGTTAATACATTCTCCCCGTCCCTTTCCGGCTGCCTCTGCCCTAGTGCAGGCATCATTTTTTACCAAATCAACGGCAATGATCTCAGAACTGATCTCTCTGCCTCCGGACACTCCTCTTCCCGTCCATCAGCCACCCCACTGCCAGAAATGTCTTAAAGCTCATTTCTGACCATGTCACCCTGCTCAGAACCCTTGGTGGCTGCCTGTGGCTCGCAGGTTAAATTCCAGAGCAGAAGCGGCGTGAATCGGACGGAGCGAGCAGAACCCTGAGCATGGAGTCATAATTCCAAACCCTCACCTGCCAACTAATCAACAGTTTAGACTTTGGGCCTCGGTTTCCACAGTTCGATGAGACGAACATTTCCTAACTCACAAGACTAAGCACCTACCAGGGTTTCAGCCCGTAGTAGGTATTTAGCAGATTCTGGTTCTCTTCCCCTCCCTCTGCTCGCCTCCCCTACACCCTTGCTGGGGGAGCAGGGGGGAAGGTGGACACAGCGCTTCGTGAACAAGCTTCATTACCAAGATACTTTCTTTTTTAATCTTTCAATGAAACCTCTGGACGACCAAACAGCAAAACATGGCCATCACTGGAGGAAACCCGCAGGTTATAAGCCACATTGATAAAGGCAAATAAATCCTAAATATTGACTGTCTGCCTCCCCGTGAGAAGCCAAGTCAGACCATAGAGGGACAAGGCCCCAGATTAAAGAATATCCCAGGGTGGGGCACCGCGGAGGAGGGCCCAACCTACAGGCAAAGCATTCCTACAGGGGAGAAGGTGACGGTTGCTTTTTATTGCTTGATTCACTAAGAAACATACTTACGAGTCTATCTTTCCCTAAAAAAAGTGTTTATATACTGTTCACAGTTTCATGCCATAGATCCTCGGCCGGGGAAGGAAATATCTGTGGTTTTTGCTTTTTCCTTCTTCTGAGGAAAAGTCATTTTCATCTAAGCATTTTTTTCAATTGCACCTCAGGGTTCACCGTTAGGGCTGTGAACTCGGCTTCGGTCTAGACTCGCCTTCTTTATTCGCTCTGTGCGTTCACAGCCCCCACCCTCCGTCCAGGGTCGCCCACCTGGTGTCCCCAAAACTTTTCCCTCCTTCCTCTCTACCAACAGCCCACTGGCCAGGCCTACATCCATCCATCCTGCCACTTCCTGCCTTTTTTTAATTGGACTTCTACTGGTCTTTTTTTTTTTTTAAAAAATTGTGGTAAAATACACGTAATATAAAACCCTCTGGCATTTCTCCTTAGAGGGAGCAGCCAGTTTAAAAAAGAGAGTGGGAAAAAAAAAAAAAAAAGAGAGTGGGTCAGCTGTATTTCTCCTGATAGAGCTCTATCGCTCTGTCCAAAAAAGAGGGCTGACCTACCACACCGCCTTATTCTCTTCACAGAGCTCTCTCTCTGTCTCTATGTTAGAGGGGGAGGGGGAGGGGGAGGGGGAGGGGGGAGGACCCATCCTACCCAGCAGCATTTGTCCTTATGAGAGCTGCCTCCCTGTCTGCAAAAGAGAGCCGGACATCAGGCATTTCTCCTCAGAGGGCTTTCTCTCTGAGAAAGGCCCGCCATTCAGGCTTTGTCTTCATTGATTGAGCGCTGTCTCTGCCTGAAAAGTGGGCTTTCCCTCCTGAATCGTTCCCCATACACGGCTGATCCTCTGTCTGAGGTGGAGGGCCTGACATCCAGCATTCCTCCGCGTAGAGCTCTGTCCCTCTATTTGAAAAAGTCAGCGGGCCATCCCGAATGTCTCCTCATAGGGTGCTGTCTCTGACTGAAAAGAGGGTTTGAGTCTGCGGCATTTCTCCTCCTAGAGGGCTCGTCCTCTCTCTGAGGTGAAGGGCTGCACAGTCAACATTTCTTTGCATACAGTGCTGTCCCTGTCTGAGGAGGAGAGCTGGCGACCCACCTCTCTCCTCATAGAGCTCTGTCCCTCTGTCAAAAGAGGCAAGCTGAGTTCCCGCTATGCCTCTTCACAGAGCGCTGTCTCTGTGTTGGAGGAGGAGGGCCAAGCCTCTGACATTTCTCCTCCTAGCCAGCTGTCCCGTCTCTCTATCCCTGTCTCTGTCTCTGTCTCTGTCTCTCTCTTTGCAAGTGTGTCTCTCTTTGTCCATCTGTGACTATGGCTCTGATGTATCTGTGCATCTGTTTCCAAATCTTTTTGTTTCTATCTTTGTTTGTGTCTCTGCCTCACTCTTGTTCTGTATCTCTGTCTTCCTCTCTCTGTGTCTCTGTCTCTATCTCCCTCTCTCTTTGTCTCTCTCAAACCTCTCTGTCTCTCTCTGTCTCTCCCAGTCGCTCTTCTCCTCAAGACCAGGTGTGACCCTGCCGACACTCCCGGTTCGTTGCAGGGAAAACACTGAATGATCATTCTTTGCTCATGCAAGGAGCTCAACTGCTGGAACAAACAATGAGAAATTCAGAATTAATTGGGTGCTGATTATTTGCCAGTGGGAGAAAAAAAATGTTGAGATATATATGAAACAAAAGACAACCTAGCAACAGTGGAAACCTCAGCTCGTAGCAACAAAAGCAATCCTAATGAAGCATGACAATGTCTGCTTGGCGCAAAGCCGGCAGCTGACCACTGCATGCAAGAGGAAGGCATACAAATATTACAGCTGCCAGGAGCCAAGTGAGGCCATTCTGGGGCACCTTGGGCCCCCAAGAGCCCAGCCACAGCCTCCCAGAACCTCTGTGATGGAGAGTTCAGAGATGTCCACCCCGGGCCCTGCACATGGACACCCCCATTCACTCATTCTCCAGAAAACATTCTCATAAGCACCTGCCTGGGCACTAAGGAGGTGAACTTGACCCAGACAGGATACCTGTATGCAAAGAACACCCAGTCTGGGAAGGAAGGGAGAGCAAAAATAAAACTATAATATAATACAAGAGTTCTAGCACCCGGCACCATGGAGCCCAGAGCATCTGCACCTAATTCTGCATGTGGAGTGCAGAAGGGGGCGTGGTTCACAGAGGTGACATTCGGGCAGAGTCTGGAAAGATGAATTGAAGTTCGTCAGGTGAAGAAGGGAGAATGAGCGTAATATTTGGAGGAGCGCCGTGTTGGGAGGCACACAGAGGTGAAAGGGCACACTGGGCACAAACAACATCAGGAAACCACAGCCAGGGTGGTTCCTCAAAAAGTTAAACATAGAGCTACCATATGACGCAGCAATTCCACTCCTAGGTATAGACCCACGAGAACTGAAAACAGGGACTCAGATACTTGTACACAAACGTTCACAGTAACACTACTCCCAAGAGCCTAAAGGTGGAAACAACCCAAATGTCCATCAACGGAAGCACGGAGAAAAAAAAGTGTGATGTGTACGTACGATAGAATGTTACTCAACCACCAAAGAAAGAATGAAGTACTGACACACGCTACAACATGGATGAATCTCAAAGACATTATTCTACGTGAAAGAAGCCCGACGCAAAAGGTCACATATTGAATGATTCCATTTGTACGAAATGTCCAAAACAGGCAAATCCACAGAGGCAGAAGGCAGCCTAGTGGTTGCCAGGGGCCAGGGGAGGGGGCGGGGCAAGTGACTGTTAGTAGGTACAGGGTCTCCCCCTGAGGTGATGACAGTGTCTTGGAACTGGATAGAGGTGATGGTTGCACAACATTGTGAAGTACTAGATGCCACCGAATTGTACATTTTTAAAGGGACAGTGGTTAATTTTAGATTATACAATGTTTACCTCAATCAAATCAAGTAAAAATAAAAGTAGAGAAGCCCCAGCTGAGGTTTAGCCTACGGGTGGGAGTTGGGCAGGGCCAGATAACCGAGGGCCTTCCATGCTGCTGCCTCTGTCTCATGGGGGAGGAGGGGCTCCTGAGGACCTCAACCCAGTCTTAGAACATTCAGCCAGAGGAGTGACATCACTTCAGGTACTTCAGGACATTTCCTGGGGTTGCAAATAGGAAGGGCCAGGAGGAGTGCAGGAGAGGCAGCAAAACCCATCAGGAGGCTGATGCCAGATGGGAGTGTTTTAAGTAAGAGTTAAAAAGATGGGTGGGTAACAGGCACATTTGAAGGACAGGCACCAAATGTTCTTGGACTCAGAAAGCCCCTCAGAAGCCTTGGGAAGGCAAGGTCCTGTCCCTGAGCTGCCTGCTTCAGGGAGGTCTTGACAGGCTGTGCACTGTGCCTCCCCAAAGCCCCGGTTGCAGGTTCCTGGTGGGCGGGGAGGCAGGGGGAGGTGTTGGGTGGCGGGGCGTAAGGATCAGGATCCTGAGACCTGAGACCTGGGCCCTTTGCTCAGTAGCCAGGATGCTCTAGGAGGAGCCGGGGGAGTTGGAGTCAGGGTGTGTACCCCAACATCACTACCCGCTCACCCCAGGAGGAGTGTCCATCTCAGAGACTTCCGTTCCCTCTGGGGCCAACTTCCAAGTTCTGTGCTTTAAAGGTTTGTTTTCATTAGGCCTGCCTCAGTCAGAGGCATTGAACGTTATCTCCATCTCAGCTGGCTCCTTTCCTTTGCTTTTTTCTGTTGACTTTCAGAAACTCTGCCAGCCACATTTGGGCTTTGATTATTTTTTCATAAAGGAAAAAGCAGAGCTAGTTGTCAGAAACAGCTCCTGACAGAAGCACGCGCCTGCCCCTCTGGAGAGAAGAATGGAGAATGGCGAGCGGGCCCCGGGCTGACTCCTCCAGCGTTTCAAGACATTGCTCCACACCTCCTTGCCCAGGCTGGCTCTCATACATGGCTTTGATCATGAGTGGCACTGCTGGAGGTGCCTGGCACACGGCAGGCCAAATTTGAGGATGGCAGGGACCAGAAACCAACCAGACCCGCCAGCACACCCCATACAGCTGAATGGGCGCACCAGGCAAAGATACAGGCAGGCGGGCAGGAGCCGGGGACAGGCTGGCTGTGGCCAGAGGTGCCAGGATGAGGCAGTGGAGTGTGACAGTGAAGGGATCTGGGGCTGCAAGCCAAGCTCACCGTTGCCAAAATGAACCCCACCTATGCATCCATCCACCAACGTACTCGATGTCCGTCCTCCAGTTCATCCATCCATCATCACTGCATCACTTCATATACCCACCCAGCCAGCCAACCATTCTTCCTCCAAGTCATTTTCCACCCATCCATCCAATTACTATTTACCAAGCACCCACTCTGTCTGGTAACCATGCCTTAACTTAAGAGAAGTTTGACTGGAAGATCACAGTATGAATAGGCTAGGTCCAGGGGACAGGAGCCCCCAGACTCCCAGAGGAGCTGAAATACACATGAAATTTGAGATCAGACAAAACCTACAATGCCTGGAGTCACAGAGGAAATAGAGTCAGATTTCACATGGGGCCAAGCCATGGGGAACAAAACACAGCAGAAGACCCTGATGGGAAGTGGTACACAAGGTCAGAACTAGACTGCATCCCAGAACAGGAGATGAAGGCTTTAAGACCCCTTCTGGCTGGGCCCAGGATCAATCCTGGAGCTTCAGAGGAGCTGAGCCCGCTGGTGGGGTGAGGGCTGAGCCCAGCTGAGAGATTCTGAGACTTCAGGACAGGACAGAGGCAGGGACTTGGGTTAAGGGGCCCAACCCTTGGGGCCCCCTCCAGCCTAATCTGTGGTCACCTCTGAGCTTCCTCCTCTGGCTGCATCATCGTAGCAGCCAGGGACCAACTCGGGCTCAGAAGCCATTCAAGTACTTTGCTTGCGAAGCCTCTTCTTACTCACTCTACAGGCAGAGCTGACAGAAAGCAGTGCCCAAGTTCTCAGCCTCAGTTTCCTCAAGATTTAATAAGTCAAAAACCGAAGAGGACCCAGGTAGGCCCTTGGTGATCTAAACCTGTTATTGATCTCAGTATCCAAGGGGAAATCTCCTTCCTGAAGTGATGGGATGATCAGGAGAACAAGGGCAATTCCTGAGTTCCTGAGTTCCTAAGTAAGCTCCAAACTGTGTTCAGAGTTCACAGCAACTTGCCGGAGTATTTTGGAAGGAGATATACTAGCAAGTATCACAGCCTCCCTGGGGTGGGTATTTGACAGGCAGGCCTTGAGTTCAGAAGGATTACGCCACCAGGCACCAAGTCCACTGGAAGTTTTACATTTGTTTCCATGGTTCCCTGGATGCTCCCCGAAATGCAGGGAGGGAAGGAGAGCCATTTCAGGGAGTGGAAGTTTGTACTGGTTATGCCACTTGTCCAAAGTCATTTAGTTATGAGTGACCCCACCAGATGGAGACTCAGTTCTCCCGACTCCAGCCTCACTACTCTGACCACTGCATTGTGCTTCCCCCTGGGGACAGATGTGAGCAGAGATCAAACAGGACTCTAGTTACTAGAAGGTAGTGCAGGAGATCAGAGCTAGAAGGGGATGGACATCAAACCTATCTGTGGAGTCCCTCCCATCAGGAAACTCGCACAAGCCTCTTAGCCTCATCCACCAGAGGGCAGACAGCAGAAGCAAGAACTACAATCCTGCAGCCTGTGGAACAAAAATCACATTCACAGAAAGACAGACAAGATGAAAAGGCAGAGGGCTATGTACCAGACGAAGGAACAAGATAAAACCCAGAAAAACAACTAAATGAAGTGGAGATAGGCAACCTTCCAGAAAAAGAATTCAGAATAATGATAGTGAAGATGATCCAGGACCTCGGAAAAGGAATGGAGGCAAAGATCGAGAAGATGCAAGAAATGTTTAACAAACACCTAGAAGAATTAAAGAACAAACAAACAGAGATGAACAATACAATAACTGAAATAAAAAATACACTAGAAGGAACCAACAGCAGAATAACTGAGGCAGAAGAACGGATAAGTGACCTGGAAGACAGAATGGTGGAATTCACTGCCACAGAACAGAATAAAGAAAAAAGAATGAAAAGAAATGAAGACAGCCTAAGAGACCTCTGGGACAACATTAAACGCAACAACATTCGCATTATAGGGGTCCCAGAAGGAGAAGAGAGAGAGAGAGAGGACAAGAGAAAATATTTGAAGAGATTATAGTTGAAAACTTCCCTAACATGGAAAAGGAAATAGCCACCCAAGTCCAGGAAGCACAGCAAGTCCCATACAGGATAAACCCAAGGAGAAACACGCCGAGACACATAGTAATCAAATTGGCAAAAATTAAAGACAAAGAAAAATTACTGAAAACAGCAAGGGAAAAATGACATATAACATACAAGGGAACTCCCATAAGATTAGCAGCTGATTTCTCAGCAGAAACTCTACAAGCCAGAAGGGAGTGGCATGATATACTTAAAGTGATGAAAGGGAAGAACCTACAACCAAGATTACTCTGCCTGGCAAGGATCTCATTCAGATTCGATGGAGAAATCAAAAGCTTTACAGACAAGCAAAAGCTAAGAGAATTCAGCACCACCAAACCACTCTACAACAAATGCTAAAGGAACTTCTCTAAGTGGGAAACACAAGAGAAGAAAAGGACCTACAAAAACAAACCCAAAACAATTAAGAAAATGGTCATAGGAACATACATATCGATAATTACCTTAAACGTGAATGGATTAAATGCTCCAACCGAAAGACACAGGCTTGCTGACTGGATACAAAAACAAGACCCATATATATGCTGTCTACAAGAGACCCACTTCAGACCTAGGGACACATACAGACTGAAAGTGAGGGGATGGAAAAAGATATTCCATGCAAATGGAAATCAAAAGAAAGCTGGAGTAGCAATACTCATATCAGATAAAATAGGCTTTAAAATAAAGAATGTTACAAGAGACAAGGAAGGACACTACATACTGATCAAGGGATCAATCCAAGAAGATATAACAATTATAAATATATATGCACCCAACGTAGGAGCACCTCAATACATAAGGCAACTGCTAACAGCTATAAAAGAGGAAATCGACAGTAACACAATACTAGTGGGGGACTTTAACACCTCACTTACACCAATCATCCAAAATGAAAATAAATAAGGAAACAGAAGCTTTAAATGACACAACAGACCAGATAGATTTAATTGATATTTATAGGACATTCCATCCCAAAACAGCAGATTACACTTTCTTCTCAAGTGCGCACGGAACATTCTCCAGGATAGATCACATCTTGGGTCACAAACCAAGCCTCAGTAAATTTAAGAAAATTGAAATCATATCAAGCATCTTTTCTGACTACAATGCTATGAGATTAGAAATCAATTACAGGGAAAAAACCGTAAAAAACACAAACACATGGAGGCTAAACAATACGTTACTAAATAACCAAGAGATCACTGAAGAAATCAAAGAGGAAATCAAAAAATACCTAGAGACAAATGACAATGAAAACATGACGATCCAAAATCTATGGGATGCAGCAAAAGCAGTTCTAAGAGGGAAGTTTATAGCTATACAAGCCTACCTCAAGAAACAAGAAACATCTCAAATAAACAATCTAACCTTACACCTAAAGGAACTAGAGAAAGAAGAACAAACAAAACCCAAAGTTAGCAGAAGGAAAGAAATCATAAAGATCAGAGCAGAAATAAATGAAATAGAAACAAAGAAAACAATAGCAAAGATCAATAAAACTAAAAACTGGTTCTTTGAGAAGATAAACAAAATTGATAAACCATTAGCCAGACTCATCAAGAAAAAGAGGGAGAGGACTCAAATCAATAAAATTAGAAATGAAAAAGGAGAAGTTACAACAGACACCATAGAAATACAAAGCATCCTAAGACACTACTACAAGCAACTCTATGCCAATAAAATGGACAACCTGGAAGAAATGGACAAATTTTTAGAAAGGTATAACCTTCCAAGACTGAACCAGGAAGAAATAGAAAATATGAACAGACCAATCACAAGTAATGAAATTGAAACTGTGATTAAAAATCTTCCAACAAACAAAAGTCCAGGACCAGAGGGCTTCACAGATGAATTCTAACAAACATTTGGAGAAGAGCTAACAACCATCCTTCTCAAACTCTTCCAAAAAATTGCAGAGGAAAGAACACTCCCAAACTCATTCTATGAGGCCACCATCACCCTGATACCAAAACAAGACAAAGATACTACAAAAAAAGAAATTTACAGACCAATATGACTGATGAATATAGATGCAAAAATCCTCAACAAAATACTAGCAAACAGAATCCAACAACACATTAAAAGGATCATACACCACGATCAAGTGGGATTTATCCCAGGGATGCAAGGATTCTTCGATATATGCAAATCAATCAATGTGATACACTATATTAATAAACTGAAGAAGAAAAACCATATGATCAACTCAATAGGTTCAGAAAAAGCTTTTGACAAAATTCAACACCCATTTATGATAAAAACTCTCCAGAAAGTGTGCATAGAGGGAACCTACCTCAACATAATAAAGGCCATATATGACAAACCCACAGCAAACATCATTCTCAATGGTGAAAAACTGAAAGCATTTCCTCTAAGATCAGGAACAAGACAAGATGTCCACTCTCACCACTATTATTCAACATAGTTTTGGAAGTCCTAGCCATGGCAATCAGAGAATAAAAAGAAATAAAAGGAATACAAATTGGAAAAGAAAAAGTAAAACTGTCATTGTTTGCAGATGACATGATACTATACATAGAGAATCCTAAAGATGCCACCAGAAAACTACTAGAGCTAATCAATGAATTTGGTAAAGTTGCAGGATACAAAATTAATGCACAGAAATCTCTTGCATTCCTATACACTAATGATGAAAAATCTGAAAGAGAAATTAAGGAAACACTTCCATTTACCATTGCAACAAAAAGAATAAAACACCTAGGAATAAACCTACCTAGGGAGACAAAAGACCTGTATGCAGAAAACTATAAGACAATGATGAAAGAAATTAAAGATGATACCAACAGATGGAGAGATATACCATGTTCTTGGATTGGAAGAATCAATATTGTGAAAATGACTATACTACCCAAAGTAATATACATATTCAATGCAATCCCTATCAAATTACCAATGGCATTTTTTACGGAACTAGAACAAAAAATCTTAAAATTTGTATGGAGACACAAAAGACCCCGAATAGCCAAAGCAGTCTTGAGGGAAAAAAATGGAGCTGGAGGAATCAGACTCCCTAACTTCAGACTATACTACAAAGCTACAGTAATCAAGACAATATGGTACTGGCACAAAAACAGAAACATAGATCAATGGAACAAGATAAAAAGCCCAGAGATAAACCCACACACCTAAGGTCAACTAATCTATGACAAAGGAGGCAAGGATATACAATGGAGAAAAGACAGTCTCTTCAATAAGTGGTGCTGGGAAAACTGGACAGCTACATGTAAAAGAATGAAATTAGAACACTCCCTAACACCATACACAAAAATAAACTCAAAATGGATTAGAGACCTAAATGTAAGACCAGACACTATAAAACTCTTAGAGGAAAACATAGGAAGAACACTCTTTGACATAAATCATAGCAAGATCTTTTCTGATCCACTTTCTAGAGTAAAGGAAATAAAAATAAACAAATGGGACCTAATGAAACTTAAAAGCTTTTGTACAGCAAAGGAAACTACAAACAAGACGAAAAGACAACCCTCAGAATGGGAGAAAATATTTGCAAATGAATTAACAGACAAAGGATTAAGCTCCAAAATATATAAACAGCTCATGCAGCTCAATATTAAAAAAACAAACAACCCAATCCAAAAATGGGCAGAAGACCTAAATAGACATTTCTCCAAAGAAGACATACAGATGGCCGAGAAGCACATGAGAAGCTGCTTAACATCACTAATTATTAGAGAAATGCAAATCAAAAGTACAATGAGGTATCACCTCACACCAGTTAGAATGGGCATCATCAGAAAATCTACAAATAACAAATGTTGGAGAGGGTGTGGAGAGAAGGGAACCCTCTTGCACTGTTGGTGGGAATGTAAATTGATACAGCCACTATGGAGAACAGTATGGAGGTTCCTTAAAAAACTAAAAATAGAACTACCATATGACCCAGCAATCCCACTACTGGGCATATACCCAGAGAATACCATAATTCCAAAAGACATATGCACCCCAATGTTCATTGAAGCACTATTTACAATAGCCAGGTCATGGAAGCAACCTAAATGCCTATCGACAGATGAACAGATAAAGAACATGTGGTACATATATACAATGAAATATTACTCAGCCATAAAAAGGAACAAAATTGGGTCATTTGTTGAGACGTGGATGGATCTAGAGACTGTCATACCAAGTGAAGTAAGTCAGAAAGAGAAAAACAAATATTGTATATTAACGCATATATGTGGAACCTAGAAAAATTGTACAGATGAACTGGTTTGCAGGGCAGAAATTGAGACACAGATGTAGAGAACAAACGTATGGACCCCAAGGGGGGAAAGCGGCAGGGGGTGGGGGTGGGGGTGTGATGAATTGGGCAATTGGGATTGACATGTATACACTGATGTGTATAAAATTGATGACTAATAAGAACCTGCTGTATAAAACATAAATAAAATAAAATTAAAATTTTTTTAAAAAAGAAATAAAAACACTTGCCTTGTGCAGACAGGCAAATTTATGATAAAAAAAAAAAAAGACCTATCTGTGGCACTAAGATGAGCCCTCTGTGCTCACCGAGAGCCAGGTGGGTAGTGGCAACGTGCCACAAGCTTGAACAAGCCAGCAGCCTCCATCCTGATGGAGCTCCCTGGGTGATCTAGTCAACACACTAATCTAGAGATTTGTTCATTAAAGATTTACTGATGTTTCTTTGGTTTCCTCTATAAATTCTACCCTTCCTTTCTTCTCAAGGATATTTGAAGCCCCTTCTCTGTCCGCCATATTCTTTCAAGACTAAGTACATGGTAGGCATTCAATACCCGCCTGTAAATGTCATCCTGGCATGGTCTTTAAATGCAGTCATCAAAAAGAACACTCTGGAAGCTCCACGCTTACTCCGTCCCAGGTTAGTAACTGAAGCTGAAAGAGAGCTTCCTTTTCCAACCATTCCAACAGGACTGAGTCTCATTGAAACTACTCAGATCACGGGCCCATTCCTGAGCGGACGGTGGGGCTGGGACCCAAGACCATCTGAAAGTGAGGGAGATGTCACCCTGACGACTAGACTGAGATAAGAGGAGGTGAAGTGAGATGTCACGGTGGAAGAAAGGGGAGTGGATACAGGTAAAGCTACCAGCTCTGCCCCACAGAGGGGCACGGGCTTCAGGGTCCTGATGGAGCAGCAGAGCCCAGAGAGGCTGGGGCCTCTGCCATTCTGGTGTGGCGTGGATGGAGCCCCATGAGCTCTGTCTGCACTGCATACAACCACCCCAGCAGTGGACGCAGAGGCAGCCCTAAGCTCGCCCAGGACCAAGAGGAAGCGAGGCAGAGAGGAGAGAGAGCTCCCGGGCCAGCCCCTTGTGCCTCCTCTTTGTACAAAGGCCAGACATGCCACCAGCTGACTCCGCACAAGTCAGGATGGCTGGCCGCTGCCGAAGGTCAAGAGGAAACAGCCCTCCCCTTCCCAAAGAGAAGGGGATATTGCAACTCTGGGAAGTCTAGGCAAAACTGTAGGAAAAGGTCACCGTGGAATAAATTATGTAGATTAAAAGAATGCCCAGATCTACGGAGGCTGGGTCTGCACTGCAGCCTCTCAGTTTTTCTCTTTCATCATCAGCCTCTAATTCTGGGACATCAAATTACAAGCTCATTGATAATGATCAGTGATTTACTGGAGAAAGCCCAGCTCTAATTAAGAGTGGGAGAAGCTGACACTGCTTTTCAACTTCCCACCAAGGTCCAGCAAGGAAATTACCTGGTTCTGCCGAGCAAATAACAGCAGCGGGCACGTGCAGGCCCGGGCTACCTAATGCACACGCTCTTGCTGAATTAATATGCAGAGAGAGTGGCTTCGAGGGTTTGCAATTTGCTGGTAATTGGGGTATTGGTGGAGGCTGAAGGAAAGCAGCAAGCCAGTGTGTGAACACGGAGCTGCGCCGTCTGCTCTTACAGGGGACCGAAGCTTAAGACCCCTTCTGGCTGGACCCAGGAACCATCCTGGAGCCTTCAGAGGAGCTGAAGAGGTTGTGAGACTTCAGGACAGGACAGAGGCGGAGACTTGGGCTAAGGGGTCCAAGACTTGGGGCCCCCTCCAGCCTAACCTGTGGTCACCTCTGAGTTTCCTCCTCTGACAGCATCATTGGTAGCCAGGGACCAACTGACCCAGAAACCACTTATATGCTTTGCTTGCGACGCCTCTTCTTACTAACAGTACAGGCAGGGCTGACAATTATCTGTGCCCAGGATCAAGAACCACCTTTTCTCTTTCCAAAACCATACACTAAAATTCTAAATAAACAAAGTTCAACTTAAAATATAGGTGACCCTAAAATAAAGAGCTATTTTATACTTCTAGCTTAAATCAGACCTAACTTTGCTACAACTATAGGCTGTTAAATTATCTTGACATCAAAATGGTGACAACTATAACTATATTGCTTGCTATTCAAGGATCTTATAAAATCTATTATTTTGTCCATGTATGTTTCCCTTCATAATGGCAGATTTCATGTATTATCAAATTTTAGCAAATTAGTTATAATACTTAAGTCCTTTAATATACGAAGAATAGAGGAGCAGAAAACTCAGTTACAATAAACTAAACTATGTTGGAGAAGATTTGCAAACAAGACCCATGGACAACTCTCCCAGTAGCTGCCTGGGGGTCAGGGATCAAGGGTCAGTGTGTAGCCAGAGCCTGGGTCTTTGATGAGAGTCAGAGCTCAGTTGGTGGTCAGGGTTAGAGGTCAGTATGTGGCCAATCAGAGGTGACTGGCCCATGTCCAGGATGGGGGACTGAGTTGTTCCAAGCCTGGGGTGAGGGACGGAGGATCCGTCTGTTTCTCCGTCTTATCTGCTGCACCTCCCTGCCTCCCTTCTCATGCTCCCGGGCAGAATCTTTTCTCCTGTGTATTTCTCATTTCTTGCTGCAGACACAAGAAGAGTTTTAGATTGACCTTGCAGCCTTTGACTGTATAAAGAGACCTCTTGAGAAACTTTGAAACAGACACTAAAACTACTCCATCACTATGGCATCCTCAGGGCATGTTTCGACCCTCTTTGGAATCATCACCAGGGAAAGGCAGGTGGTGTCATTCCCACTGGGGAACACCCCCTCCCCTGGCCCTGTGGCCCTGAGCACAGGCTCCCAACAGGGCTCTCACCTCTCAGTGCTCCTAATCAAAGCACCGAGGAGATTAGCAGAGAAGACTTCTGATCATACGGTGGCTCCGCTCAGCTTAAATGTCAGTGATGGACCCGCCCCATGCCACCCCGCAGTAGTCTTCCCACCACGGCTCCAAGAATTCTTTCCAGAAATAGGGTCCTGGTGATTCCAACCAGAAAGATACTAGGGAGAGAGTTGATGCTTTGCTCAGCACGGTCAAGATGGAGGTTCTGGTGAGTCCTGCCGTGGGGTGGCCAGCCTGGAAGTGAATGGATATCACATGCACTCCCGGTACTGTGACCAACCCTCCCGGTTTGCCTGAGACTGAGAGGTTTCCGGGCACATCGGTCTTTCAGCGCTAAAACTGGGACAGTCCCAGGCAAATCAGGAGAGTTGGTCACCCAAGATTCCTGGGAACATCAGCTCATCTCATCCCTGGGATGCAGGACCATCCTGATCCTTTCAACTCTGAGTCGCAGATAAGGGAACAGAAAGACCGGCCAAGCGGAATGTTTGCACTCGGGGAGGAGGCAGGACAGAAGGGCAAGAAAAAGAATTAGATCATTGAGGGTTTGTAAATTGCCAGGTAAGCTTGGAAGCAGGTCTTATATCTGGACCCAGGTGGTATTTAGGCTTCTTTCCAGATTGATTTTCATTTGAAAATATTATTGATCTTAGCAACACTAGATCAGCAATAATTCTGATCACTTCAGCCTCTTGTCAGGAAACTTGTATTCTCTCCCTAATAAATGTAGTAAACAATAACAACTGCTACTGCTATTTAACAACAGTTAAGATAGGGAGGGTGGGAGGGAGGGAGGCTCAAGAGGGAAGAGGTATGGGAACATGTGTATATGTATAACTGATTCACTTTGTTATAAAGCAGAAACTAACGAACAAAAGTATAACAAATATATACACCAGTAGATATATATATATATATATATATATATATATATATATAGAAAGCTTACTAACTGTTGTCTTAGTCACCTCAGGCTGCCATAACAAAATACCACAGACTGGGTGGCTTAAAGAGCAGAAATTTATTTCTCACAGCTCTGGAAACTAGGAAGTCCAAGATCAACGTGTCGGCTGATTTTGTTCCTGGTGAGAGCTCTCTTCCTGCCTTGCAGACGGCCACCTTCTCACTATGTATTCACATGGTACATGTTCTTGGAGAGACAGAGAATAAGCAAGCTCTCCAGGGTCTTTTCTTATAAGGACTAATTCCATCACGAAGGTCCCATCTTTATGATTTCATCTAAACCTAATTACCTCTCGAATGCCCATCTCTAAACACCATCACACTGGGGTTTTGGGCTGCAACCTATGAATTTGGGGGAAACACAATTCAGTCCCTAGCATCTGCCAGGCACATGGTAAGCACTTTGCATGCAATATTGCTTCTAATCCTCACAACCCAATGAGAAAAGTGCTATTGTTACCCCCATTTTACAGATAAGAAAGTCGAAGGCTTAGAGAGGTTAAGTAAGGTTAACTTTGCCAAAGCCACATAGCAGGTAACTGGAGAGCACACAGGCTTAACCAGGATGCAGGCAGCAGGAGAGGCCCAGTCTCAGCCTAACTTAGAGTCAGCCTAGAACAGCCCAGTCATATCTGGGCCAGTCTGAAGGTCTTGTGCATCTATGTACACAAGGGATGGAGGAACTTCCTGTGGAAGAGCTCACTCTGACAAAAGAGTCAGACCCACATGCATAATTCAAAGACCAAGGGCCCAGGTTCAGGAGGAGTGATTCTGAGTATGGGTCATGCCACTCAGTGACTCAGAGAACGAGAAAGAGATGCAAGAGTAATAAAACACTGGGAGCATTTCTGGGAGCATCAAGAGCCCAGGGCATCCCAGCAGTGGTTCCCGCAGCCTCGGAGAAAACAAGGTAAAGAAAGGACCACATCCTCAGTACCAACGTCACCACCACACGCCGGCAGTCCTGACCCAGGCAGCACTCTGCATTGTTGCTTCTCCCTCTGGGCGGACAGGGCCACGAGACGTCACCACCGTGAGCAGCGCAGAAGAGAGAGAAACACAGCTCCACGGGGTCCCTGAAAGGACTCATTACAGAGCACCCGGAATCCACCCCCTGGGCACTCACAGAATTCTCTAGGAGGAACTGAGCCCAGACCTGCAGCAGTTCCTGCACCCAAAGTGAGAACTGACTCTTACAGTGATCTCATTTTCACCTTCTGCAGAACCAGACCCAGGAAAGCATGAGCTACATTTATATCACTTTCTTACTTTAAATACATACCCTGTACTAGTCAGCTCAGGCTGCCATGACAAAATACCATAGAGACTGGGTGGCTTAAACGACATTTATTTCTCACAGTTCGGTGGAGGCTGAAAGCCCAAGATCAAGGTGCCCAGAGATTCAGTTCCTGGTGAGAACTCTCTTCCTGACTTGCAGAGAGTCATCTTCTTGCTGTGTCCTTACATGGTGGAGAGAGAGCTCTTGTGTCTCTTCCTCTTCTTATAAGGGCACCAGCCCTATTAGACTAGGGCCCCACCCTTATGACCTCATTTAGCCTTTATCATCTCCTCACAGGTTCTACCTCCAAATACAGTCCCACTGGGAGTTAGGGCGTCAACATATGAGTTCAAAGGAGACACAGACATTTATCCATCACACGCACACACACCAAACCCTCTCCCATCGAGCCTCACGAGCAAGGCCAGGCGGGTGCTGCTGTCCCCACTTTGGACATGAGATAACTGAGGCTCAGAGAGTTTCAGCAACTTACCCAAGACTATTATTAATGACACATTCATCTTTTAAAAACATTTCTCTTATTATCTCTAAATCATCATGTAACAGATGTATCAGTGCCCTCCCCCATCCCCTCAGCACATGCCATTCCAGGGTGTGATGAGTGTGTCCCGCTGCGGTCACCTGGGGGCTCGTCTCCCCCAGGTGCTGCCCTCAGCCATGGAGGACAGGAACTGGAGGATCAATACTGCAGCTTCCCGGCCCCTCTGATAACATAACTTTAAGAGTGTGTTCTACACAGTCTCCAGAGCTGCCCAGCAAGGCCACACCAACATTGCCCATGGTGGTAATCTCCTCGATAACCTCTCCATGTGGCTCCTCTCCCTTCCCTGTCTCACCTCCCCACCCCCTACCTGAGATCCCCTCCCAGACAAATTACTTGCACTCAAATCCTTGTCTCAGCGTCGGCTTCTGGAGAAATGCAACCTAAGCCCTTGTTTTTGGACAAGATTTAGAAATGATAAAAACTAGACTCAATTCCACTCAACAAATGTTTTGAGTGTCTACTGTATGCCAGGTACTCTGCTAGGCACGGGAAATTAATGCCAAGCCGGATAGACCATATCTAAACCTCATAAAATTTATAGTCTAGAAGAAATTAAAACTCTTCTGTATCTTCTGAACTAGAAAGAGCCATTGTTCTTTTCTCCAGATACCGGTAATTCCAATCTTGTGATTCCATGCAATTATATTCATATCTAGTTACTAAATCTGTATTGTGCCATAGTTTTGAATCCAGATTTTTTTTTCTTGTAATGGTACAAATCTTTTTCCATGTCTCTAATGAGTCTTTAAAACGTGGGTTTTCATGGCTATGAAATATTTCCTTATCTACCATTCCCCAATGTTCCATGATTACAGATAACACCGTGATTAACTTTAAACAGATTCTAGGCGTTCTGTGATATAATCATAGTAGCATTTTAGAAAAATTGCCCTGGCAGCTCTGTGGAGGCAGATTCAAGGAAAATGGGAGCAGTAAGACCAGTTGGAGCTGGTTGAAACATTCCAGGTCAGAGATGACGAAGCTTAAACCCCACTGTTGGCGGTAGAGGTGAAGCAGGTGGAGGACAGAGATTAGAAAAACTAGCCTCCTGAGAGGCTTCTCCATCTCCACTTACAACCTCTTGTCATCAGTTTAGAGCTTGTATGTTCTTTACTTGTCACCTTATCAGTCTTGGCTTCCCTACTTAATTGTCAGTCCCTTCAGGGAGAAGCCTGTCTTGTTCTCCAGAGTCCTCAGAAGTCTAGTACAGATCTAGACACGTATTACCAGAGTGTGATGCCCTCCCTCCTTTGACAGAAATAATTCTGGGAACCTAGCTATGCTTCTCAAACTAGCCTTCAGATTACAGAAATGACAAAAAGTCCACCAATGTGAGTACTTATGTATGAGTCATCCAGGGAACCTGGTAAGGTGGGCAGAACTGGTCATTTGAGCAGGAAAGGATTTGATCATTAGACACAGATACAGGTCAGTCATCTCTGCTCTGCCAATGAGCCATGATCTGGAGGATGCTCTGGGAGTCAGCAATAGGAATTCAGAAAGAGATGCTCCTGGGTACTATGAAACTGAGACAGCGGTGGTGAGAATGAGCCAGGGCTAAAGTGGGCTTTCTAGAACCTTTCTTCAGGGTGTCCTGGGGAGGGCAAGGGAGGCAAGTGTGAACTTAGGATAAGTGTATAAAACCCAGATGGGAAGGAGAAAAGATTTCCTCCCCCCACCCCAGGAGGCCAGGATTTGCCAAGAGGATGAAGTAGCAGTAAAGTGAAAGTTCAGTGGGGTGCAGAGCAGCCCCAAGAACAAAATTTATTTCCTGAGCACCATCTGTATGCCAGGCCCTGTGCTGGTGAGGGAGACATAGTGGTGAACAATACAGGCAGGATTCCTGCCCTCATGCAGTTTATAATCTACCAGAAACGGTCTAATGTATCAAGGAGACTGAATGCCAGGCACCTTCCTATAAATGATCTCACTTCATCCTCTCACAACCATCCTATGAAACAGGCAGTATGGTGCTGCCCATTTTACAGGTGTGCTAATCGAGGCTCAGAGAAGTTAAATTAACCAGCCAAACATTACAGTTGGTGAGTGATAGGACCAGACTTTGAACCAAGATATAGCTAATTCCAGAGTTCTTCCCTGCCTTCGGGTAGAACAGTGGTTCTCAAACAAAGGCGATGCCTTTCCCCAAGGATGTTTAGCAACATTTTTGGTTATCAGAACCGGGGGAGATGTGCTACACGTCTCTAGTGGGGAGAGACCAGGGGTACTGTCAACATCCTTCAATGTACAAGATAGCCCCTCACAACAAAGAATGACCAGACCCATAGTATCAATGGTGCCAGTGTGGATGAGTCCTGGGTTGACATGTGTGCCATAAACACCATAAGCAGGGGCTGAATTCCCCCCTGAGACTCCCAGGATTTACCTGAATGCACAGCCAGTCTGACTGGTGAAGCCAGCTCTAGGCCCCAGGTGTGAGTGGCCATGGCGGCCAGAAGACCAGCCCTAAGACACAGGGAGGGCAGCGATGGATAAACATCCCAGTCCCAGATAAATGACGCCTGCAGGAGGGACAGGAGGTGAGGTGGGAGCTCTCAGAATGGCTGCCCCTCCTCCCACAACCCCCCAAGATGTTTATCCTCAACGGCACATTCATCAGCTCCTTGAAAGATACAAACACAAGCAGTTCTTGGAGCCATTTGCTTTCCCCGGACAACACTGAGCTAATATTTGTTTTAGCAAATGGCTGAGCTGTTCATCTTCTCTGGCAAAGGAGATTTGTTTTCTTCTCAGGAAATCACTGAGATTCGAAGTCAGAGATGCCTACATCTGGAGGACCAGCGTCTCCTCTAAGGCCTGATGCACAGGAAAGCATGCTCTATGATGAAGAGGCAGGAACAGAGTGAAATGGAAGCAACATTGGCTGTGGTCCTACTGTGTGCCAGGTTTTATATGCATGGCCCCATTCACGAGAACCATTTCGGGGGGAGGGTTCCATTTTACAGAGAAGAAAACTTAAACACTGAGAGGTTAGGTAACTTGTCCCAAGGCCACACAGCTGTGAGGGACACTGATGGAATTTGAACACCCATGTGCATCTGACCCAAAGCCCCTACATGTGCAGGTCGATGCTGCACCAGACAAGAAGCCTTGTCAGCAGAGTAGAACCTTGTGCATCTCCCTGATGGGACTGAGAAGAGTCATGCAGGGAGCAGGGATTGAAGAACCAGTCAGTAGAAATCTTTACAGACCCTGATCCTATCAGGAATCTTTGTTGCAAGTTCAGAAACCCAACTCAAACCAGCCTAAACAATATAAGGATTCATCCACTCAGGACTTGGACGTTCTTGAGGAAAAGCAGTCTTCAGAGATGGTTGGATTCAGTGGCTAAACAATATCGTCAAGGACCTGGTACTTTTTATTTCTTTCTGCCTTCTTTAGTGTCAGCTTCCCTCATGGTGGCAAAATGGCTGCAGAAGTTCCAGGTATCCCTTCTATATTCCACCATCTGGAGAGAGGAGGGTTAGCTTTCAATGGATCCCTCAGGCCAGTGAAGAACCTTCTCTCCTATAACCCCCTGGGAATCTTCTCCTCACATCCAGATGGCATAGTTTGGGTCATATGTCCCTCCCTGAGCTAATCTCTTTGGCCAGGGGAAGGCCTTGTACTGACTGACTTAAGCCTGGGTTAACTGAACAAGACACTGTAGCAAGGGGGTGAGATTAGGAACCTGACTGAGTAAAAAGAAATCAGAATAAACTCTTGGAACTAGAGTCGTGTCAATGCTCTAAAGACAACACGGTCACTGCATGTAGTCATCTCACCCACGCGTGAGGGATGGAGGAAATTTGGGGGAGAGAGCCACCAGGTCCAGCATGGGCACCAAGCAGACCAGGTTCTGTTTGGAGTCAAACTGGGGGTCAGGAGGTTGGAAAACATGGCTGTGACATGAAACCTGCTTGAGAGGGTCAGCCAGTACAGCTGCGTGTAATGAGAGGCAGAGTAAGGACAAAGAGCCTTCAGATACACAGCCAGCTCCAGGAAAGCCACTCCCCTCCATGTGATAGGGGCAAGACCCCTCTAAGATCACGATACATGGCCCAGCAGAGAGAGAGGAGGAGGATCTGGACGCAGTGGTGTTTCTTTGAGGAAAGGCAGAGGACCTTACAAGAATGAATGATTCCTACAGTCCAGATTACCTATTTCTATAAACCCATCAACTCCATGAGAGCAGGAACTGAGTTCTTCATCCCTACTCCCAGAGCCCAGTATACAGCCTGGCACATAGTAGGCACTCAGCAAAAGTGTTGAATTAATTAGCATAATCAAGAAAGTAGACCTTATGAACATATATATATATCTCAAACTTTATACTACTCTGATAGGAGTGAATATGCTTTCTTCTCAGGCACACACAGAATCTCACAAAAATCAAACATATATTAGGTCACAAAGAAAACATCAGTGAGTTCCTTAAAGTAGAAATAGTGTTAACAACACTCTCTGACCACAGGGCAATAAAATTAGAAGTCAGAAAAATTTCTAGTTTAAAAAATGTTTGAAAAGACCTTCCCATCCAACACCTTCTTATTAGTTATCTGTTGCTACCTAAAAACTATTATTACTGACACAAAACTTGGCAGTTCAAAACAACAAACATTTATTGTCTCACAACACAGGTTTCCTAGTTCTGTCTGCAGAGAGGGCCTAGAAGGAATGACACCCCAGCATCGATAAGCATACCTAAAAACCAGATATTGGCTTCTAAGTATCGTTCTCCATTAACTGGAACCATAGCTCCTTTTTTTTAAGCTATCAATTTTTCTAAGATGTGCAACATGATGATCTAAGATATGGATACATAGTTAAATGACGACCACTATCAAGTTAATTAACACATACATCACCTCACACAGTTACCATTGCATGTGGGGGGGGGTAAGCACACTTAAGATTTACTCTCTTAGAAAATTTCAAGTATACAATACATTATTATTAACTATAATCACCATGTTATATATTAGGTCCCCAGAACTTATTCATCTTATAACTGAAAGTTTTACCCTTTGACCAACATCTCCCCATCTCCCCCACACCCCCGTCTCTAGCAACCACTGTTCTACTCTCTGGTTCTACGAGGTCAACTTTTTTAGATTCCACATATAAGTGAGATCATATGGTATTTGTTTCTGTGCCTGGCTTATTTCACTTAGCATAAGGAAACCATGGCTCTTTGAAGAATGGTTGATTCCAGAGCTGGAGAGGGAAAGTACAAGATGATCCTGGGATCATCGGAAAGTAAGGAAATGCTAAATAAAACTGATGGAGCACGTATAGGATATAAGCACTAACTTAACAAGGCTCACAATGGTCAAATCTAAGATAGCCTGAACAGGATAAATAATGATCATCATGGATTATAATCTATAGAATAAAACAAGTGTCCATGAGCCATAACTAGTATGAATAAAATGAATGAATGAATAAAGGAAAGCCCTTTCTTACACTGGAGTTCCAACTAATAAAAATAGATGGATTGGACTTCCCTGGTGGCGCAGTGGTTAAGAATCCACCTGTCAACGCAGGGGACACGGGTTCAAGCCCTGGTCCAGGAAGATCCCACATGCCACAGAGCAACTAAGCCCACGTGCCACAACTACTGAGCCTGCGCTCCAGAGCCCGCGAACCACAACTACTGAAGCCCTAGTGCCTAGAGCCCGTGCTCCACAACAAGAGAAGCCACCGCCATGAGAAGCCCTCGCACCACGACAGAAAGTAGCCCCCCCTCGCCGCAACTCGAGAAAGCCTGCGCACAGCAATGAAGACCCAACGCAGCCAAATAATTAATTAATTAATTAAAAAATAGAAGGATTGATGGAAATAGAAAATCACCATTTGGCAAACACCATAGTAGTAATGTTTCTGTCAAGAATCATTAATGGATGCTAAAATCAGTGGGCAAAATGTAAAACAGATAGCTAGTGGGAAGCAGCCGCATAGCACAAGGAGATCAGCTCGGTGCTTTGTGACCACCTGGAGGGGTGGGATAGGGAGGGTGGGAGGGAGGGAGATGCAAGAGGGAAGAGATATGGGGATATATGTATATGTATAACTGATTCAATTTGTTATAAAGCAGAAACTAACACACCACTGTGAAGCAATTATACTCCAATAAAGATGTTAAAAAATAAATAAAATAAAATCAGTGGGCAAAAAATATGATGAGAAATAGGATATTTACAGTCTCAAAGTATCCTCCCAAAGGATATTTATTAAGCAACAAGTGGAAACTGATAACTTTAACATCAGAGAAGCCTGGTAGACACCACCTGGACCCAAAGGATCAAAGCTAACATCAGCAGTGATGGAACATCTCAACACCATGTGCCTCCTGGTAGGAAGCACTGAGAAGGATGCAGTATCACTTCTGTGGTATTCTTGCCAAAAATATATAACCTGAATTAATCATAAAGAACATCAGATAAATCCAAATCGAGGGACATTCTACAATACAGCTCACCAGACAAAGAAAGACTAATTAAAAGAGACTAAGGAGATGTGACAACTAAAGGCAACATGTGATCCTGGGTTGGATTCTGGGCCACACCAAAGACATTCTGCAACAGTTGGGAAAATTCACATAAGGTCTACGATTTGAATAATAACACTGTATCAATATTAATTACCTGATTTTTATCATTGTACTGTGTGTATGATGTTAACACTTGGGAAATCTGGATTAAAGGTTCATGGAAATATTTTGTACTACTTTTGCAGTATTTTTCTAAGTCTGAAATTGTTCCAAAATGAAAAGCTTTTAAAATTTTAAAAAGAAACTTCCCCCCAAAAGATCAGAAACGTCTATTATTCAAACTTGTTTGCTGTTCAGGGTTGCAATCTAATAACATCCCTCCATCCCTCCCAAACCTTTAATACAATGACACCCAATTCCTGTGCTGGTGGTCCTTTGGGGAAGGGAAGTCACCTGTGAGCAGGTGCTGAGCAGGGCTGATGGAGGCAAACGGCCAACTGTACAGAGGAGAAACCAATTCAACTATCGTTGCACCCCTACTATTAGTCACTCCCTAAAAACTGGAAAGGGAGGTAGGAAATTGGCAGGATACGGGTCATAAGAGAAGAGGGAGAAGCCATGTGTCCCAAGATGGAGGAGAAGAAGGAGTTACTGCAGGGGGCAGGGATGCTGAGAGGGGAGAAAGGCAAATCAGGAAGACTTGAAGAATAAGATACTGACAGGTGGAAGGAAATAGTAAGGCAGTCACGTCAGGCTCAGGAGAGAGAAAACACACACATACAAACTGAAAAATAGCCTGTGTGTGTGTGCGTGTGTGTGTGTGTGTGTGTGTGTGTGTGTGTGTGTGTGTCTCCCTCTCCAGCCCCACCTCTCCCTGTCTCTTCCACCCAGGTGTTCTTCCATCTCTCAAGACCACGAAAAATTTCAGGAGACTGTAGTACAGAGGAGTCTGAGCTTGAGAATCGCCTTCAGAGCAGATCAGGAACAGCTCACTGCCTTTCTCCAGATAATCCACTCGAAAGGTGGCAGCCAGGAGATAACCCACAAACCAACAAATGTCCACCTCAGAGCTGATGCCCCAAGGACAAAGGAAGCCTGTCCTTCCCCAGCTCCTAAGCAGCTCAGACCCAGGGCTCAAGTGTGACGGCTCCTTCGTAAGTGCAGGTCCCATCCTGGGGCACTAGAAGGGGGAGGGATGGGGGAGAATGAAGAAAAGTCACCTGTAGGACCGAACGAAAGTCCCAGGACCTGACTCCTCACCCTGTCAGATATCACCGAAACCCCCAGTCTTCAACATCTCCCAAATGACTAAGAAACGAGGGCTGAAGCCATGACCTCCTTTAGGCCTTCCAGTAAGAAAGGCCATGAAACAGAGATGGGGGACAAGACAAAGGCACAGACAGAGACAGACAGAACGAGGAGAGACAGACAAAGGAGACAGGGAGAGCAAAGGTGGTGTGGATAGAGACAGAGGAGGTGGCAGCAGGGGGAAGGGACAAATAAAGCATTAGAGCCTCTGAGATGTGGGGACAAAGACAGGGTCATGATAGGGACAGAGATGGAGGGGAGAGGGGAGGACAAGAATGGAGCAGGGAGAAGTGGCAAGACGAGACCCAGCAATAGTGACAGGGTCAGAAACAGGGAGAAGTCAAAGTAGATGAAGGTCGAAGACCATGAGAATGAAATACAGTGATGGGAGGGGACAGAAATACTCTGAAAGAAGGGGGAGTTTGGACCAGATTATCCTCTCTTTTCTATCCAGCCTTTGAGTCCTTGTTTCTCTGACTCCAAAGGAGGAGCAAGAAGACAGAAGAAAAGGGTAGAGAGACAGATGAGGGGAAGAGAGAAGAGGGAAGGGGAAGTCTGAGAAATTAAGGAGCTGTGGGGGTAAATGAGGTGAGAGTGCCGGGGAGAGGTGGGGAAAGTCAGTGTATTTGTCTTGGGGTCCCTGGGACTCCCTGATCTGTAATAAACCTGTCTCAGCAGCACCAAAGGATGAGCTCTGCCTTCAAGGAGTTTGGGGCTCAGGCTCCCATGTAGTAGGAGTGCTGATGGAGTGTGTGGGCCACCCCCCCAAGCTGGATCTGGGGATCTGACACCTACGGAGGGTGGCTGTGAGCATAGGCACCTCGCCTGCTCTCCCAGGGGAGGTGGTCCATGGTGGCTGGCTTCATTTCTTGACTTCCTTCTGCAACCGACTTCCTGATTCTGTCTAGCACTTATTATTTTTAAATGAAAATGTATTAAAATTACTTTTATGTTGAGAATTATCCGAGAATTTCACAGCCCCTCTGGAGAACATCAGTGGTATCCTAGGGGAGCTGCAAACGGAACTGGGAACCCTTCTGAGGCAGACATATGCCATCTGCCAGCTTCAGAGCTGCCGCCAACAGGCAGCGACAGAGGCCCCTGGAGGGGCGGGCGTGGGAAGGGACGCTGAGTGACGACAAGCTTTCACCCAGAGGTGAAAACCAGTACGTGCCTGGCCTGACAGAGGGGCCAGGTCAGGGTTCAGCCTGTGACTATAGCAGCTTTGTCTGTGGCCAATGCCATTTGTCAGGCAGAGTCCACTCTCTAAGGTCAAGTCGTGAAGGCACAAAGATTCCTACAGGAGTCCTGTGGCTCAGACTACATCACCTCCCCATTATCCCACATAGCTGAGGTCCCGTCAAAGCTGATACCCAAGCCTACACGCCATCAGGCTTACATCGCCAGCCCCGGGCCTCCCAGAGAGCTCCTCTCCCCAGCCCCTGCATCTCCTTCTGCCACCAATCTCCCAGAAATTCTGTAGTTTTATCAAAATCAGACCTGCCCAATGGCAGGCACTGTCACCCCCAGAAGTTCCAAGAAGGGGCACTCTTTATCTCTGGCTGCCCAGTGTGCCATGCCACGGTGGCTCTGGCAAAAAACAAACAGGGTCAAGGACAGATCTGCTCACTCTGTGAGACCGCTTCCTTCGATCCGTCAGATCTGCTCCAAGACGGGCCAGCAATAGTGCACACGTGCCCACCACTGAGTCTATACCAGGCTCCGACACCTCAGTCCATCCTCGGGACAACCCTGGAGGCAGATTTTAGTCTGTTGTCTCCCTTTTACAGATTAGGGAGCAGAAGCTCAAGAAGATGCATCAACTGTCCATGTGACAAAATAAGGGGGTCCACCACTCGCCCTGGAGGCGGGAGGGGTGCAAGCTGGCTCTGACTGCCAAGCATCAAATGGGGGTGTTTAATCAGATGGACTCTGAGGTCTCACTCAGCCCCAGCTTCTGTGAATCTGTGGCTGAAAGTATCACAGGCAAAGGGAAAGAAGGACAGAGAGCAGATCACAAGCTCTCCTCACAAAGAGAAGCGTCTTTGTGCGGAAACACACCTCCGTGGGTGCTGGGTTTTGAAAACAAGACCCTCTGTGCATAGCCTGGAAGGTCAGGACCTGGATAAAGATGCGGCTGACCAGCTCTGTGTTAACTATGGGGAGAATGGGGGGCTGGGGGATGGAGCCAGAGAGAAGAAGGAAGGAAGGCAGTAGAGCCTGGAGCCCAAAGAGACAAGAATACCAGAAAAGTTACTTAGTAACCAGGAACGGCCCAGGGGCTTCTGTGCCCAAGGATTCCTAATATCCATGATACATCCTTTACTGTGCCGGTCTGAGAAAGAAACTTCCCCAATGGCCCAGCACTTGCCTAAGTTGTGCTTCACACACAGCTTGACACTCTGGGGCAGTGAAGAAGATGGGGAAGTGCCCGGTGAGGTGATGTGATCCCCAGAGGGGCGATTCAGTGGAGAAAAGGCACAGAACGTTCAGGAGTGCCATAGGGTGATCAAGAACTCAGCAGAGGCTAGGGCTTAGCACATCCTTGAGGTGTTAAGAGAGATGCTGGGTTTCCTCCTGCACATGGGATGCACTTCTGGTCTCAAGATGGTAGCCCAGGCTGCGGCCAACCCCACACCCCCAAATCCATAGAAATTCTGTAGATGCTATAAAAACAGACATGCCGTGAGAGTGGGGGAGTGAGGAGTCTATGGGAACTCTGTGCTTTCTGCCCAATTTTGCCGCGAACCTAAAACTGCTCTAAAAAATAAATTCCAATGAAAAAGTTAAAAAGAAGAATAAATACAAAATAAAAATAAGTACGAACACACACAGCCTCGCTTGAAAACTGGGGAGGGACTCGTTAGAGACCTGGAAACTGAGAAGACTTTGTACGAGAAGGAAAGATGTAGAAGGGATCTTCGTTTCCAAGTTAAAGAGGGAACCACAGGCTGCTGGTATACAGGACCACGCAGGAGAAATTGTAACACAAGAGGAAGACGGGGATGTGGACCGCCTCTAGTCAGTGCAGTGAACGTGAGGACTTGGGGGGCAGAGAGCAGTGGCCAGGGAAGCTGGCCGTACCTTGGAAGAATGGGGACCACTCACCTGCAGAAAACCAGCCACTGAGGTACCCTGCCCCGTGGCATAACCCATCCCACCACCCTCAGTGTTCACTAAAACGAGCCAGCTCCCTACGCAACCCCATACGGGCTGCACGACAGTCGAAGAGGCAATCTCAGCTGTGGAGATGGGTGCATAGTCGAGAGTCACCATACTCGAGAAGGGACGTGAACCAATTTGACTTCACCCTTGAAAGTCAAAAGAACCTTGGGCAGACTGAGGATTCAGGAATTTCTAAGAAGCAGCTATGCTTCTAGAACCATCCTTCACTGCCCTTGGCAGAAGCTGACCCTAGGCTGGAAGTCCTTAAGACTGACGAGACAGGTGGTCTGGGTGATACAGGGAGGATGGGTGGGAAAGTGGGAGAAAGTGATGAAATCAGCACTAGACTATGGGGGGCCAGGGGTCTAGGCTTCGTTCTCTGGGCACTTCACACCCACACGTCCTGGAATCTCTCCTCAGCTCAGGCAGAGCTCCCTAAATGAATCCTTTTCGCTTGCAGAAAATTCTTGACATAATGTTAGCATCTTCAGGGGGCATCAAATGCGAAATGAAACCCTGGAGGTGAGTGGACCACAGCAGGGGAGAGAATGGATCACTTTCTAGATAGCAGTTTCTATTCATGGCAAGCCGAGGTCTGTATTGCAAATGGGGTTTGTGCTTGAGGAGAGAGCAGGCAATGTGGTTAAAGTGACGTTCGGCTACTGACTAAGGATTACAACCAACCACAAGCCACTCTTGGAGCGACACATTAGATTCACACCCTGAGGCCGGCTTCACTGGCCAGCAAGCTCGTTAGCACTCTTCTACCTCAGCAGCTTCCAACTCAAGAACCATGGCATACTGCAAAGGACGCCTGAATCCGTATGTACTCGAAGCATTGTCTGCAACCTCGATAAACTGTACGCTTCTGTATCAATGCACAATGGAGTTTCTAGTCGGTACCGATGCTTCAGAGTTGCTGAATTCAAGGCAGCTTTTTTTAACATTGTTTGTTCAATCAGCAAGATGAACCTATTTGCCGGGCAGGAATAGAGATGTAGACGTAGAGAGCAGACATGTGGACCTGGCGGGGAAAGGGGAGGGTGGGACGAATTGGGAGATTAGGTTTGACATAAATATATTACCACGTGTAAAATAGATAGCTAGTGGGAACCTGCTGTATAACAGGGAGCTCAGCTCGGTGCTATGTGATGACCTAGTTTGGGGGGGAAGGGGGGACGGAGGTCTAAGAGGGAGGGGATGTAGGTATGCATTCAGCTGACTCACTTCACTGTACAGCAGAAACTAACATACCATTATAAAGCAATTATACTCCAATAAAGATGTAAAAAAAATAACACAACATTATAAAGCAATTTTACTGCAATTAAAAAAATAAATAAAAATTTAAAAAAAGAATGACTACAAATATTGCTGCTAACATGTGAGCCCATAACATTTTTTAACAAAACAAAGGAATCCCCGTATTTCAAAAGGTGGCATCCAGTGCTCTATCCAGAGAGGTCCCCCGTGCCAAAGAGCAATTTGTTTTGGAAGAAACAAGAGGAATTAGATATAGACTGGGGCATTAGATATGGTTGGCTATGAACAGACATGAGAGGTATGGTGGGTATAATGAGAGGGGAGAACAGGAGAGGCATAAGTTAGACATTGCACAGGGGTATATGATGGTTGGGCCTGGTGAACGGGTGGATAGGAACAGCTCTGGGTCAGCGTGAGCGTGAGTGGGTGTGAATGGGTGTGGGTGAGTGTGAGTGTATACAAATGAGTATGAATGGGCTTGAGTGGGCAGAGACAACGATGCTCCCCCAGCAGTCCGTTCTCTCCCCACACCTCCCAGCCACTTCTTGCAGTTAGGCAGGACCCAAGTGACTATTCAATAGGCTGTGGGCAGAAATGACTTGTGCCTCTTCTTGGCTAAAGCACAGAAGAGCCCATTTGTGACCCTCTAGGCGTCTCTTCTTGTGCTGCAGTGACCGCAACATTCCAGATGGCAGAACTTCATCCCTTTGTGTCCCTGTGTGACCATGTGAATTCAACCCTGACCCCTGCTAACCAAGGCAGCATGAGTGAGAAATAAACTGTAGTTGCATTAAACCACTGAGATTTCAGAGTTCATTTTCCTGCAACATGGCCTAACCTGTCCTGGCTAATGCAGTGGTTTGGGGAGGATGGGTGTCTGAGTGGTGAGTACGTGCGGTGATAAACTAGTATAGGGAGGACTTCATTCATTCAATCCATTTATCCAACAGATTTTTATGAGGCAGGTACTAGGGATTCATTAGTGAACAAAATGATCAAAATGCTGGTCCTATATGGAGCTTCCATTCTAGTGGGGGAGAGACAAACAATGAACAAAATTAAATAAATAGTATATTGGAAGAGGATCTGTGTTATGGAAAAAAATAAGGTATCTTAACCGTAACCCTGGCTAACAATAGCTGTATGGTTAGACCTTAACAGAAAATGGGCAGAAGGGGCCCTAAGAACCAAATCTGGGCTAAGGTCATGGCCTCTCTTGGCCTGGCTGGGAGAACCTCCTTCCCTGCATGAAACCCTGAGAGAAAAGATGAAGGAGGCTTCAAGGCCATCGGTGAATTTTGCAGCTCTGGCTTCTGAGAACGAGTCCATTTCATGGATTAATGAGGGGAACATCGAGGCCAGATAGAGCTTTAGCTGAGCCTCAGAGGAAGGGAGGTTTTCTGTCCCAGTGTGTCTGACGTGAATTTGCCTTGTACCTGGGACAGAAAGGCGGACTATGAAAGTGTGCTGACTTTGAACTGTGCCGTTTTTATCTCCTTACTTTCTTCCCATTCCTGAGCTTGGATCTCATGGTCTCCAGACTTTAATCCCTGGGGAGGGGGCGGTGGCGTGACATCTGTTGTTGCTTCCCTTTTCTAAGAGCATACACTGGCATTCACGGTTTCCAGACTTTCATTTATTCTCTCCAGGATAAAGATCTCCCAATTTGGTAATTACTAGCAGCATCCCCTCCCTGCCCCCACTCACCTCCTAGAAACTTATGCAGTAAAGAAGGAGAGCCTTGCTGAACCTGGCTTAGCAGGAGAGCAGGAGAATGGGAGCAGCAGGGGGTTTCGAGAACAACATTGGAAACCACACGTCGAAGGCAGTGCCAGGCAGACTGTCTCAGACCCCTGGGAGGAAGATGCAGCCCAGACCGTCACTTGATTGTGTTGAAATTAAGTACAGTTCATTAAAACACAATATTTAGGTATAATAATTCGGTAGGAGCAGCTTTGAAGAATTGAAGATGCATTTAATTTACTGTATTACTGTATTACTGCATTACTGTATTTACTGTATTACTGCTCTGTTGTGAATACTAAGAGCGAGACAAAAGCAATTTTTGAAGTTGAGTAAATAATGATTAATAAATTTTCAACATGGAAGTTCCTTGCTACCAGGCTTAATTCTCCATACACAGGCCTTAGCTCATGCATCCAGACGTTTGGTGACTAAGTGTATCTTAAGTTCCTCCACAATCCCCATGATTTTACACTCATCATGTGCGTCAGTTTCCAGATACCAGTCACAGGCTCTGATCCCTACCTTCCGTTCAAGACAGATCCCGGAAGCTCATAGATTCCATGTTATTTCCAGATAACTTTTTAAATATCAACTTCATAGTAAAACTATTGATAATTATGTCCAACACAAAGAATTTGTTAAACCTTTCAGAATAAACATTCATATTTTTCCTAGATACTAACAACTCTATAAAATAAGTGCTCTACCCTCCTAGTTCAGGAAAGATGTGTTGGTCCTAGGCTCGACAGAACTAATCAACAGCTTTGTGTTGTACTAAATGAATGGCAAGTTACTGGCCACCTAAGAAATTCCAGTGTTGACATAACATGTCATAAGGGTAAATAGAATCTAAAGAAAAAGAAAAACAAGTCAGTGAACCTGTGATATAATAATTAGACTGAAAAGGGGGTGGGCTAGATAAAATTTTTAAGTTACATGGAAAGAGATCTGGGCTTAGAGTAGGGTGACCTCTGTTTAAACTTCAACTTTGTTACTTTGAGTTCGAGCTTTTAAATACCTAGTCCTTTACTTGGTACTTTCACATAAAGTTCACTGATATTTCTTTATCTTCTACTTCTTCTGCTTTCTCCCCAAAGTGCTACACATTACAATATAATTACATAGTGGTACATTGTAATACAATTATATAATAAATTATATACAATGTAATATAAATAGACAAAATTATAGTATATCATAATCTGTGTGCACCAGTAGACCGTACAAAGCTTTTGTCCATCAATCGTCCCACATGATCTCAACAACTCTTCTGTGGGTGGGTATCACCATCCAACTCTGTCTCAGAGAACATGAGTGCCCACTCAGGAATGGAACTGGAAACCAGTTCTACTGATCCTGACTCCAGATGTCAAACGCAGGCCATTGGTATCACTTGTCTGTAGCCTCAACTCCAACAAGACCCTAGTTACCTTCTTACATTCTTTTTATATCTTCTTAATTACACAAGTAATTTAAAATAATCATCAGTGAAAAATACAAATTTCAATCATTACAAGTAAAGTAAAGCAAACTTCCCTCTACCATATCCCTTAATTCCAAGCCCTTTCCCCAAAGGTACCACTGGTCTCTCTTCGGTGACTATACTTCCAGAACTGTGTATATATAGATATATATACAGATACATACATAATGAATATAGTATCAAATTATACAAATCCTTCTTTCGTGTTTTGGTGTGCGTGTGTGTGCTATTTTTACTCCCATGTGATCCTGATAGACAACCTGGATTGAGGACGACTGAACCAGGAGCGCAGGTAGAGCGCTAAGTGGAGGTGAGAGGCAGCATCCTTACCCTGTTCCTGACTTATTTTGTAGGTCTCTTGTAAATATCCTTTATCAAATGAAGGAAGTTTTCTACTATATATAGTTTGAGGAGATTATTTTTAACAGGGAATGGGGTCTTATTTTTTATTTGTGCTTCATCTATCTTCTTGGGCTGAAAGATTAATTTGATCTTAAGCTCTTTTATTTTTATAAAAGTAGTATTGGGGCTTCCCTGGTGGTGCAGTGATTGAGAGTCTGCCTGCCGATGCAGGGGACATGGTTCTGCCCCGGTCCGGGAAGATCCCACATGCCGCGGAGCGGCTGGTCCCGTGAGCCATGGCCACTGAGCCGGCACGGGAGAGGCCACAACAGTGAGAGGCCCACGTACCGCAAAAAAAAAAAAGTACTATTTATGGTTACAAATTTTCCCCAGAATACTATTTTGTCTATAACTCACAAATTTTGCTCCACAATATTATTTTTATCAGTATATAAAGAGACTTTAATATTCCTTCTGATTTCCTCTTTAACCCAAGAGAGGTTCAAAATATGTATGTGATTTTCTAAAACTTTCACCTATGTAGGATTCTTTGGTTATCCTTTTGTTGTTAATATCTAATTCTATTGCATTTTGCAAATGGAAATGGCCTGTTTAAATCAGGCTATATGAAAATGGCCTGCTTCTGCCCTCCAGAATTTATTGAAATTTCCTTTGTGGCCCTACTTGGGTTGATTTTTAATCTAAAACATAACTACAAGTAATATAATTGAAAAGAAAACTATATTGTCTGTTAGGCACAAAACTAACAAAATCAAGGTTTTTGTTTTCTATTCAAGTTCCTTTTTTTCTTAATTTCTTAAATCTATTTGCTATGTCAATTTATGAGTAAAGTATGAGGCTTTGTCCATTTTTTCTTGCATTCACATTTTAGTTTTATATACGACTGTGGCTTTGTACATTTCTCCTTGTATTTCTACCTGGTTTTGCTTTAATGTTTCAAATCTATGTTGCTGGCATGTAACAGTTCATACTAGTGAGCATTCTTTGTGGATTATTCCTTTTTTCTATAAACAGGGCTTCAATTTACCCTTTATAGTGTTTTTTACCTAAATTCCACTCTTCCTGATATTAATATCACTATTCCAGATTTATTTGCTAATATTTCTTTATATTTTTCTTTATTTTCAACATTCCTTTGTCATTGGGTTAAGAATTTCTCATGTAAACAGCATATATCTGGATTTTAGGTTTTTTACTCATTCTGTGAGTCTCTGTCTTTTGATAAGTCGACTTAACACATTGTTATGGTTACGTAGACTTACTCCTGTCAAATGATTTTGTGCTTTCCACACTTTCTCGTTGTTCTTATTTTTCCCTTTCTGGCTTTGGTTGAATTGATGAAATCTGCTTTGTTTTATCTTTCTTCTAGGTTTGGAATTTACACATTTTATGTATTCTCTCACTGGTGTTCTTAGCTTTTAATCACACATACTTAACTTACATTTTTTTAATAATAACAATAGTAAAGGGAGTGAGAGGAAATTTGGGGAGGTGATGGATATGTGTATGGCCTTGATACTAGTGATGGTTTCATGGGGGTATACTTATCCCCAAACTCATAAGTTGTATAATTAAATATGTGCAAATATGGCAGCTTTTTACAGGTAAATCATACCTCAATAAAGTGGTTCTTAAAAAACTTACTTTTTTCTAATACTATTCATTAGCATTATGTAAAAGAAGAAAACATAGGGGAAACTATCCTTGACATTGGTCTTGGCAATGATCTCTTGGGTAAGACACCAAAAGCCCAGGCAACAAAGGCTAAAATAAACAAGCTAAAAGCTAAAATAAACAAACTTAAGTGCTTCTGCACAGCAAAGGAAACAATAAATTGAAAAGGCAACCTACGGAGTGGGAGATAATATTTGTAAATTATATATCCAATAAGAGGTTAATATCCAAAATAAATACAGAACTCATACAACTCAATAACAAAAAAAGCAAATAATCCAATTTTAAAATGGGCAAAGGACCGCAATAGACACTTTTTCCAAAGAAGAACATACAAATGGCCAATAAGAATATGAAAATGTGCTCAAAATCACTAATCGTCAGAGAATGCAAATCAAAACCATGCGATATCGCCTCACACCTGTTAGAATGGCTATTATCAAAAAGACAAGAGATAAAAAGTGTTGGTGAGGATGTGCAGAAAGGGAACCCTTGTGCACAGTCAGTGGAAACATAAATTGGTGTAGCCACTACGGGAAAACAGTATGTCAGTTCTTCAAAAAATTTTAAATAGAACTACCATCCGATCTAGCAATCCCATTTCTGGGCCTATACCCAAAGAAAATGAAAACAGTATCTCAAAGCAATATCTGCACACCATGTTCAATGCAGCATTATTCACACTACACATATACACACACACACACACACACAGTAGAATATTATTCAGCCATTAAGAAAAAAAACCAGGAAATCCTGCTTTCTGTGACAACATAAATGGAACTTAAGGGCATTATGCTAAGTGAAATAAGACAGACAGAGAAAGACAAACACTGTAGGGTATCACTTATATGTGGAACTTTAAAAAAAAGCCAATTTCATAGAAAGTGAGAGTAGAATAGTGGTTGTAGGGACTGGATGGAGGGGAAAATGGGAAGGTGTTTATCAAAGGGTACAAACTTTCAGTTATAAGAATAAGTTCAGAGTAGCTAATTTACAGCATGGTGCCTAGAGTTAATAATATGGTATTATATACTTGAAAATTGCTGAGAGTAAATCTTAAGCATCCTCAACACACACAAAGAGTTAACTGTGTCGGAAGTTAGCTTGGGGGATGGGGATGCCCCACGTTCATTGTCCACCGTCTTGAATTGGTGATCTAGTTACTTTTTAAAGTTTCTTATTCTCAAATTGCCAGTGTGTATCAACAGAGGCTGTTATTTGGGGGAGGATCATGAAACAACGAACAGATAGTGCTGTGACGTGCATGCATTTGTCTCTGTTAAGCAAACAGGAACGTTCTGGCAGCCAAATATTTTGACAAACGTTTGCAATTTCCTTCTTGTAATCTCCCTAAGGAATAGTTTTTCTTAAGCCCAGAGAGTCTGTGGATAGTGGTTGGTCTAAATATACGAATATTATGGTCGTATTTTCCTGATTCTTTGCATGCCTGATAACTTTTTTTTTTTTTTTTTTTTTGCAGTACGCTGGGCTCTCACTGTTGTGGCCTCTCCCGTTGCGGAGCACAGGCTCCGGACGCGCAGGCTCAGCGGCCATGGCTCACGGGCCTAGCCTCTCCGCGGCATGTGGGATCTTCCCGGACCGGGGCACGAACCCGTGTCCCCTGCATCGGCAGGCGGACTCTCAACCACTGTGCCATCAGGGAAGCCCTGACTGATAACTTTTTATTGGATACCAGTTCACCATTCCCTCCTGCTGAGGCTGGAGGCTTCTTAATGCTCCGCTCAACACACCTTGTGAATCACAGGGTTTCTAGTCTGGCAGGTGGGAATAGGCATTCTCAGCCCTGTGCGAGCACTGAGCATTGTTACTTCGAATCCGTTGGATGGTTCTTTCCCTGGTCTCAGGTAGTTTCCTCAAATGCAGGCCCTGGTCAGTTCTCAATTGAACACTTGAGTGGGACCCTCTGGAGATCTCCAGAGCTCTCTGTCTGTGCAGCTCTCTCCTCTCCACATCTCCTGGACTCTCAGTACCAGTTCCTCAACTCAGGAAATCTGTTGGGCTCTGCCTTGGTTCCCCTCCCTGTGCTGAAGCCTGGAAACCCAATCAATATGGATGGAATTAAAAGTGGGGAAAGGGAGAAATTGGAACAATCAAGACTTACCTGGGGGAAGATGGCAGAAGAGTAAGATGCGGAGATCACCTTCCTCCCCACAGATACACCAGAGATACATCTACACGTGGAACAACTCCTACAGAACACCTACTGAACGCTGGCAGAAGACCTCAGACCTCCCAAAAGGCAAGAAAGTCCCCACGTACCTGGGTAGGGCAAAAGAAAAAAGAATAAACAGAGACAAAAGGATAGGGACGGGACCTGCACCAGTGGGAGGGAGCCGTGAAGGAGGAAAGGTCTCCACACACTAGGAAGCCCCTTCGCGGGCGGAGACTGCGGGTGGCGGAGGGGGAAAGTTCGGAGCCACGGAGGAGAGCACAGCAACAGGGGTGCGGGGGGCAAAGCAGAGAGATTCCCGCACAGAGGATCAGGGTCGACCGGCACTCACCAGCCGAGAGGCTTGTCTGCTCACCCGCCGGGGCGGGCGGGGCTGGGAGCTGAGGCTCGGGCTTCAGTCGGAGCGCAGGGAGAGGACTAGGGTTGGCGGCGTGAACACAGCCTGAAGGGGGCTAGTGCGCCACGGCTGGCCGGGAGGGAGTCCGAGGAAAAGTCTGGACCTGCCGAAAAGGCAAGAGACTTTTTCTTCCCTCTTTGTTTCCTGGTGCGCGAGGAGAGGGGATTAAGAGCGCTGCTTAAAGGAGCTCCAGAGACAGGCGCGAGCCGCGGCTAAAAGCGCGGACCCCAGAGACGTGCATGAGACGCTAAGGCTGCTGCTGCCGCCACCAAGAAGCCTGTGTGCGAGCACAGGTCACTATCCATACCCGCCTTCCAGGGAGCCTGTGCAGGCCGCCACTGCCAGGGTCCCGAGATCCAGGGACAACTTCCCCGGGAGAACGCACGGCGCGCCTCACGCTGGTGGAACGTCACGCCGCTTCTGCCGCTGCAGGCCCGCCCCGCACTCCGTGCCCCTCCCTCCCCGCCCCGCCCCGGCCTGAGTGAGCCAGAGCCCCCGAATCAGCGGTTCCTTTAACCCCGTCCTGTCTGAGCGAAGAACAGACACCCTCCGGTGACCTACACGCAGAGACGGGGCCAAATCCAAAGCTGAGCCCCTTGGAGCTGTGAGAACAAAGAAGAGAAAGGGAATCTCTCC
Source organism: Aethalodelphis obliquidens (assembly GCF_003676395.1). Taxonomy (NCBI): domain Eukaryota; kingdom Metazoa; phylum Chordata; class Mammalia; order Artiodactyla; family Delphinidae; genus Aethalodelphis; species Aethalodelphis obliquidens. The sequence continues at coordinate 9,364,595 of NW_020837982.1, forward strand.
CAGCAGCCTCAGGAGCAGCGGATTAAATCTCCACAATCAACTAGATGTACCCTGCATCTGTGGAATACATGAATAGACAACGAATCATCCCAAATTAAGGAGGTGGACTTTGAGAGCAAGATTTATGATTTTTTCCCCTTTTCCTTTTTTTGTGAGTGTGTATGTGTATGAGTCTGTGTGAGATTTTGTCTGTATAGCTTTGCTTCCACCATTTGTCCTAGGGCTCTATCCGTACGTTTTTTTTTTCTCTTAATAATTATTTTTTTATTTTAATAACTTTATTATATTTTATCTTACTTTATTTTATTTTACTTTATCTTCTTTCTTTCTTTTTTTCCTTCCTTCCCTCCTCCCTCCCTCCCTCCTTCCCTCCCTCCTTTCTTTCTTTCTTTCTTTATACTTCTACTAATTCTTTCTTTCTACTTTTTCTCCCTTTTATTCTGAGCCGTGTGGATGAAAGGCTCTTGGTGCTGCAGCCAGGAGTCAGTGCTGTGCCTCTGAGGTGGGAGAGCCAACTTCAGGACACTAGTCCACAAGAGACCTCCCAGCTCCACATAATATCAAATGGCGAAAATCTCCCAGAGATCTCCATCTCAACACCAGCACCCAGCTTCACTCAACGACCAGCAAGCTACAGTACTGAACATCCTATGCCAAACAACTAGCAAGACAGGAACACAACCCCACCCATTAGCAGAGAGGCTGCCTAAAATCATAATAAGTCCACAGACACCCCAAAACACACCATCAGACGTGGTCCTTCCCACCAGAAAGACAAGATCCAGCCTCATCCACCAGAACACAGGCACTAGTCCCCTCCACCAGGAAGCCTACACAACCCACTGAACCAACCTTAGCCACTGGGGACAGACACCAAAAACAATGGGAACTACGAACCTGCAGCCTGCAAAAAGGAGACCCCAAACACAGTAAGATAAGCAAAATGAGAAGACAGAAAAACACACAGCAGATGAAGGAGCAAGATAAAAACCCACCAGACCTAACAAATGAAGAGGAAATAGGCAGTCTACCTGAAAAAGAATTCAGAATAATGATAGTAAAGATGATCCAAAATCTTGGAAATAGAATAGACAAAATGCAAGAAACATTTAACAAGGACCTAGAAGAACTAAAGATGAAACAATGATGAACAACACAATAAATGAAATGAAAAATACTCTAGATGGGATCAATAGCAGAATAACTGAGGCAGAAGAACGGATAAATGACCTGGAAGATAAAATAGTGGAAATAAATACTGCAGAGTAAAATAAAGAATGAAAAGAACTGAGGACAGTCTCAGAAACCTCTGGGACAAATTAAACGCACCAACATTCGAATTATAGGGGTTCCAGAAGAAGAGAAAAAGAAAGGGACTGAGAAAATATTTGAAGAGATTATAGTTGAAAACTTCCCTAACATGGGAAAGGAAATAGTTAATCAAGTCCAGGAAGCGCAGAGAGTCCCATACAGGATAAATCCAAGGAGAAATATGACAAGACACATATTAATCAAACTGTCAAAAATTAAATACAAAGAAAACATATTAAAAGCAGCAAGGGAAAAACAACAAATAATACACAAGGGAATCCCCATAAGGTTAACAGCTGATCTTTCAGCAGAAACTCTGCAAGCCAGAAGGGACTGGCAGGACATATTTAAAGTGATGAAGGAGAAAAACCTGCAACCAAGATTACTCTACCCAGCAAGGATCTCATTCAGATTTTTTTTTCTCATTCAGATTTGATGGAGAAATTAAAACCTTTACAGACAAGCAAAAGCTGAGAGAGTTCAGCACTACCAAACCAGCTCTACAACAACTGCTAAAGGAACTTCTCTAGGCAAGAAACACAAGAGAAGGAAAAGACCTAAAATAACGAACCCAAAACAATTAAGAAAATGGGAATAGGAACATACATATCGATAATTACCTTAAATGTAAATGGACTAAATGCTCCCACCAAAAGACACAGATTGGCTGAATGGATACAAAAACAAGACCCATATATTTGCTGTCTACAAGAGACCCACTTCAGACCTAGAGACACACACAGACTGAAAGTAAGGGGATGGAAAAAGATACTTCATGCAAATGGAAACCAAAAGAAAGCTGGAGTAGCAATTCTCATTTCAGACAAAATAGACTTTAAAATAAAGACTATTAGAAGAGACAAAGAAGGACACTACATAATGATCAAGGAATCGATCCAAGAAGAAGATATAACAATTGTAAATATTTATGCACCCAACATAGGAGCACCTCAATACATAAGGCAAATACTAACAGCCATAAAAGGGGAAATCGACAGTAACACATTCATAGTAGGGGACTTTAACACCCCACTTTCACCAATGGACAGATCATCCAAAATGAAAATAAATAAGGAAACACAAGCTTTAAATGATACATTAAACAAGATGGACTTAATTGATATTTATAGGACATTCCATCCAAAAACAACAGAATACACATTTTTCTCTAGTGCTCATGGAACATTCTCCAAGATAGATCATATCTTGGGTCACAAATCAAGCCTTGGTAATTTAAGAAAACCAAAATTGTATCAAGTATCTTTTCCGACCACAACGCTATGAGACTAGATATCAATTACAGGAAAAGATCTGTAAAAAATACAAACACATGGAGGCTAAACAATACACTACTTAATAACGAAGGGATCACTGAAGAAATCAAAGAGGAAATTTAAAAATACCTAGAAACAAATGACAATGGAGATACGATGACCCAAAATCTATGGGATGCTGCAAAAGCAGTTCTAAGAGGGAAGTTTATAGCAATACAATCCTACCTTAAGAAACAGGAAACATCTCGAATAAACAACCTAACCTTGCACCTAAAGCAATTACAGAAAGAAGAACAAAAAAAAAAACCCAAAGTTAACAGAAGGAAAGAAATCATAAAAATCAGATCAGAAATAAATGAAAAAGAAATGAAGGAAATGATAACAAAGATCAATAAAACTAAAAGCTGGTTCTTTGAGAAGATAAACAAAATAGATAACCCATTAGCCAGACTCATCAAGAAAAAAAGGGAGAAGACTCAAATCAATAGAATTAGAAATGAAAAAGGAGAAGTAACAACTGACACTGCAGAAATACAAAAGATCATGAGAGATTACTACAAGCAGCTCTATGCAAATGAAATGGACAAATTCTTAGAAATGCACAACCTGCCAAGACTGAATCAGGAAGAAATAGAAAATATGAACAGACCAATCACAAGCACTGAAATTGAAACTGTGATTAAAAATCTTCCAACAAACAAAAGCCCAGGACCAGATGGCTTCACAGGAGAATTCTATCAAACATTTAGAGAAGAGCTAACACGTATCCTTCTCAAACTCTTCCAAAATATAACAGAGGGAGGAACACTCGCAAACTCATTCTACGAGGCCACCATCACCCTGATAGCCAAACCAGACAAGGATGTCACAAAGAAAGAAAACTACAGGCCAATATCACTGATGAACATAGATGTAAAAATCCTCAACAAAATACTAGCAAACAGAATCCAACAGCACATTAAAAGGATCATACACCATGATCAAGTGGGGTTTATTCCAGGAATGCAAGGATTCTTCGATATACGCAAATCAAACAACGTGATACACCATATTAACAAACTGAAGGAGAAAAACCATATGATCATCTCAATAGATGCAGAGAAAGCTTTCGACAAAATTCAACACCCATTTATGATAAAAACCCTGCAGAAAGTAGGCATAGAGGGAATTTTCCTCAACATAATAAAGGCCATATATGACAAACCCACGGCCAACATCGTCCTCAATGGTGAAAAACTGAAAGCATTTCCACTAAGATCAGGAACAAGACAAGTTTGCCCACTCTCACCACTCTTATTCAACATAGTTTTTGGAAGTTTTAGCCACAGCAATCAGAGAAGAAAAGGAAATAAAAGGAATCCAAATCAGAAAAGATGAAGTAAAGATGTCACTGTTTGCAGATGACATGAGACTATCCATAGAGAATCCTAAAGATGCTACCAGAAAACTGCTAGAGCTAATCAATGAATTTGGTAAAGTAGCAGGATACAAAATTAAGGCACAGAAATATCTGGCATTCCTATATACTAATGATGAAAAATCTGAAAGTGAAATCAAGAAAACACTCCCATTTACCATTGCAACAAAAAGAATAAAATATCTAGGAATAAACCTACCTAAGGAGACAAAAGACCTGTATGCAGAAAATTATAAGACACTGATAAAAGAAATTAAAGATGATACAAATAGATGGAGAGATATACCATGTTCTTGGATTGGAAGAATCAACATTGTGAAAATGACTCTACTACCCAAAGCAATCTACAGATTCAATGCAATCCCTATCAAACTACCACGGGCATTTTTCACAGAACTAGAACAAAAACTTTCACAATTTGTATGGAAACACAAAAGACCCCGAATAGCCAAAGCAATCTTGAGAACGAAAAACGGAGCTGGAGGAATCAGGCTCCCTGACTTCAGACTGTACTACAAAGCTACAGTAATCAAGACAGTATGGTACTGGCACAAAAACAGAAAGATAGATCAATGGAACAGGATAGAAAGCCCAGAGATAAACCCACGCATATATGGTCACCTTATCTTTGATAAAGGAGGCAGGAATGTACAGTGGAGAAAGGACAGCCTCTTCAATAAGTGGTGCTGGGAAAACTGGACAGGTACATGTAAAAGTATGAAATTAGATCACTCCCTAACACCGTACACAAAAATAAGCTCAAAATGGGTTAAAGACCTAAATATAAGGCCAGAAACTATCAAACTCTTAGAGGAAAACATAGGCAGGACACTCTATGACATAAATCACAGCAAGATCCTTTTTGATCCACCTCCTAGAGAAATGGAAATAAAAACAAAAATAAACAAATGGGACCTAATGAAACTTCAAAGCTTTTGCACAGCAAAGGAAACCATAAACAAGACGAAAAGACAACCCTTAGAATGAGAGAAAATATTTGCAAATGAAGCAACTGACAAAGGATTAATCTCCAAAATTTATAAGCAGCTCATGCAGCTTAATAACAAAAAAACAAACAACCCAATCCAAAAATGGGGAGAAGACCTAAATAGACATTTCTCCAAAGAAGATATACAGACTGCCAACAAACACATGAAAGAATGCTCAACATCACTAATCATTAGAGAAATGCAAATCAAAACTACAATGAGATATCATCTCACACCAGTCAGAATGGCCATCATCAAAAAATCTAGAAACAATAAATGCTGGAGAGGGTGTGGAGAAAAGGGAACCCTCTTGCACTGTTGGTGGGAATGTAAAATGATACAGCCACTGTGGAGAACAGTATGGAGGTTCCTTGAAAAACTACAAATAGAACTACCATATGACCCAGCAATCCCACTACTGGGCATATACCCTGAGAAAACCATAATTCAAAAAGAGTCATGTACCAAAATGTTCATTGCAGCTCTATTTACAATAGCTCGGAGATGGAAACAACCTAAGTGTCCATCAACGGATGAATGGATAAAGAAGATGTGGCACATATATACAATGGAATATTACTCAGCCATAAAAAGAAAGGAAATTGAGCTATTTGTAATGAGGTGGATAGACCTAGAGTCTGTCATACAGAGTGAAGTAAGTCAAAAAGAGAAAGACAAATACCGTATGCTAACACATATATATGGACTTTAAGAAAAACAAAATGTCATGAAGAACCTAGGGGTAAGACGAATAAAGACACAGACCTACTAGAGAATGGACTTGAGGATATGGGGAGGGGGAAGGGTAAGCTGTGACAAAGTGAGAGAGAGGCATGGACATATATACACTACCAAACGTAAGGTAGGTAGCTAGTGGGAAGCAGCTGCATAGCACAGGGAGATCAGCTCGGTGCTTTGTGATCGCCTGGAGGGGTGGGATAGGGAGGGTGGGAGGGAGGGAGACGCAAGAGGGAAGAGATATGGGAACATATGTATATGTATATATACCTGATTCATTTTGTTGTAAAGCAGAAACTAACACACCATTGTAAAGCAATTATACTCCAATAAAGATGTTAAATAAATAAATAACTAAACGTGGGGAAAGATGGGAGTTAGAGACAGGGGCTAGGGATGAGTTCCATGACACCAGGACATGACACTAGACAGACAGTCAGAGGCCTGATAAAAAAAAGGCCTGATAAGAAGCTTAGATTTCATTCTGGAGGAAATGAGAAACAATCAAAAAAGAAAGAAAATGTGAGCAGCCGTAGGGCATCATCAAATTTACCTAAATAATAACAGCATTAGCTCACAGTTATTGAATGTCGATTATGAGCCAGATCCTTTTCTACATGCTTCCCACTTCCCACTTTGAAAATTCACACAACAACCTTACTAGGTAGATTCTGTTGTCTTCATTTCACTTACAAGGAAAATGAGACGCAGAGGTAAAGTAGTGTGCCATAGGTGAAAGCACATGACTGGTTCAGAGCCCATGTCCCCAGTACCACTGCTCTGGCTACAATATAAGGACTGCTTGGATGAAGAGCAGAGGCAGAAACAAACACAGAAAAAGATGCTCAACATCACTAACCATCAGAGAAACGCAAGTCAAAACCACAAGGAGGTATCACCTCACACCAGTCAGAATGGCCATGATTAAAAAAATCTAGAAACAATAAGTGCTGGAGAGGGTGTGGAGAAAAGGGAACCCTCCGGCCCTGTTGGTGGGAATGTGAATTGATACAGCCACCATGGAGAACAGTATAGAGCTTCCTTAAGACACTAAAAATAGAACTACCATATGACGCAGCAATCCCACTACTGGGCATATACCCTGAGAAAACCATAATTCAAAAAGAGTCATGTACCCCAAAGTTCATTGCAGCTCTATTTACCATAGCCAGGACATGGAAGCAACCTAAGTGTCCATCAATGGATGAATGGATAAAGAAGATGTGGCACATATATATACAATGGAATATTACTCAGCCATAAAAAGAAACGAAATTGAGCTATTTGTAATGAGGTGGATGGACCTAGAGTCTGTCATACAGAGTGAAGTAAGTCAGAAAGAGAAAGACAAATACCGTATGCTAACGCATATATATGGAATCTAAAAAAACGGTCCTGATGAACGTAGTGGCAGGGCAGGAATAAAGGAAAAGGTGATATCATTTGGGCATGCCATGTTTGCATTCCTGGGCTGGGTTTACATTCCTAGGTCATGTGGAAGGAGGTGTCCAGGAGACAAACATGTAGGTCTGAAGCTCAGGGCAAGAATCCAGGTAGGATAGAGTACCGTCTCTGTCCAGGCATTAGTAGTTACCATGGGATAGGTTAGGACCTCGCAGAAAGAGGTAGACAAGATGATTGGCTCTGTCTGAGGATCCAGCTAGGGACAGCAACATAGAATCAGGATGAATCCTGACTCTATCAGGGCGTAGTGTCAGAATAAATCATCCCTTCTTCTTTATTCCTAACCACAGAAACTAACCAAAAGAACAACGTCCATCGTACACCCTGTGACAGCCCATCACACTCTGAGGCTGAATGTACACCACACCACATAAAAGGTAACACGGTGAGATGAAAAAAAGTCAGATTTCAGAATCAGACAGACCTGAGCTTGAATCACGCCTCCACCATCTACCAGTCATGTGACCTTGGATAGGTCATTTTATTTCTCTAAGTCTCCATTTCTTTTTTTAAAAAATGCAGATAATAGTGCCTAACTCACAGAGCGGATGTGAGGATTAAACGGACAAATGTATGGAAAGCATCAAATAGACACGCAGCAGATACTCAAAACATGATAGATTATCCATCTCTCCTCCAATCTCAGCAGCTTCTTTCTTCAGAGCACATTTGAAGTCACTTCATTCTTGGAATATCTGCCACCCAGACCCTCACCAGCTCCTTCATTTGTGCTGGTGGGAAGCAGGAAGGCTACAAACCACATGGCAAAGAAATCATCCTTAGAGAAGTAGCATGTTTAGTGGGAAATGTTTTAATCAGACAGTTCTGAGTTCCAGTACAGACTCTGATACTTGCTAGCTACGTGATCCCAAGAAAATCATCTAACCAGTCTGAGCCTTAGTTTCCCCATCTGTAAGTGGGGGTAACAACCTTACCTCACAGGACTGTTCTAAGGATTGAATGAGATCCCATGTGCAAAACACCCACGGCAGGGTCTGGCATACAGCATGTGCTCAATAAATGTTAGCTACTACCATATGACCCAGCAATTCCACTCCTGGATATATACCTGAAAAAAACGAAAACACTAATTCAAAAAGATACATGCACCCCAATGTTCATTGCAGCACTATTCACAATTGCCTAGATATGGAAGCAACCTGTGTCCTTCAACAGATGAATGGATAAAGATGTGGTACACACACACACACACACACACACACACACACACACACACACTAGAATACTACTTGGACGTAAAAGGGAAAGAAATTTTGCCATTTGCAGTAACATGGATGGACTTGGAGCATATTATGCTAAGTGAAATAAGTCAGACAGAGAAAGACAAATACTGTATGCTATCACTTATATGTGGAATCTAAAAAATACAACAAACTAGTGAATATAACAAAAAAGAAGCAGACTCACAGAGAGAACAAACTAGTGTTCACCAGTGGAGAGGGGGAAGGGGGGGAAGGACGATATGGGGTAGGAGATTAAGAGGTACAAACTATTAGGGTATAAGCTACCAGGATATATTGTACAACAGGGGAATACAGCCAATATTTTATAAGAACTATAAATGGAGTATAACCTTTAAAAATTGTGAATTGCTATACTGTAACTTACATAATCTTGTACAGCAACTATATTTCAACAAAAAAGGAGAAAAAAATGTCAGTTCCTATCATCTTCAGCTTTCCTTCTATTCTTTGTCCACAGAAAGTCAGGAGTTATCCTTCCCCTATCTGGAAGTCCAAAGCCCTATCCATGTCCTTTGAAAGGAATGGTCACGTTCTGTCTCCTGTGACCTTTATTTCTGAGAAAATTCTGCCTTCCTTCCAGACAGGGAGGTGCCTGCAGGACAGAGGCTGTGTCTGACCAACCTCTGTCTTCCCCAGACTGCCTGGTCCACACGAGATACACAGTAAATGTGCACAGAATAAAAGGATGAATGAATAACTAAATGAATGACACTGCAGTTACATCAGAAGCTGAGAGTGAGAGAAAATTAATTTGCAGATGGAATTATTACATTGTGTACCCAATCTGGAAAAACAATGAGGCACAGCTTGTAGGAGTTTCAAACACTTTCTCAGAAATTTAATTGCCAGTTAATTTTCCTGCAAAACACAATAATCTCTGTAAGCTAAAGGAAAGATGCAGCTCTAAAAACCTCATTAGGCTCTGCCTGGAACTGCAGTGGCTTTTTCTGAGTTAGAAACTTGAAAATGCAGGCTGCCATAATTGTCACTATCTTTGGACATGAACAGGAGGCCCTTACCCTGATTCTTCCTCTCCTTGTGTCTCACTGAGAGGGCATGGATCCCACCTGTGACTACAGAAGTGGGGGTGACCTGAGCTGAGCTATTCTCAATCCTTCTCCCACCATGTTCTCTTGTGATCAGAGCTCAGCCTACGCTGAGAGTTGGGGTTCAGCCTGTGGCCAGGATCAGGGCTCAGTCTATGCGGAGAGTTGGGGTTCAGCCTGTGACCAGGATCAGGGCTCAGTCTATGCTGAGAGTTGGGATTCAGCTTGTGACCAGGATCAGGGCACCGTCTAGGGCCAAGACCCAAGCTCAGCTTCCACCCATAGTCACAGCTATGGTCACACATCTATATAGTTGCAGCTGAAATTAGAGGTGAACCAATGGGACAGACCTGACACCAACACCTGAGGTGCCTGCCACACTACTCAATAAATAATTATTGAAATTAATTAAATAAATGCTGGATGATTCCTCAGAGTTCCAAGATGAGGTGGGACATGGGGAGAAGCAGGAGGGAGAGGAGATGGGAAGGAGGATGTCGTCAGCCCTGATGAAGAAGGATCCAGAATTGAGGTATTCCAGAAAGAGTTAAATCTTGCCCTGACCCATTTAAGCAACTTCTTAGCCGAGGAGCTAGATTCTTTACCTTTGGCTGCACGGTCACCCAAGCAGAGATCACAGAGCCCCAGACAGCCCGCCTGGAGACGTGTGCCCCCCGGGCCAGGTTCTGTTAGCTCCAGGAGCGGTCACCTGCTTGGGTATCACAGCTAAGTGGGTCAGCATTTCCCGGCCACTCTGCTGATTAATAGTGTGTAAAGTGGCCATCTCTCTTGCAGTGGCTGGGGCGCCCTGACTCAAGCCCGGGAGATGCCGCTGCGCCAGCAATGAGCTCATTCTGTGAGCACCAGGGAGACTCTGAGAGTGCTAAATTTCTCAGTCACTCCTCCTTTGGTGCGTGCATGACTTCTCTGCATCTGTTTCTTCCCTGTTCAGTCGCCCCTCTCTGCCTCCTTCAGTGTTCCGTCTGAAGGACACCTTTGAAATGAGGGATGAGATGTAATGAAGCTAGATATAAAATTAATCAAATATGACACAAGAATTGATGTGGAATGCAAACCTGTTGGTAGATTATTCACCTCCTTGGGACGGAGTTCTTTGTTTACTGTTTGCAGCATTTGTCAAGGACTCCAGCAAGGAGCAATCCCAGGGATTATTTTTCAGAATGAGGACAGGAGAGGTAGAAATCAGTTATTAAGGAGGGTGGATCCAGTATTTAAATGCACTGAGATTCCTGTAGGTTGATTTTTCTTGTTCTGATCTAGTTATAAAAAGTGTCCAAAGATGGCTTTGAATAACCTGATTGCCATGTATTAGAGCAGAGCCATTCGTTTCTTTGTTCGTTCATTCATTCAATACTATTGACTGAGCATCCACTCTGTGCCTAACTCTGTAAGCCAACCAAAATATGGATAATAATAGTTGTTGCAGTAATAACAGTAGTAGCTGTTGTTAGTTAATACTGAACATTTATCATGTGCTGGACCTTGGGCTGAGCACTTTGTAAGCAGCATCTTATTTAATTTCACATACCCTAGGAAGTAGCTACTATTAGTGTCCTCGTTTGACGGGTGAGGAAACTGAGCCACGAAACAGCTAAGTGCCTTGCTCAAAGTTAAGCAGGTAGTAAGTGGTTCAGTCCATGGAGCAAGCAAGTCCGTTCAGATCTTCCCTCCTCATTACTTAAATTGTGGACAGAGTGACTAAGAGACTCAGATGTGAGTTGGGATTCATGTATTTCCCCAGACAGAGCCTAGATAAGACATTCCCGCTCTTCTGCCTCTGGTGGTGCAGTGGTGCTTCTTTATGTCAAGCCTTCAATACCCCCCCCCCCTTGTGCCAGTAAATCCCCTGTAGCTTAAGTTACCCAGAATTGGCTTCTGTTGCTTAAAATCAAAGAACCGTAACTGGTCACGGTTGTTAATTCCCCGTCAGAGGCACGGAGGCCACGTGGACATAGGATAAGCTACAAGGAAGGGATTCACATATAAAGTGGTGTGACACTGTATTTTCCAAAGTTGGCTCAAATGATGTCTGCTGCCCCACACCCTCTTCTGGAATCTCGCCTCTTCTCCATTGACATTTGTGACTGCCTCAGCCAATGGAGCACGATAGAAGTAACATTATGTGACCTCCAAGGCTAGATGACGAAGTGCCACGCACGTTGCCTTGCCTCTCTTGGGATGCTTACTCTTGGAACGCAGTCACCGTGCTGTGTGCAATCCCAGAGCAGCCTATGTAGAGAAACCACATGGGGATGCCAAGTACAGGGGCTCCGGCACACAGCTCAGATGACGGCCTGTGTCAGCCTCAGATATGAATGAAGACATCTCCAAAGCCATCAAGTAGCAATCCCCTACCTCCACCAGCTTTCAAGTCTGCCCGGCTGAGGCCCCAGACATCGTGGAGGAGAGATACACTATCCCTGCTGGGTCCTGTCCAAATTCCTGACCCACAGAATCTTTAAGCGTAATAAAATGGTTGCATTATACCATTCGGTTTTGCGGCATTAGTGACTGGAACTGATGGGCGTTGGAAGAGGTGACCTTCAGAGTCATGACCAACCTGGAAACTCTTAGCCCAGTCACTACCCATAGGAACTACTCCCCACACCCACAAATATGCCAAGGCAGGGCTGCTCATTGCTAATGACCTCTCCACTCTGAGGACCCCAGTGCTTCAGAGGTCAGAGTCTGAGTGACACCTTAAGCCCAGGGTCTGAAAAACCAAGCCCATGTACTCAGCAGACAACCCATTTGCTAAGAAATTTCAGGACCGGACAGAGAAGAAGCACCTTCTAGGGAAGTATCCCATTTAGAAACTGGAAGAACAAGAGGAAAAGCATGAATTCCTCTGAAGGGTGCCTCCTATTTGCTATTCGGGGAAGGAGCATTTGTATCTAAGGAACATCAAACAAACCTTTATGGGCCAGGGAAAGACAGAGCAGGTGAAATAAACAGGGTATGCAAAAATGATAGCATCAGGAAGTTATCCAGAGAGAAACAAAATGTCCTGAGCCAGCTGAGAATTTCATTAAAGGAAGTCTTTGTTAAAAGTAATACTCTGTTCTTGTCACCACTGCAATCGGGCCATCTCTTCCCAAAAAATGGAATGGTATTCACACTCGGGACAAGGACAGTCAAGACCCTCTCTGTCTCTGTCATGTGTGCGTGCGTGTTCCCATCCCCAGCACTCTGTCGTCGTGCCTTTGTCTTTGTGTTGTGGCTAAGAGGGCAGATTCCTGAGTCAGGATCCTGGGCTCAAATCCTGTATGGCCTCGGGAAAGTTACCCACCCTCACTAGGCCTCAGTTTTCTCATGTGAAAAAAAAAAGGATCATAAGAGTAGCCATCTGGTGGATTGTTGTGGGGTTTAATGAAATATTAGTACAGTCCTTGACACCAAGGAGATTTCAATTTGATTATTATCTTTACCATTATTGCTAAGTGATTTTCCAGACCTGTGTAGGGAGCTTGGTTGATCACGCCTGGCATCTCTGTGTGTATATACATTTCCGTATCCGTATGACTGCCTTTACTTCTTTCCCCACCTCATTGACATCCCAGTCCTGTTCCATCTGTGTCTGAAATGTGACCCTTCCCTCTTCCCTGGCTGAAGGGAGTTGGAAGCCATTGAAGCGCCATGGAAGAGGTAGGAAAACTGAGTCCAGCTGGTTTACGGTTGGCCTGGGAATTAACATCAGCTTCTGTAATGAATAACTTCAAAATCTCGGTGACCCCATGAAAAGATGCTCGACACGGCTAATTATTAGGGAAATGCAGATCAAAACTACAATGAGGTATCCCCTCATACTGGTCAGAATGGACATCATCAAAAAGTCTACAAAAAAACAAATGCTGGAGAGGGTGTGGAGAAAAAGGAACCCTCCTACACTGTTGGTGGTAAATGTAAATTGGTGCAGCCATTATGGAAAACAGTATGAAGGTTCCTTAAAAACCTAAAAATAGAGTTACCGTATGAACCATATATCTCACTCCTGGGCATATATAAGGATAAATCTCTCATTTGAAAAGATACATGCATCCCAGTGTTCATAGCAGCACTATTTACAATAGCCAAGACATGGAAACAACCTAAATGTCCATTGACAGATGAATGGATAAAGAAGATGGGGCACATATATATACAGTGGAATATTACTCACCCATAAAAAAGAATGAAATAATGCCCTTTGCAGTAACATGGTTGGACCTAGAGATTATCATACTAAGTGAAGTAAGTCAAACAGAGAAAGACAAATATCATATGATATAACTTATATGTAGAATCTAAAAAATGATACAAATGAACTTATTTACAAAACAGAAAGACTCACAGACAGAGAAAAAAAAAAAAACTTACGGTTACCAAAGGGGAAAGGTGGGGGAGGAATAAATCAGGAGTTTGGGTTTAGCAGGTACACACTCATATATAAAACAGATAGAAAAACAAGGTCCTACTGTATAGCACAGGGAACTATATACAATATCTTGTGACAACCTATTATGGAAAAGAATCTGAAAAAGAATATATACATGTATACATATATATGTATACATATATATAACTGAGTCACTTTGCTGCACACCAGAAACTAGCACAGCATTGTAAAACTATACTTGAATTTTTAAAAAAATCTCAGTGACTTAACAAAATACAGGTTGGTTTCTAGCCAAAGCAAGCTAGGAAGTTGTCCTTGGGGCTCTCCTCCAAGTGGGGACTCAGGGATCCAGGCTCTTTCCATCTTATAAAATCACCCTCTTGGGTATAGACTATAGGGTTATGTGGGATGTGTTTAAACCAGTCCTGGAAGCAGCTTACATCACTTCTGCTCACACGCTCCATTGGTTGTAACTCATTGTGTGTTAAACAATAACAGTGGTTTTGCCACGAAGAGTAAATTCTGACCTCACAGAGAAATATGACCATTTAAAAAAAAAGAAAAGTTTAGGGCCTAGCAGGACTCAGACTCAGTGTACTTCCCATGCTGTTATTCCTGGGGTTGGGGTGGTATTAAAGACCTCTTCTCCATCCATTCATTTCTCTCCATCCCACCCAAGTCCAAGCCACCACAAGTCCAAGCCACCATCATCTCTTCCCAGGTCTTCTGCAACATCTGCCCTATTGTTTTCCCTGCCCCCTTTCCTGCCTTCTCTTTTCCATCCTGCACAATGCAGCCAGGTTGACAGTTCTAAAATGAAAATCTGATCCCATCCCCCTCATATGAGACCCTGAAATCATTCCCCATTGCTCTTAGAAAGAGTCAAAACCCCTGAGCTTACAAGGCCCTCCCTGCGTCCCTCCCCAGCCTCACCTCTCTCCACTCTTCTCCTTGAATTCTTGGTTCCACTTTGACCTTCCAACAGCTCCTCACACGCACCATGCTTCTTCATCTCTGAGCAGCGTGGCCTGTTGCTCCTGCCTGAAACACACCTACCCATCCACCTCTGGCTCTTCTAGCATAATTCCTACCCATCATCCAAGTTCCGACTGGAAGTTTATTCTTCACCCTCACACTGGGTTAGGTCTCTTCCTCCTCATTCCCATAGCATGTGTCTTAAACCTCATCCTTCTTCATTGATGTTATCTGGAATTCCGAACGAAACTCCAGGCCCCAAGAGGGCAGGAATCATATCTATGGCCCATTCAATTCACTGCGGTCTCCCCAGCAGCAACTACAATGCCCCGCACATAGTAATTACTCAATAAATAGTTGTTGAGTTAATCAATCACTCTACTGGAGCAGCCAGTCATCTTCTACTGTGCCCACTTGACCTCCCTGCCTCCCTCTACTCGATAGAGGCTCTTCAAAGTCTCCTGCGCATTTTCTGGTGCCTAAACCGGGACTTTGCACACAAGAGAGAAAAATGAGGGAATGACTCATATTGACAAAAAAATTGTAGCTAACTTATTTCTCATCTTCATCTGTCAGCTTTGACCGCATATGAAACCAGTCGGTGTATGAGACAGAAGTTAAGCAGAGGTGATGTTCGGTGGGGGGGCCAGATTCAGGGAGAGTTGAGTGGTGGGATGCATTTCAGGCCTTGAAATTGTCCAAGGCCTCCCTGTGGAGCCACCATCTCATTAAACAGGCCCTGGGGAGAGTCAGGTATTTTCTTCTGAGATTCAGCCCTCTGTGGTAGTTAATTAGTCATAGCTTCGGGTAATCGCCTTTTCTCCTCAGGACAATATTATCCAAGACCTGAACCAATGCAGGCTGCCCAGGGGCCAGCAGCAGATCCAAGCCCCCAGCAGCTTCCCCCGAGCTCCAGGGAGAATCCAGGTGGGAAAGAAGCCAAAAGAGAGTGTTTCTTCAGATCACAGAGGGAAGACAGGTTGTGATTTCACAGTACATTTTCCTGAGCATGAAGGGAAAGAAAGTCAAACAAAGCAATAGTTTGGCAACAGATGGTGAACAAGATCAGTTGGGAAAATCGCTTTGGGGGATGAAAGGAAAAACTGCAGAGATGCCTCCGTTGAGGGCATCATGGCTCCCACCTGCTTGGGACGTCTTTATTTTCTAACCTAAAAAGCTTCGTCCGACGGAAGATCAAATCCAAAGAGCTGTCTCACACGGTTCATCTGAACTCGCGGGAGGGTTTCTGAGAAAGCACGGGAATCAAAGCTAAATAGAGTCTTAGCCCAGTCACCATTCAGGATCAACTGCGGGGGCAGGGGGATGGGATGCAGACACTGGCTTCCTGGGGTTGGGGTGACCACCCCAACAAAAAGCCCCATAAGGGCCACTATGGAGCTGGGCCATGACTTATGACACGGGCCAAGGACGGTCAGCCTTCTGCAGGAGGCCAGGATGGGGGGACTGTTGTTCAGACGTGAATCCACGTCGCAAATGCCACCAGGGGACAGCCACCAACTACCTCTGCCTGTGGAAGGGTTTCCCAAACCTCAGCCACACATATGTCCCCAAGACATATGGACATCAGATACCTCCTGGTATAACGCAATTTGGGGTTGGTAGATGCAAGCTATTATACTTAGAATAGAGAAACAGCAAGGTCCTACTGTATAGCACAGGGAACTATATCCAATCTCCTGGGATAAACCATCACGGAAAAGAATATTTTTAAAAAATGTATACATGTGTAGAACGGAGTCACTTTGCTGTACAGCAGAGATTGACACAACATTGTACAACAACTATATTTCAATTTAAAAAAATGAAACTTTGCAGTCTCTGTTTAGACATACTAATATCACTTGCTATTATTTTTGAAAAATAAAACACCATTGAAAACAGATACCGCCTCGTATAATGCAATGAGTAGGGGCAAAACATCACTTCCGCGGTATTCATGAGAAAACATTAGGCAAACCCAAACTGAGAGACATTCTACAAAATAACTGGCCAGTTCTTGCAAAAGTATCAAGATTACAAAAGGTAAAGAAAGCCTGAGGAGCTATCCCAGATTGAAGTAGATTAGATAGATAGGACTACGGAAAGCAATGTGGGATCCTGGATTAGATCCTGGACCAGAGAAAGGATCTTAGTGGGAAAACTGGCAAAATTTGAATGAGATCTGTAGATTAGTCAATAGCTTCGAATCAATGTTTATTTTCTGGTTTCAATCATTGTACTATGGTTTCATAAGACTTTAGCATTAGGGGAAGTTGGGTGAAAGGTATACAGCGGTGCTAAGTACTATCCTTACCACTCTTGTGTAAGTCTAAAATCAGTTCCAAAAAAAGAAAAAGAATCTGACCACAAACTTTTATTTTGTACTGAATTGTTTTCTTCTGTTACTACCACCTCACAGCTGCTGTGAGAGTTAAGTGAGACACTCTTTGTAAAGTACTCAGTATGGGGCTTGGTACAAAAAAAACCAAAGAGTGGTCAGTAATGTTTGCTTTTGTCATTTTTTAAAATCAGAAGCTGGTGCAATTGACAGGGGAACCAGAAGCTGTCACAGCACAAACACAAGTGCTGCCCCGGTGATTCCTGCATTGGAGGTTCAGGGGTGGGGGGAAGCGGTGACCATCCTTCTGATAGAAAATGTCCTGTGCCACAGGTCGCTTCAAGATACTGTTTTAGGAGCATGGGTTTGGTTTTGTTATTCTTAAACTGTATAAGTTACATATACACTTGTATGTATATTTTATAACTTTTCAAAAGTAGCTCTTTTGTTCATGAAATAAGTTTTTCTTCTCAAGGGAAACTTGCTATCATTGCCCAAAATGAAAAACGAGGGTCATTAGCCACAATAAAATTAACTGGTAAAAATGGTAACTGGTAAAAATTAACTGGTAAAATACAGTGAAAGTCAGGTACTGCTGCCCATTGAAGGCTCTGAGCTCAAGACCTCTTCCCTCTTTGATAAAAGGGAAATTCGCAACCATTAGATAGTGTTAAAATATATCAGCATCCAATTGGGGCTATCCCCTTAATGTAATCAGGGAAGTGAGATTTGAAAAGGGAAAAGTTTTCTTACCGCATGATTCAGTGTTAGTGAGTGCCTGGTCTGTGCACCTTTTATTTTTTATTTTTTTGCAGTACACGGGCGTCTCACTGTTGTGGCCTCTCCTGTTGCGGAGCACCGGCTCCGAACGCGCAGGCTCAGTGGCCACAGCTCATGGGCCCAGCCGCTCCGCGGCATGTAGGATCCTCCCGGACCAGGGCACGAACCCGTGTCCCCAGCATCGGCAGGCGGACTCTCAACCACTGCGCCACCAGGGAAGCCCTGTGCACCTTTGAAAAATTATCTCTGGTGTCACCTAAAATCATATACCACTTTGGGAAAACACTGCTTTTTTGAAACTTTGTGGTGAGGTTTGAAGACCATGGGGCTGTAGATGGAAAGTCAAAAGGCTTACTGCTGGGGTAAAGAGTCATCCTCCCAATATTATCCCTGGTGTGGGGAAATAGCAGCTGTCATATACTGATGGTAGGAGCAAAAACTGGTTCAACTTCTTTGAACATATCCTTTGATCTAGTAATTTCTCCTTCTAGGTATTTGTCCTACAAATATAATTGTGAGTTGTTACAGTATTTTTGGTAGTAGGAAAAGACAGAAACAACCTAAATGTCCATCAGTAAGGAACATGCTCCACAATGGACAACAGAATATTATACAGCCATTGCAAAGAATGGGAGACATGAACATGTCTCAACATAGAACAACTTCCAACACATATTTCTTCCAACATATATTATGTTGGAAGAAAGCAAGGTCCTTAATATTTGTGTGTATATATATATATATATATATATATATATACCCTTGATTTGGGTTTTTTTAAGTGGACATATACATTGTATCAGTCAGCTATTGCTGCATAACAAACAACTCCCAAACTCAGTGCCATACAACAATAAGCATTTATTATCAGCCTCAAAGGTGTGCAGTCAGTTGGAGCAACTTTACTTCTTCAGACTGGGAGCCTGAGGAGAGGCTGGAACAGCTGTGAGCCACATGTTTCTCATTCTTCTAAGACCAACCATCTACTTGGGGTGTGTTTCTCTCATGGTCAGAACAGAAGCACAAGAGGAGAGCTCCACCAAGTAAGTGTATTCAAATCTTTACTCATGTCACACCTACTAACATGCCACTAGCCTGAGCAAGTCATGGCCAAGCCCAACATCAATAGGGCCAGGAAGTATGCTCCTGGGAGGAGGAGGGGAGGGAATATTTAGGGACAAATATTCCTTAAAATCCTAAAAATCCTCTACATATGAGATACATGTTTATACACTTGACATGTAGAGAATCTCTAAGGAAGAGCACACAAGAAATTAAGAATGGGTTGGGACCTCCCTGGTGGTCCAGCAGTTAAGACTCCATGCTTCCACTGTAGGGGCAAGGGTTCGATCCCTGGTTGAGGAACTAAGATCCCGCATGCTGCGTGGTGGGGCCAAAAAAAAAAAAAAAAAAAAAAAAGAGGGAGAGAGAGAGAGAATGGGTTCCCAGGGAGCAGAACTGGGAAACTAAGAATCAGGATGAGGGTGAAGCTTATCTTTCATCATCCTTTCACAACGTTTAAATTTTGTACAATTTGCGTGTATTGTTTCCACAGAAGAAACAAACACCACCTTTACATCTGTCTAGTCCACAAGGCATTCTCATATCAATCTGATGCTCACGCTAGAGTGAGGCAGGCAGAAAAGGGATTGTGACCCCCCACTTTGTGGGTGAGAAGGAAGCTGAGAGCCAGCCAAATCAAGTGACTTACCCGGGGCCAGACAGCTAAAAACGGATCGAGCCAGGGATTGAAGCCAAAGCATCCCACCATGCCTTGCAGCTTGCTGTGGTCCAGTGCCCACCAGCGCTATCCAGTGAAGGGTCCATCCTGTGGACCCACACAGGACGAAATCCTTCAGTCCCAATGCACACCACGTGGGAGAGGCTGAATGTGGACAGCCCCTTGGAGAGCATCTTGCCCAACCTGGCCATTTTACAGATGGGGAAAGAGAGGCCCGGAATCACAAAGCAGCTCTCTCCATCTCCCTGTCTCAGATGGGACCTTAATGCCCACCTGACAGGTTGTTTGAGGAATCAAAGAAATCCATGTATATGAGTGGGCTTTGCAGTCCAGAGAGAGTGAGGCCTGATTTCGGGGACTTACTTGCCCAGGGTTCAGTCCCCACAGGAAAGCCAGGACACTGGCCCAGGAATATAGAAATTAACCCACGCTAGAGTAGCTGAGTTCTCAGAAACAGAAGGCGACCGACCGCTCTCAAGAAAAGCCAAAGGACGTTGAGCCACTCGGGCAGGGAGCAGGTTGCTCTGCCTTTTTCTTTTTTTTTTTTTTCATCTTTATTGGAGTGTAATTGCTTTACAATGGTGTGTTAGTTTCTGCTTTATAACAAAGTGAATCAGTTATACATATACATATGTTCCCGTATCTCTTCTCTCTTGCGTCTCCCTCCCTCCCACCCTCCCTATCCCACCCCTCTAGGTGGTCACAAAGCACCGAGCTGATCTCCCTGTGCTATGCGGCTGCTTCCCACTAGCTACCTATTTTACGTTTGCTAGTGTATATATGTCCATGCCACTCTCTCACCTTTTGTACAGCAAATACGTCTGAGAGCTGTTCTGCAGCAGATCGCGTGCCTGAGCTGGACTGAGCTCCTCCGCAACCCAGCACGTAAATTGCTCCCTTACCGAAGCTCCGGCCCCTTCCCACTCCTGGCAGGTTCCCCCCACCACCTCGAGTGAGTCTGCTTCCCCACAGGGCCCCCAGGGGACAGCATCCCTTCTCACCACAGTGCCCGCCTCTCCCTGTCATCATCACTCAGATGGCAACAAATGGAGGCACCAGATGCTGGTGAGAGAGCAGAAGTGGCGGGGGGACTGAAGAGTCCCACGAAAGCCATTTTCAACTTTGCATCAAAAGGAAATTTCTGTGAGCGGCGCTGAAAGCTCCTACAATGACTAATGTCGCCAAGCGAGCTCTAGGAACAAATGGATGCTAATTATTTTGTGGAAGGCGAGACAAGTGGAGAATTTAAACAGGAGGTCCGACTAAGCAGATGGTAGGAAATCTCAAGGCTCAGAAATGCAGGGCCTCGGAAAGGCGAGCCTTAGGAAAGGCGAGCGTGAAGCAGGCATGTTGGGAGGATGGCGAGTGGTTCTCGGTGGAGCTCAGGTGTGAGGGGGTGGGATGGGGAACAGGAGAGAGACAAGGGCTGTGAAAGCACTTTGTAATATGACAGCTGGCTGGGGCCTTAGGCAGCACCCACCCAGGGGCTGCAAACTCAGGTGGCTTCCGGGCTCCGGCAGGCGATGTAAGTAAGTGAAGTGGGCAGGTGGGAGATGGCAGGGAGGGATGGGGTGTGTGGCAACTAGAGGGTAGGACCTGCCTAAAGGTATCAAATTTTTTTGACCCCATGAAATATGTCTGCACATTGCACTTGCAACTCGTGCTCTAGTCTGATCCTTTCACTAGACAAAGACAGGTCATGGCCGGCTGGGCACCCCCTCTGCGTGCTCCCCTCCCTGGGCACAGCGTCACGCTCCAAGACCTCTTCCCAAGTTCCCTCCCTCCATCTCGCTCTCACAGTCTTTCCTGCACTGGATCCTGGTCTCCAGCTCAGGGCCCTGCTCTTCTGCAGGCACCATTGAGCCGTCTGCTTCCCACTCCTCCCCTTCCCCCCGACCCAGGTGCCCCCTGAGGCCCCTCCGTTCTTGCTTCATCGTCACCACTGCAGGGTGGCTAAGACACGCTCTCCCTCCACTGACCCTCGTACACCCAAAGAGGCTCCATAGCTGGGCTACTTGGGCCCCTGGGAGTTACCACACTTCCTGACAATAGTATCTTTCTTCCCAGTGTGCCCACAAATTGCCATGGTGACTGGGTCAACAGGTGCAGGGGAGGGCGCACTTTCACGTAACAGCCACCACACTGTTTCTCAGGACATCCTCCCTCTTGCTGAGAATCGTTCACTCTGCTAGACTTCTCCTGGGGCCTCTTGCCATCTGGGGGAAGAGAGTGTGTTGGGGTCCCAACACTCCGTATGTGAACGCAAGTCAAAGGACTGCAGGCCTCCTGGAGATCAGTGGAGGTAAACTGATACCTGGGAGAGGCGGAAAGAGGTTGTCACTTATCTCCATCCATCAGAGATACCCAAACCTCAGGCCCAGCCCAGCTGCAACCTTTGCTACATGTTTACACCAAAAGAGAATAACAGTAGTAACACAAGACTGTAACCCCGCAGGACCCCATGGGGCCCTCCTGGGGCAGCCCCTTCCCCACATCCTCTGCTTTACCTCCTCTCTGAAGTACCTAGAGAACTGTATCTAATGCACATTACCTGAAAGGATACAAATGAACTTATCTACAAAACCGAAATAGAGTTACAGATGTAGAAAACAAACTTACAGTTACCGGGAATAAGGGGGGGAGGGATAAACTGGAAGACTGAGATTGACGTATACACACTACTCTATATAAAATAGATAACCAATAAGTACAGCACAGGGAACTCTACTCAATACTCTGTAATGGTCTCTATGGGAAAAGAATCTGGAAAAGAGTGGAAATATGTAATGTATAACTGATACACTTTGCTGTACACCTGAAACTAACACAACACTGTAAATCAACTATACTCCAATAAAAAATTTTTAAAAATAGTAATAATGCACATCACCTGTGTTGTTTTACAGATGCAAACCCCCACCATCACCACCAAATGGAAGATGTTAGCTACTTAATGACCGTGAGCACACAGTCCCCAGGACTCCTGGAGCCTAAGGACTGATACCATTAACCCCTGTGACACCACCCTGTTACCTCGCCACCAACCAGTCAGAGAACTGTACCTGAGCTGATCACATACCCTGCAACACCCTTCCCTCACCTGGCCTTTAAAAATGCTTTGCTGAGAAATAGAGACACAGATGTAGAGAAGCGGGGAGGGTGGGATGAACTAGGAGATTGGGATTGACACGTATACACTACTACGTATAAAATAGATAACTAATGAGAACCTGCTGTATAGCACAGGGAACTCTACTCAATGTTCTGTGGTGACCTTAATGGGAAGGAAATCCAAAATAGAGGGCATGTATGTAGACGTATGGCTGATTCACTTTGCTGTACGGCAGAAACTAACAAAACATTGTAAAGCAACTATACTCCGATACTTGAGGACACGGAGTGGTGGGGAAAGGTAAGCTGGGACGAAGGGAGAGAGTGGCATGGACATATATACACTAGCAAACGTAAAATCGATAGCTAGTGGGAAGCAGCCGCATAGCACAGGGAGATCAGCTCGGTGCTTTGTGACCACCTAGAGGGGTGGGATAGGGAGGGTGGGAGGGAGATGCAAGAGGGAGGAGATATGGGGATATATGTATATGTATAACTGATTCACTTTGTTATAAAGCAGAAACTAACACACCATTGTAAAGCAATTATACTCCAATAAAGATGTTAAACAAAAACTATATTCCAATAAAAATTAATTTTAAAAATGCTTTAATGAAACTCTTCAGGGAGTTTGGGGTTGGGAAGTGCGGGGGCACAAGCCACCCCTCTCCTTGCTTGGCCCTGCAACAAACCTTTCTCTGCCCCAAACTCTGAAGTTTCAGTTTGTTTGGCCTAACTGTGCACCGGGCGCACAAACTTGGGGACGTTAAGACCAGCATAAAAAATTTAGGAAAGTGTTTAAAATCATCCCAAATCCCCTCCTTCCAGAGAAAAACTGCTGTAAACATCTGGCCTGGCTCCTTCTTGCCCATCTTTCTAAGATTATGTAGAGATTTTTAAAAGAGGCCGAAAGAGGGAATTCCCTGGCCGTCCAGTGGGTAGGACTCCACGCTTCCACTGCAGGGGGCACAGATTCGATCCCTGGTCGGGAAACCAAGACCCCTCAAGCCAAGCGGTGCAGCCAAAAAAAGGACTGAAAAGATAGATGATAGATGGATAGATAGATAGATAGATAGACAGTTGCCTGCCTATTTTGTGTGGTCTTAACCTATCAATACCCAACGTTGTTGCTGGACCAGCCCTTGTGGTTCTTACTATGATTGCAAGACACTCCTCGGCAATAACCATCAGGAAAGTTTGAAAAAAAAAAGTTTATTACTTATAAGACCTGGAAATTACAACGCCTACCTGGGGACACAGAACAAGATGGCAGAGAGAGAGAGAGAGAGAGAGAGAGAGAGAGCGCGCCTCTCTCTCTCCCTGCGAGTCTGGGGTTCTGCCTTTATTGGGGTTAAGGGTGGGGGCCTAGGGTTTCTTTGGCTCACTCTTCATTGGTGAATTTAAATCAGAAGAGTGGGAATTTGAAGTGAGAAGAGAAAAAAAGAAGCATCCCAAACGGTCAGTTATCGAAATCAACCAAGATCTCTAAAACAAAGGAGTTTCCGTGGGGGCAGGGGGCCTGGCAGGTGTTTATTCTCCATAGCCAGCTTTGAAGTGGATGCCTCTTTAAATGGATGCCTCCACAATCAAAGCTTAAGTCAGGCACTTGTATTACAAAAAATTTAAAAAAACATCAGATCAGTCAGGGCTTACACCACAATGCTCGGCTTTCTTCATTTGACATTGTATCATAAGCAGTTCTTACATCATTAGAATTCTTTATATCATTTAAAAATGATTCAAAATAATTTACCAAATGGATATACCATAGTTTACCGTTGTATTTTAATGGCCAAGTATTAAGATTGAATCTAACTTAATGCTGCTATAAACATCTTCATCTCTATCTGTGATCATTTTCTCAGGATGTATTTCTAGAAATGAATTCCTAAGACAAAGAGTATAAATATTTTAAGGCTTTCATAGACACTTGCCAAATGTCCTCTAAAAAATTATTCTTTCATCACCTATGTTTGAGAATTCCTATCTTACCACAGGCTGTATTCTATACAATTAAAAAATTATATATATTTTATACATATACACATGAAATTTCAAGGCTCAGAGTTGCAATTAACATAAATTTTAAAGCTCTGATTTTAATGCAGTTTAAATTAAAAGGGTGTTTTTGGCCTAGCCCTGACCTTTAGGACAGACAGACCTCACGTCTGAAGCACTGGTCTACCCCCCCCCCGCGATGGCTGTCTGTGCCCGTAATGAGCTGGAGAGCCTATAGCCTTTACACCGCCCTACTCTCTCTTACTCCCCTCCACTGCTGGCTGATGGCTGACTGGGAGGTGGATAAATGGCCCCGTTGTCTGCCCTTGTCCCCAGAACCCACTTCCTAGCAATGCAAGGGAGCCATTTGTCATTCTGCCACAGAGCTCAGCTCTGCCAACCATCTCACTCCACTTCCCCTACCAAGGACATGGCTAGGAAGGGCCGACTCAAATCTTGAGCTCCATGGATCAATGGACAGAGCCCCAAACCGGGGCCAGGAGATGCAGTGTCTCACTTGCTGTGTGACCCTGGGCCAGCTATGAGTCTCTCTGGGCCTGTGGGTCTTCATCTCTAAAGGAGGGAACTGGACTCTACTATCTACAATGTCCACCGTCCCCTTTCTCTGGGTCCCAAATGAGGAAATGGTCATCTCAGTCTTACTGACAGGTCACCCCAGAGCCATAAATGGACAGAGCTGAAGTCATATTCCTGGTCATGTAGAGGGAGGTAGTACAGCGTGGGATGGAGCAGAGGCCGGAGATACTGGAAACAATCAGGAACGCTTCGGGACCGGCTCTCTGTGTCCTGCTATAATCAAGCCAGGTCTGGGGAAAGTCGGCGTGCGGGACAGTGTGGCATAAAGAGAATGAGCTGGAGGGCAGCTCCCGCCACCTGGTGACCCCAACAGTGCCTCCCTGCCACCTTCACAAGGGCTGTCTCCATCAACTGCAGATAGGAACAAAGCCCAGCCTGTTTTTTCCATGGAAACCTGTGTTTCCAGATGCTCCTTCCCTGCTGAAAATTTCCTGAGGAAAAAGTAGTAGGAGAAAGGTTCAGAGGATGGGAGTGGGGTTCTGCAGATTTAAGAAATAGGAACAGCTGGTTTCAGAGACTCCTGGAAGGAGAAAAGCAGCTTGTGTTCTCTGTATTTTCCCCTGTGCTCCCGGGTTTAAATGAAAGCAGCTGATCGATTGATCAGTGGTGTCTCTTTAAAAGGACAGCAAACAAGGTGCTTTCAAGCCCATGCATGGGTGTGTCTCTACCATCCTGACATCGAATGAAAAATGCAGTTCTATTTATTTCATTGCTTTTTGAATCTGACTAGAGATTCGGTTTTGTTCTAGTAAACTGCTGCTTGCAAGAGCCTCGGGTGTCAGTGCAATTCCTGGAAATGAAGGGATAAGATGGAGCGCAGAAGACTCAAAAATAACGAGGCGCTCCAAAGTGGGATTTGTTCGTTGGTGAGGTAGAAAATCATCCTGATCTGGAATGCGATTCCAGGCCCCAGGGTGAGAAGTGCGATCCCAGACTCAGAACTTCGCCTGGGCTGCAGGAGTGGGGCAGCGGAGGGGACTGGGGTTCTAGTACCCATGCCATGGAAGGGTTAGGGTTGAAGCTGAGCTAGTACAGAAATAAATAAGTATGTGAGAGTCCCCAGAAGCAACATGTTGGTGGAGTGCTAAACATGTGTGCCTGAGCTGGGGAGTTTGGCTATGCCCAAGCAGTGACCCTCTTGCAGCTCCAGAGGAGAGACCCTGCTCCCCGCTGTCCAGTGAGGACGTTCCCCAAGCCCTCGGCCAGGAGACCCCACCACACCTCTCCAGACACTGCCTCAGTCTCCCTCCTTGCCTTGTGCCCCTGTGAATATTTTACTGTGAGGATTGGGAGATTGTTCCAAGACCTTACAAGAGCAGGGTTCAGAGGCCAGTGGCAGGGAGAGGGAAGGGTCTCAGACTGGTGGAAACCCAGGGATGTCCCACCCAGTAGCTGCTAAGTCAGGCCTGCATGTCGGCCCCATTGGGACCATCTTCCTTTACCCCTCCCCACTAGGGTGTGTCCACCCCTTCCCTTTTCCCAAAGAGCTTACACCCCTCCCTGCATAAATCATCAAATCTCAGCCCCCACATCCATCTCAGCTGGTGTCTTGCAAATTTGGCAGCCTCAGAGCTTACAGGTTGGTGGATTTTGACATCACAAGGCAATGAGTTCTCCCTGGAGGAAGCAGGGAGCTCTCAGCTCACCTCAGGGCTTCTTCAGCCCTTGGTGTCCCCGGCTTTGGTCCCACACCTCCACTGATGGATCTCACGGTCCCCAAAGGCAGCCCTGTGCAGCTACGGCAGTGAGAAAGTACATCCATTCAACCCACAAATGTTTCCTGAGTGTCTGCCATGTTCCAGGCACTGTGCTAGGAGCTGCAGATACAGCAAAGAGTAAAATAAAGATTGCACCTGCTCTCATGAGAGATAGACATTAAATTAAATAATTGTATTAAAAATTACTACTGTGATAATTGTTACAGAGGAGAACAGAGTTCCGTGAGAGTGTGTAATAAGGAGGACAGACTTTGCTTGGAGGATCTGGAAAGGTTTGCCTGAGGAAATGATTCTTAAGCTAAAATCTGAAGAATCAGTAGAGATTGGCCAGGAAAAGGAGAGAAGAGTGTTCCCCGCAGAAGAAACGCATGTGCAAAGGCCCTGAGGCTTGAGGCAGGGGGCATTGTGCATACAAGACATTTTAGAAGGTTGGTCCAGATGGAGCCCAGTGAGCAATGGAACCCGGGATGCAAGATGAGTCTGTCACAAGTCAAAGGCCACATGAGCAGAGCCACAGAGGCCACGTTAAGGATGTCTGTCTTTCTCCTAAGGGCAATAACGTGGAATTGAAAGGTGTTCAGCAGGAGAGGGTGGTGAACAGTTCTCACCTACACAGACTACAAATCTGATTCCTTATAAGTAATAACGTTGAGCTCCTCTCTACCTTTTGGGCCACAGAACAGTAACAACCATGGAAAGGACTCAGTGCGTGAGCTGTGTGCTGGCTGCCATCGTAAGTGCTTTCTTCTACCAGGAGTCCTATGAGATGGACACTGTTGTGATCTTCATTTCACAGGAGGGGCACTGAGAGATTGCATAACTTGCCCATGATCTTGCAGCTAGTATTCTTAGTAGCTGCCCCTCCCAGCACGGTGGCATCAAGAGGCCCGGTAATCCCTGCTCTGTCTCATGGACGTGGTCCCTGTACAGAAGGCCTGTGGTGGGTATGCTCCAGGTCCCCACACTCAGCCATTGAAGAACCAAGGGAGGCCTTCCCTGGTGGCGCAGTGGTTGCGAGTCCGCCTGCCGATGCAGGGGACACGGGTTCGTGCCCCGGTCCGGGAAGATCCCACATGCCGCGGAGCGGCTGGGCCCGTGAGCCATGGCCGCTGAGCCTGCACGTCCGGAGCCTGTGCTCCGCAACGGGAGAGGCCACAACAGTGAGAGGCCCCCGTACTGCCAAAAAAAAAAAAAGAGCCAAGGGACGTGATGTTCAAGCCACCACACTTCCCATCACGCTGGTGACACTTCTCTAATTGGTCCTCAAGGATATGGTACAAATTGTCACACCTTTTGCTAAAACCAAGATGTGCTATGCAGGGTCATGGAAAGGGCCCTGAAGCAGAGACGGAAGAGCAGAGTTTGTGTCTACACCCCACCACTCGGCTGTGTGAGCCTGGGCAAATCCCATCCCCTC
Source organism: Aethalodelphis obliquidens (assembly GCF_003676395.1). Taxonomy (NCBI): domain Eukaryota; kingdom Metazoa; phylum Chordata; class Mammalia; order Artiodactyla; family Delphinidae; genus Aethalodelphis; species Aethalodelphis obliquidens. Next base: position 9,393,170 of record NW_020837982.1, read on the forward strand.
TCTCAGTGTTCTCAGCTGTAAAATGGGGGTGTTATAACCCTGGATCTACTTCCCAGGACTCTTGTGAGAGGAGAGGGGGAAAGAGATAGCGGTAAAAGGAAGTGCCCCAAAACTGGGAAGTGTCCAACTGTGCGATCATTTTACATGTTTTCACGCTACAGTGGGCTGCTTATTCTCCCAGGGAAATTCTTCAGCGTGATTTGTTTCTGGTGAAACCACCCTGGCTCCAGGCTTGACTACTTTCCTTTTTTCCTTACAACTCAGCTGTTTAGTTAGAGGTTGTCATCCAGCTCACTAAGCTGCCGTCTTTAATCTACATTTCCCCTTAGATTCCCACTTAGGATCGTGGGATTTCAGGGCAGGAAGAGGCCCTACAGGTGAGGTCATGAGAGCTCCTAACGGGGCTCTACACAACGCCTCCCTCACTGGCCACACGGAATACTTCCTGCCATCTCCTGGTGACATTTCTCTTGGGTCTCATGGCTCCGCCTTTAGGAGATGAGGGGAACCCGGGTGCCAACTCCAGCCCAGCTCAGAGAGGTCAGGCAACCCCACTAGGGGTGCGGACCAGGACCGCCCACTGCCCCTTCTGGACACTTGGCTTGATAGTCCAAGAGCCTGGGGAGCCGTGTGGGTGTGGGTGAGGATGTGGGACAGAAGGGAGCTATCAAGATCCCCACCTGGGGCTTCCCTGGTGGCGCAATGGTTGAGAGTCCGCCTGCCGATGCAGGGGACACGGGTTCGTGCCCCGGTCCGGGGGGATCCCGCATGCCGCGGAGCGGCTGGGCCCGTGAGCCACGGCTGCTGGGCCTGCGCGTCCAGAGCCTGTGCTCTGCGGCGGGAGAGGCCACAGCAGTGAGAGGCCCGCGTACCGCAAAAAGAAAAACAAAAAAAAAAAGATCCCCACCTGCACCGATTTCAGGGAGGTACGGGAGAGAGAGAGAACCCCAGCAGTGTCTGGATGTCTGGAGAGGACCACACACACAGATGTTCTCCAGGACACGCAGAGGACCTTTCAAGGAAGACAAACTGACATTCAGGCAGGGACGCTGCATTCACCAGCTGGGGTGTTGCCAGGTGTCCACGATCTGAAGCACGTCTTCATCACCCCACATGTGTCACAGGCCTCTCGGAGATGTACCTCAGCCCCCGCTCTGTGTTCAGGCCACCTCAGCTCCTCTTCTCCCAACCAAGCTTCCCCAAAGCCTCAGGGGGATATCCCTCTCGTCTGGATCCCCAGGCGCAGGCTTTTCCCCAGGGCAGCTCTCCAGGGAGTTGGGGACGGGCAGAGCTTGCTTCAGCTGTCGGTGCTTGAAACCCTCCCAACCCAGCAGAAGCCTCACCTATGACTTGATCAAAGGTGTTTTAAAGGGTGGACATTCCTCCATTACAAAAACAGCCCCCAACATACCACCCCAGCAAACAGACGTTTGGGGGATAAGCAGATTGGTAGCTTGCACCAGCTCTGTCCTCTCATTACAAGCAGCATTCCTGAAGCTCCCAGAAATATGGTAAATGGGGAAATTCACCTGCAGAGGACCGTGGGGCGTGGCATTGATAAGCCCTGCTGAAAAGGGCTAAATTAGAAAGCTAATTTCTCTGTCCCTCCATTTCCTCGTGTATAATATGCAGGTCATAACAGGACTGGGGTTATTGGGAGGATTAAACTGAGTCAGTTAATGTGTTGCGCTTAGAACAGTGCTTGGCCCAGGGAGGGCCTATGTGAGCACTGCTTGTGTTGATACAACCGTCTGAGGGAGACCGTGAGTACAAATTGGTGGCCCTGTCTTTATGGGGTCAGCCTTGACTCTGTCTAGACCACACTTTCCGAGCGATCCTGTGGGTGCTACAGACAGCACTGTGCTCAGCCCAGCCATGCTTCCTGCTCCCGGGAAGAGCCCAGCCTAAGACAAGCAAAACCGCCTGCCCTCTTATTTTTCTGGAGAACCGGAGTGAGCACGCTTCATTGTTTGTTTTGCAGTCAAGTACAGTCAGAGAAGAGAATACACATATATTTACTCTGAAATAGGAACAGACTTAATCGACCAGGCCACCAGAGCCTGTAAAAAAGAAAGAAGTGTTTGGTATTTGGAGGAAGAGAAGAAAGGAAGCCATAGATTAAGTGCAGCAAGAGGCGTTTTAATGTTCCTGGCAACTGACTTATAAATTCCGTGGAAGGCTCTGCACATTTGATTCTTTGCCGTGAATACGGCCTCTCCGTTTCTCCACTTTATAGTCTTGGCGGGAAATAGCCTTTTTCAGAGCCGCCACTTAAAGCACTTAATTGGGCCGCAGGGCAGCTTGGGAGGAGGCGGATGGGGGGAGTCTGGCGTTGGCCCCTTGGGAAGAGTTATCTGGGGGGTCTGCACAGCCGGCCCCCACCCTCTATCGTCCTGCTCTGCCTCTCTCTCCCCTTCACCTCCTCAGCTTGACGCCCGACATTTGGGAGTCTGAAAACTGCTCCCCCGCCGAACAACAGTCCTTGGCTTCTGCGAGATCCCTGAATAATCAGAACATGGTTTCTCCTTTTGGGGATATAGTCTTTCAGGCTTCGTTTCAGTTACTGTTTAAAACAGGATAAACCCAAGCAACTGGCAAATTTTGAAGTGTTTTTAAATGTATCTCTTTCTCTTGCTCTTTTGGTCTGATTGATGGCAAATGAGTCGTTTTCCATAATCCTTTCCTGTAAGCTGTGCTTCCCTAAGCATCTTCTTCACTGAGTGCAGGCTAGGCGTTACATGTTGAGGTCGGGCAGACCTGGCTCTGATGCTTTACTAACAGGTGCGAACTTCTCCGAGATTCAGTTTCCTCATCCGTAAAATGGGCACAAGATTAACATTTGCCTCAGAAAGTGATTATTCAATAACCTCTGAGAAGAAGGCATGGTCAGCTCCCTGTGGCTGTTGCCATCACGGCTAACCTAGCTGAGGCCAGGCAGGGCCCCTCAGGCCCACTCTTGGCCAAGACCTGGGCCTCACATCTGCATCTCTGTGTTGTTCAGGGTCAGGGCAGCGAGCGCCCCTGGGGCCACCTGTCTCTGCTGGGAACTGAGTCCATGGCTGTCCCTAGTCTGAGCATAAGGAGGCGTGCTTCTCCCACCTGACTGCTGGCTGGTGGTGCAGGAAGCACAGAGCTATCTGTGTCCAAAAGACTCAGGCTCTTAGTAAAACCAAAAACAGATAAAATAAAAATAAGAAGAACCTGTCTCAGCATTTCAGCTTTGCTTACTCCTTTTTTCTCCTCTCTCTCTCTCTCATTCTTTCCCACTCTTGTTCCCACTCTAAAAGGGTCAGTGTTGTGATAATCAAATCAGATAATGGCCGTATGGGGCTTTGTGGTCTGTAAAGCACTTTACAAATATTCCCTTTTATGGAGGAGTCCCTGGGTAGTTGCGTGAGGAGGAGAAGCCTGGCTCCCTCCCAGCCAGAATAGCAAAGCCCTCTCATCCACGCTCCACGTGGTAGTTTGGGGCTCCATCATGTTTGAAAAGAAGACTCGGGCTGGGGAGGTTGGAGCCAAATCCCAGTCACCACAGGGATCTGGCTGGTCAGCTGGGGTCATCCTGTCCTTTCAGACTTGAATAAAATTGGCCCTGACGCAGAATCCCTGAGTTCTCTGGGCTCAGGCTCTCCGGGTCCCTTTAACTCCACACCGTAGCTTCAAATCCGGGCTGTCGTTAATCGCAAAAATAACAGCTAACATTGGGTTCAAAGTGATGCATATTAGACCATTTGCTTCTCACAACCCCCCGTGAGATAGGAATTATTATTATCCCCATTTTGATGGAACTGGGGCACAGAGAGGTTAAGTGACTGGTCCAAGAACACAGAGCTAGGATTCTAACTGAGTAAGTCATGCCTCAGAGCCCACGCTCCCAACCTCTGGTGCCTCATCTCACCAACATTTCAGCTCCCATGCATGCTTCCTTCCTTCTCCTCCCATCTGACTCAGATGTGGAACTCTGCCTGATTTGACCCCCGCATCCTGCATTCAAAGCAGGAGACTGTCAGAAGGTTTGCTGGTGATGGAGAGCTTTCGTGTTCCTGAAGCCGTGTAACATCAATATTGGACCTCACTCTCTGTGCAAGTCATTGGCAATGGAAATGTAAAATGGCCCAGCCACTGTAGTAACAGTATGGCAGGTCCTCCAAAAATTAAAAATAGGATTACCAAATGATCCAGCAATTCCACTTCTGGGTATATGCCTGAGTATGGGGAAAAAAAAAAACCCACATGTCTCCTATTCCTGTGTGTTTCTCCTTTTCTCTCACAAAACTACCACATTCACATCACTTCTGACACCGGATGTGTGGGCTTTTTTCCTCTACAACACCAGCTGGGTGTCCTACAATTCAGTTCAATTCTGACACTAACCAGAGTTAGCGCAGACCCCTCAGGTTAGGGATTCAGTCCCATGAGATTGTCCCCCACTTCAGATATCAATCGCTAGTAGTAGGTCCCCAGGTTACCCACAACTTTTGTCCAACTTGGCTACAAATCAGAGGTTCCCATGACACTACCACCCCCCCTTGGATTCAGTGATTTGCTTAAACAGTTCACAGAACTCAGGGAAACACATTTACCAGTTTATAATAAAGGATATGATAGAGGATACAGATGAAGAGATACATGGTGGGGGGTGTCTGGAAGGGTCCCAAGTACAGGCATTTCTGTCCCCATGGAGTTGGGGTGCACCACCCTCCTGGCACGTAGATGTGTTCACCAACACAGAAGCTCTCCAAACCCCATACTATTGGGATTTTTATGAAGCTTCCTCATGTGGACATCACCAAGTATTAACTCCATTTCCAGCCTGTCCCCTCTCTCTGGAGGATGGGGCGGGGGGGGGTGCTGAAAATTCTAAGCTTCTAATCTTGGCTTGGTCTTTCTGGTGACCAGCCACCACCCAGGAACCTACCAAGACTCATCTCAAAAGAACAAAACACCCTGCTGTCACCCAGGAGTTTCCAAGGGATTTAGGAGCTCTGTGTCAGGAACTGGGCTCAAAGACCAAATATTAGACTAAAAGATGCTCCTAGCTCTCTTATCACTTAGGACACTTGAAAGATTTTAGGGCTTCCATGCCAGGAACCACAGACAGAGATCACTATATATATTTTCTATTATATCATGATACCCAAAAGAATTGAAAGCAAGGACTGAAAGAGATATTTGCATGCCCATGTTTATAGTAGCATTATTCACAACAGCCAAAATGTGGAAGCAACCCAAGTGTCCATCAACAGATGAATGGATAAGCAAATCTTGGTATATGCATACAATGGAATGTTATTTAATATTAAACAAGAAGGAAATTCTTACACATGCTACAACAGGGGTGAACTTTGCAGGACATTATGCTAAATGAAATAAGCCAGACACAGAAGGGCAAATACTGTATGATTCCACTTATATGAGGCACCTAGAGCAGTCAAATCCGTAGAGACAAAAAGTAGTGGGCTTCCCTGGTGGCGCAGTGGTTGAGAATCTGCCTGCCAATGCAGAGGACATGGGTTCGAGCCCTAGTCTGGGAGGATCCCACATGCCGCGGAGCAACTAGGCCTGTGAGCCACAACTACTGAGGTTGCGCGTCCGGAGCCTTTGCTCCGCAACAAGAGAGGCCGCGACAGTGAGAGGCCCCCGCACCACAATGAGGAGTGGCCCCTGCTTGCCACAACTAGAGAAAGCCCTCGCACAGAAACAAAGACCCAACACAGCCAAAAATAAATTAATTAATAAACTCCCACCCCCAACATCTTCAAAAAAAAAAAAAACGTAGAATAGTTCTTGTCAGAGGCAGGGGATGGGAAGAATGGGCAGTTACTGTTTAAAGGGTACAGAGTTTCAGTTCTACAAGATGCAAAGAGCTCCGGAGATTGGTTGCACAACAGCATGAATGAACTTGACACTATTGAACTGGACACTTGAAAATGGTTACAGTGGTAAGTTTTGTTACGTGTATTTTAGCTCAATTTTTTCAGAAGGCATTGTCATCCCTGCCCCTGGGACTTGCCCTGGCAAGTAAGCCAGCCCCAGTCTGTGGTTGGCTTCCTTCCCCAGGACACTCCCCACCTCACACTATTGAGAGCATTCAGCCCCACCCTCATCTGGATCCTGGCTTACCCTCCAGTCAAAAGGCAAAAAAAGTGCATGGCTGTGGGCTTTATGGGGCATCCTCCACCAACAGAGGCCTTGAAATTCCACTCTTCTCCTCCCAGACCCGTCTCTCTAAATGGAAGAGCCAGGATTTATTTCCACATTGATATTGACTTTGCCAACCCCCATTTAAAGGCAAAAGTTCCTACAGTGAGTTTTGGCCTTAAGTAACGCATCTTTTCACGCTGCAACAACATACCATATCTGTGTACAAAACTGTCTCTGGATCAGAGACGGGGCGAGGGGTGGGTGGGAGGGTGGAAAGAAAGGATTAAATCAATGAGATGTGAGCAACCCAAGAAATAATGTGGGAAGAAAATATGAGAACAACTATATTTTTATATAAAAATAAGAAATTAGGGGACTTCCCTGGTGGTGCAGTGGTTAAGAATCTGCCTGTCAATGCAGGGGACACGGGTTCGAGCCCTGGTCCGGGAAGATCCCACATGCTGCGGAGTAACTAAGCCCGTGTGCCACAACTACTGAGCCTGCGCTCTAGAGCCCGCGAGCCACAACTACTGAGCCCACGTGCCGCAACTACTGAAGCCCCCGCACCTAGAGCCCGTGCTCCGCAGCAAGACAAGACACCGCAACGAGAAGCCCGCGCACCGCAAGAAAGAGTAGCCCCCGCTCGCTGCAACTAGAGAAAGCCCGCTCATGGCAACGAAGACCCAACACAGACAAAAATATTTTTTTTTAAAAAAAGAGGTTAAACTATATTAAATATTATACTAGTATTTAAGTACAGTTGACCCTTGAACAACATGGGTTTGAACTGTGCAGGTCCACTTATACACAGATTTTTTTTCAATAGTAAGTACTATACAGTGCTACACAATCCTCAGCTGGTTGAACCGCAAATGCAGAACCACAGATGCAGAGGGCCGATTACAACATTATCCTTAAATTTTCGACTTCAAGGAGGGTCGGCGCCCCTAAGCCCCATGTCGTTCAAGGGTCAACTGTAATATACTAATATTTAATCTGCAGGTTGGTAGTAGTTCAATTTATAAATAAATATGCCTATAATGAGAGTAGATGCTAAAATATTCCTTCCTAAGAGGAGTGTACAATCAAAATGCTTGGTGACCGTGGAAACAGGTGACAGCATAGTTAGGTGGCCATCAGGCTGGTAAGCAAATAATCCCAGAGAGAACTGACCGAACTGAAACCCAGGCTCTAATGATCTGCCTCAGGCCTCTAAATGTTGCCCTGAATTGTTTGGGAAAGCTGATACTTTGGAGAACATAGAAGTTAAATAGATAGTGCATTATCATATATTTTCTGTTACACAATAATACTGTATTATCACCTACATATTCCAAGCTGTCTGAGTTCTTTATTTTCTGCTGCCTACAACTAAAACACCCATCTTTTTGAAAAGGGATAAAAGGAAATATCCCAAAATACTAACAGTGCTTGTATTTAAATGGTGACTCTATGGATAACTTCTCTTCTTTTCTCCATTTTCCATATTTTCAGCACGTGGTTATATTACTTCTACAAAGAGCAAATGCAGATGTTCCTTTTGTTTCTCAGCTTTTCTCCACCCCTCAGCACATTACGTTTTCCTGCAGCCTGATGAGAATCATGCAGGGAACTGAGGCCACAGGCCTCCCCAGTGCCCGCTTGTTCTTGAAGAAATCGGCAGAAGTGGGACGCAGGCCACGGGTTCCAGGAGTACTGATAGATTTCCCTTCACATCCCGACGAAAATACTAGTAACGACTTTTCAAGTTTGCTTCTGCAATCTGCGAAGCACTTTGCCCCAAATTAATGCTCATCCCAGCTTGAGCTCCCTGCCTGGGATGTGACTTGGTGATTCGGACGGCCGCCTGCGTTCAGATGCTGGGACCTGAGCGACTCACTTCATTCTGTGCCTCAGTTTTGCCTTCTGTAAATGGGGTGTGATGACGATAGGGCTCATCTCTCAGGGTGCAGTGAGGATTCAACGAATGAGTCCAGACAAAGCACTCAGAACACTGCCTGACACTTAGTACATCTACAGAAAGATCGTCTGTAATGATTATTTCCCTTGCATCCCACACAGCTTGCTCCCTTGTATCCGTTGCTCAAATGTCACTGCCTCTGAGAAGCCTTCCATGACTCTCCAATATAACCCCCACCCCAGTGCACCTGCCACACTTTAGCCCCTACCCTGCTTGATTTTCCTTCATAGCACTTATATCTGTGTTTCTCATGCCTCAGGGGGCCTTTACTTTCCCTACACTCTGGAGTAATCCCCAGTGCTTAGAACAGCACTGGCCATGTGGCCACTCAATTTTAGGCTTGAATGAATGAATGAACACATTTCACATCTTTGTCCTCGTGTGAAACCCCACTTTATAGGGAAGGAAATAGACTCAGAGATATTAAGTGAAGTGACCAGGGCACACAGCTAAAAAGTGATCCAGCACAGCCTTGAAGCTGGGTCCCCTGACCCCAAACCCCGGGCAACAGGTGCTCAGTAACACTTCAACAAATGAGCCACTAAGTGCATGAGCGAAGGGGCCTTTTTCTTTCCTGATTGGGAAGGTTCTCTCCTCCCCAAGACAAAGACTTCACATCACTCATGGCTATAAATCGACAGTTTCAAAGGCTTAATTCTTCCGCACTCACTACAAATCCATACACACGTGAAAATAGACAAGTTTCTTTTTTAGGGGGAAAAAGAAAGATTTTCATAGCGTCATAAAAACAACACTTTACTTTTCATCTCACAGAGCCTGTCTGGGCTTGGTTATGCTTGACAGCCTAAGAAAGACTCCGAGCTAACACTCACATGAAAAATTGCTGTCCGCACAGCTGCCCAAGGCTCTTGGAAGAGGTAAACATTTCTTTCTGTATCCATCTGTGTGTGTCCAGTGGTCATCAATCACCCCCGGAATGGGGCCTGTGTGGGGAGGGTGGATCGGCTGCCCACAGTCAAAGGCAAAGAGATTTGATGAAAGAAAGAACGTGTAGGCACAGGGGGCTGTAAACGATGGAGAGGGACAGAATGCTAGTACATTTTCACAATTTTTAAATGTATCATTAGCGCCCAAAGAGCCCCAGTGCCCTTACGCGGGGCTGGTTTCAAGTATGTATCTGTCCTTTCCCAGGCTCATCCACATCCGCCAGTCTCAGATGGGAATTCTAATTGCATGCATGCATTCGTTCATTCACTCATTTTGTGCTGTTCAGTAATCCCTTCCCCCTCTCTGTCTTCCGGGCTCATGTAGGATGAACACCCTGGCCTTGTATTTGGTAGGGACCATGTGACTAATTCTGGCCAATGAGTTTGAGCAGAAATGATGAATGTCACTTTGGGGTTAGAATATTTAATTGCCAATGAGAGACCCTCCAGAATTCCAGCAATATTGGAGCCACTATCAGCCTGGATTCCGAGTGAAGAGGCAAGAGCAGTATTGCTAGACACCCATGATGAACATAGAGGATGAGCAAGAAAAAAAACTTTTGTTGCCATGAGCCACAAAGGTTTGGGTTTCATTGCCGTTACTGCCGTTTAACCTGGCCTATCCAGACTGATGCAGTGCAATCAACAGTGCCTAAGCCAGAGGCCTTCCATTTCAGTACTGGGTCCTACAACTGGCTGGTTAAGCGACTTCGGGCAAGTCTCTGAGCTTGAGTCTCCCCATCTGTAAAATGGGTATAATAGCAAAACCTGCCTCTCTGAGCATCTTCAGAAAATGGAAAAAGCTCAGGTAAACACCTGTGTTACGACCTGGGAGAAGTCATTAATCTCCAAGTCCCAGTCCTTCATCTGTGACATGGAGGCCATAATTGCTCCTAGTCTGCAGGGTTGATGTGGGGATTAAGTGAGATAATGTGAGAACTGAGCACAAGAGAGTAATTGTATCAGTTTGCTCTGGCTACCATAACAAAATCCATGGCCTGAGTGGATTAAACAACAGAAATGTATTTGCTCACAGTTCTGGAGGCTGGGAGGCTGAGGTCAAGGTGTCAGCAGGGTTTGGTTTCTCCTGAGACCTCTCTCCGTGGCAGGCAGGTGGCTCCCCTCTCACTGTCCTCACTCCATCTCCCCTCTCTGCACACCTGGTATCTCTCTGTAGGTCCTAATCTCCTCTGCTTTTAAGAACACCAGCCAGATTGGATCAGGGCCCACCCATATGGCCTCCTTTTAACTTAATTACATTTTTAAAGACACTATCTCCAAATACAGTCACATTCTGAGATCCTGGGGGTTAGGGTTTCAACTTATGAACTGGGAGGGAGGTGGTCATACTTGAGCCCATAACCTTAGTCAATGCATATTAGTTCTTATAGGGAGAGCTGGAGTGGAACTCTGTCTCTCACACACTGCCAATGGGGATGCAAACTTGTCCAACCATTTGGGGGCATTATTTGGCAACATCTACTCAAGAGGAACAGGCACATACCTTATGATGCAGCAATTCCACCCCCACCAGATATGCATCCACATGTTCGCCCAAAGACAGGTACCAGCATGTTCATGGCAGCACCGTTCATAATAGCCACAATCTGGGAGCTACCCAATCACCCACCAACAGTTGAATAGATAAATAATATGTGCTGTTTTCATGCAATGGAACAGTCCACTGCAGTGAGAATGAAGGGAATACAATCATACACAACAACCTTGTGAAACTCACAAGCATAATATTGAGCAAAAGAAGCTGGACACAGAAAAGCACATGCTTTTTATTTAGTGTATACAAGGCTTACAAATAGGCAAAATTCAGGAATGGATACACATGACACCAAAAGTCCAGACAATGTTTACCCTTGGGGGGTGGGGGCGAGTAGGGACCAAAAGGGGACAATGTAGGGGGCCTTCTTGGTGCTGAAAATGTTCCATTTCTTGATCTGGGAGCTGATTATACCTATGTACTATGGACTAAATTGTATAACCCCCATCCCAAATTCATATGTTGAAGTCCTAACCCCCAATGTGATGATATTTGGAGATGGGGCCTTTGGGACGTAATTGGGTTTAGAGGAGGTCATGTGGGTGGGGCCCTCATAATGGGATTAGTGCCCTTATAAGAAGAGACAGCTAGGAGCTTGCTCTCGGTGCCTCTCTGCCATATAAGGACACCATGAGAAGGTGGCCATCTACAAGCCAGGAAGAGGAGCTCACCAGCATCCAACCATGTTAGCACCCTGATCTCAGATTTCCAGCCTCCAGACTGTGAGAAATCAATGTCTGTTGTTTAAGTCACCCAGCCTGTGGTACTTTGGCAGCCAAAGCTGACTAAGTCATTGTGTGGACTCCATGGAGCTCTACGCTAATGGTTTGCACAACTTTCTGTAAGTTATGCTGCAATTAAAAGTTTTCAGGGAGTGGGCGGTAGGGGAGTAATTCCTTCTGGGAGAAAACAAAGTCATCCTCAACCAATCTAGGTAAAATCAGTGACTCTCCTCTCTTCTGCCTTCTGACAGCCCCACCCCAGCTTCTGCTCTGCCTTGCCCCAACCCTCGGCAGCCCCAGCCCTGACCTGGGCTCAGCCCCCATCTCAGGGTCACCTCCACTGCCCCAGGTTTGCAAATGTTCCTGCTCTCAGCTCAGCCCTCTCACCTGTTCTCAGTAAGTGCTCACCTACTTGACCTGCACAGGTTCTGAACAGGAGCGCCTTCCCAGCCCCAAGCCTGGAGGCAGATGTTGTGTCGTGGCCCCTCCCGACCTCCTTTCTAATTTGCCAGCCTGACACCTGCTCCTTGACCCCGCTCCGTGGGAAAAAAGCACATTTTCTGCTGACCCAGATTCTGTGCCTTTGATGGTGAGTAAGAAGATGGACTTTACCCCCAGAGACTGAAGCTCTGCAAATGGCTCACTTAGATCCGGGAGAAAAAGAAAACAGGTCAGCTCAGGGTCTGGGGCCTCTCTTCGTGGGAAGAGCACCCACCAGGGAGTCAGGAGGGAGAGGGCCTTGCCCCAGGAAGCTCAGTCAGTGAGCACTGGATGGGCCCTTCAGTTCACCTTGTCCAGAAATTTCAAGGTATAATTCTCTTTCATTTTTTAAGCTTTATGGAGGTATAACATACATACCAGAAAATTCACCTTTCTGACAAATATCATATAATATAACTTATGTGTGGAATCTAAAAATGATACAAATGAACTTATTTACAAAACAGAAACAGTCTCACAGACACAGAAAACAAACTTATGGTTACCAAAGGGGAAAGCAGAGGGAGGGATAAATTAGGAGTTTGGAATTAATAAATACAAACCACTATATATAAAATAGATAAACAACAAGGTCCTACTGTATAGCACAGGGAACTATATTCAATATTTTGTAATAACCTATCATGGAAAAGAATCTGAAAAATTATATATATATATATATAACTGAGTCACTTTGTTGTATACCTGAAACTAACACAACACTGTAAATCAACTACACTTCAATTAAAAAATTTTTTTCAAAAAGGTTATGGGAAAGCCTAGCCGTGGAATATATGAATAAAACATTTTTAAAAATTCATCTTTCTAAGGGTACGATTCACTGACTATTAGTTTATTTACAGAGTTGTGCAGCCATGATCAAAATCTAATTTTAGACTATTGCCATCACTGCAAAGGTCAACAACTGTGTGAATTATCAGTCATTCCCATGTCCCTTCCATCCTAGACAACCACTGATCTACTTTCTAACTCTGTGGATTTGCCTATTCTGAACATTTCACGTAAATAGTATCATACAGTATGTAGGGTTTTCTGTCTGGTTTCTTTCACTTAGCAAAACACGTTTGAAGTTCATGCATGTTATAGCATGTATCAGTGCTTTATTTCTTTTTATTGTCATGGTATGCTAGCGCATGGATACACCACGTTTTGCTTATCCATTTACGAGTTGATGGACGTTGGGGTTGTTTCCATATGTTTGGCCATTATGAACAATGCTGCTGTGCACGTCTGCATGCAACTCTTTTTGTGGATGTATGTTTTCATTTTTCTTGAGTAGATATGAATGAATAATCGGGGCAGCGTTGGGATTTGAAGGATGGAAAGGTAAAGATGGCTGGAGACACAGCACAAAGAATGGAGGCCTTGCTTCGTGAGACAGCATCATGAGGGAGGGGACAGGGCTTAGTTTGAGCTTTGAAGTCAGACCCAAGTTCAAATCTGTGCTCTGCCACTTACTGGTTCTTTGACTTTTGGTCAAGCTGCTAACTTCTCCAGCCTTAGTTTCTCATCCACAAATACTGATAGTAATACCTACCTTGCTGGCTGATGTCAAGATCAAAAGAGACAGCTTTTGTCTAAGTGTCCAGCAAGAAGCTGTGTGCACGCTCGGGGGGCAGAGCTGGCTGCTCAAGCATCCCATTGCACCCACATCCCCAAAGGTCCGTGAGCACCTGCTGGTATATCTCAAGCAGCAGTGGCATGCCACATGGCCCACTGGGACAGGGCATGGCATGTATGCCCTTCCTCAAGCCAAAGCCATGCTGGGCAGACATCACAGGTCCCTCTGCTGTCCTCTCATGGTGGCTGAGCCAGAGCTTCGGTGTCTTCCCTCCATCTTCAGCCAATCTGGCAGCACGGCCCATATGGATATAATGTGGTCAGCTGGCTCCAGGCCAATAGGCCCATGGTGGGGTGTAGAACCAGGCTTGACAGTCTCAAGGGCCTCTTGGGATAAGGTGCGCTCAAGGGGAAAATTCTATAAGGTTCCTCTTGGGATAAGGTGCGCTCAAGGGGAAAATTCTATACACCCCATTATACTAATCCCCAAGAATAGGTCAGGTCTGCCTATGGTTGAACGTGGTGGTTAGAAGCTGTGACCTTGACCCAACTGCATAACTCTCTAAGGCTTCATTTTCTCATCCCTAGGAGTGAAAGAGGGCTACTATGAGGATTAAATAAATTGAGTTATTTAAAAGCACTTAGCACAGAGTTTGGCCCATAGGAAGAGCTTAATAAATGCTAAATAAAGATTGTATTTTCCCTTCTGGACTGAAGCCACCATGAAAGCAGAGTCTGTAGCAACTCTGCGGACCCTGGCATCCTAGTACCCAGCAGAGCCTGGCACATAAAGGCACTCAGATAAATACTTGTGAGCCAGTGAATGAAGGTGTTCTCACAGCCCTCTGCCTTTTCCCAGTCATAGAACAGATCACCCTGGACTTAAATTGAACCTTGGCCTCTCAGCCCCAAGAAAGCCAAGACCATCGATGACGCTCAAAACATGTCTGAGGGACACAGTTGAAGGCTGGAGTCAACCCTAATCATAGGAGTTGACTGAATGAACAGGCTTTGGAGTCAGATATGCGGGTTCTGGTGAATGACCTTAAGCAAGTTACTTATTCTCCCTGCATCCCGGTTTCTCACCTCATAGGGTTCTTTTACAGATTAAACGAGCCAGCAGATGTGAAACCCTTAACACAATGCCTGGCATAAAGTAATCGTTCAGCTGGTGGCTAGTTATTACTATTAGGATCATTAAGAATCATCAAGAACAGGTACTTGGGCTTCCCTGGTGGCGCAGTGGTTGAGAATCTGCCTGCTAATGCAGGGGACACGGGTTCGAGCCCTGGTCTGGGAGGATCCCACATGCCGTGGAGCAACTAGGCCCATGAGCCACAACTACTGAGCCTGCGCGTCTGGAGCCTGTGCTCCGCAACAAGAGAGGCCGCGATAGTGAGAGGCCCGCGCACCGCGATGAAGAGTGGCCCCTGCTTGCCACAACTAGAGAAAGCCCTCGCACAGAAGCGAAGACCCAACACAGCAAAAGTAAATAATAAAATTAATAAACTCCTACCCCCAACATCTTTAAAAAAGAAAAAAAACATATTACACAGCACAAAACCAAATACTACATAGTATTGCTTTAAAAAGAAAAAAACAGGTACTCAAAGGGAACTATATTTGATATCCTGTGATAAACCATAATGGGAAAGAATACGATAAAGTATATACACGTATAACTGAATCACTTGGCTGTACGGCAGAAATTAACACAACACTGTAAATTAACGATACTTCAATAACTTTTTTTTAAAAAAAGAATGGGTGCTCAGAACAGAACAAGTTCGCATCCCATTAAGCAATGAGGAGCATCGACCTCTGCCTCCGTTCTTGTGGGAACAGGAGACTGCCGTCCCGCCATGCAAAAAGACAAAGGCACGTTCGATTTTGGCTGGAGCAAAGAGCTTTGTATGAGACGACGCCGGGAAGGTGAAAGTGACTTCATTTTCATTCATCTTCCCTGGGCTCTTTCGTCTGACACTGGCAACAGAGCTTTAAGCCTTTGATATTGGCTTGTCCTGATTCATTACCCTGGGCTCTCTCTGCACACCCAGTTCTGCCAGCTGAGTGGCAACGCTGGGCTCCAGTTGGACCCAATCAGAACCTGAGGGCTCAGCAGGGACCGGAAAGCCTCTGGGTTGCCTCTCTGCCGCTGCTTGCCTTGCTGAGCTATTTCCTTCCCTGATTTGCATTTTCTTCCCCCACCCCCAAGAGACACTACCAGCCCTCCACCGTCCTGTGGAAATGTCCACCGGGTAATGGCTCTTAAAACATCAAATTGCATCAAGTACAAGGGCTGCTGCGAGTCCCATCTTCAGCAAGGAATTTTCCCCTGTTTGGTTTGGATGTCCAGTGGAGCATTAGACAGCAGTTTAATCATTATTACCGGTGCTGTGCTGCGATTCTCTGGAGAAGCACTAAACTGGAATGAAAAGGAACTGACATAATTAGTCTGACACAGTCCAATAGGGAACTATTACACCAAAGGTAATGAGAGCCAATGATATGTTAATGTTATTGTAAGAAATTATGCTGGTGTGACAAAGTGGTTTTGAGTTGGCGGGGGTGGGGGGTGGGAAACAAGCTTGGAATTTTCCCAGGCAATAGGCTAATGGAAAAAGGATGGAGAAGGCTCATAAAACCCCCTTTTCTTTGTCCCCGACTTGCCTGTGGTCACTGGTGGTGAGGATCTGTTATGAGCACTGCAGGATGCTGCAGGGGCCACGTAGGCAAAGCTGCTGCTGTCGATATGAACAAGTGGCTAGATGTTTGTTCAACGAGGAGAACTAAAATCTCAAGAAAATTACTCTGAGCACTAAAAATCAATGGTGGGATAATGTAATTATAGTCCCTTACAGCTGTTCAGTGCTGCACAGTTTACAATGTATTTACATGGCCCTTATAAGAAGCCAAGGGCAAGGACTCTGCCACTTACTAAATCCTGTCCCTCATCAAGTAACTTAACATCCGTGGGCCTCAGTTTCCTCACCTCCAAAGGAACAAGGGTGCCTGCCTTCAAAGTTAGAATCCTGCTCATGAAGCTTCCATGACACAGCAGGCACGCAATAAAGTACAGCTCATACTGTGCCAGTTAATTGTGTATCTGAGCGAGGTTTACAAAGTCCAGCTCTGATGAATGTAAAACATTCATGAGAAATTATCGATTAACGTTCGGCCTCAGAAAAGGGAATGTGGGCTGCATTGTCCCAAAGCAGTGTCAACATTCCTAAAACATAAAATAATGAATGAATCCCGATCTTTCATGTTGATTGGAGTCTTGGCTAAAGTTGGTGTGACACCTGTTAGAATGACTTTTATCAAAAAGACAAAGAAAAGCAAGTGTTGACCAGGACATGGAGAAAAGGAAACCCTTGTGTACTGCGGGTGGGGATGTAAATGGGTACAGTCTTTATGGAAAACAGTATGGAGCTTCCTCAAAACACTAAAAATACAACTTCCATGTGATCCAGCAATTCCACTTCTCGGCATATATCCAAAGGAAATAAAATCACTGTCTCAAAAAGATATCTGTACTCCCATGTTCACTGCAGTTTTATTCATAATAGCCAAGACATGGAAAAAACCTAAGTGTCCATTAGCAGATGAATAAAGAAACGTGGTGTACATATACAATAGAATATCATCTGGCCTCAACAAAGAAGGAAAAGTTGCCATTTGTGACAACATGGATAGATCTTTTATGCTAACTGAAATAAGCCAGACACAGACAGACAAATACTGCATGATCTCACTTATACATGGAATCTAAAAAAAGTTCAACTCTTAGAAGCAGAGAGTAGAATGGTGGTTAGAAGGTCTAAGAGGCCAGGGAAATGGGGTAGATGTTGGTCAAAGGATACAAAGTATCAGATAGTAGGACGGATAAATTCTGAAGATCTAACGTACAGCATGGTCACCATAGTTCACAATACTGTAGTGTATACTTGATGGTTGCTAGGAGAGTAGATCTTGATTGTTTTTACCAAAAAAAAGTAACTATGTGAGGTGATGGATATGTTAATTAGCTTGATTGTGGTAAACATTTCACAATATATATGTATATCAAAACATCATGTTGTACACTGCAAACACAGACAATTTTCATTTGTCATATATACCTCAGTTAAGCTGGACAAAATAAATAATCCCAAATAAACAAAGTTGGTGTGACAGGTGAAGTTTGGACTTTGCCTCATGTAATTCTTTTTTTTTTTTTTTTTTGATCTGAGTTCTCTGAACACAAGGATAAAAAGAAAAGAAACCTAAACCAACCCCATGGAAGGCAGTAACTCTCTATGGTTCCACCTTTCTCCCCTGGCTTCCTTTCAAAGTTAAAATAATAATTAGAACTAATATGCATAGGTACACAGCTTAGAGTTTCCCTATTGATTTCACATCTACTGCCTCCTCCTTCCAAAACAATCCCAGTGGTGGTAGGGAAGGCATTTTCTTCAATCCCATTTTACAGATGAGGAGACCAGGGCTTCACAGGTAAAGTGCTCCCCAAGGTCACACAGCGGAGGAAGGTGAGGCAAGATGTGAACTTTAGCTGTGATACCAAGCTCCAGATCAAGAAGGCTCTGTCGCCAGGCTGCTCCCCACTCTGACACCCCTCCCCAAACCTCAGCACCCTTGGTGCAGGCATTCTTCGGTTACTACCATACAGCAAGACTCCTTCTTCCCATCTTCGAAGGGGTGTCCCTTGCCACCTGGGGGAGTGGGAGAATTGGCCACATGGGCGTGCCTGGTCCAAATCTGGGGGATTCCGCTCTAACCAACCCCCCAGCCCCTACTGATACTCTCCATCCATCTCCTCAGACCAAATCCACGTAGAACGCAGGTGGACGTAGCTGTGGCTGAAGACTTAGAGTGAGCATCTGCAAGGTGGACAACAGCAGCAGGCCATGTCTAAGCCAACGGATGGCAAGGTGTGTCCCTCTGAGCAGCAGCAGGAGTGTCTTAGAAGCACTGGTTGTCGGGTCCTATCCCAGACCTACTGAGTCAGAACCTCCAGGCGTGGGGTCCAGCCATCCACAGTTTCACAAACCCCCTAAGTGATTCTGATGCCTACTGACATGTGAGAACAACTGGTCTACACATCTTGTCCTCGTGTGTCACAGGGAGGAGAAAAAGGGCACTGGGTAGGGCCATCCTTGCCCATATCTCCCCCCATACCGCATTGTCTTGGACCCTGGATGCAGGAAGTGGAACCTCAGACCCAGCGAGAGAAGCTCACTTTCTTTCCCCTTCCCAGGCTCAGTGCGAGGGTGAGACTGGACGACAGCTCAGTGTGGGAGAGAGAGCAGTGACCCAGGAGTCGGGACACCTGGTCTTAAGTCTCCGCTTTGCCCCCGACTTCCTGGGTGTCCCTGCAGGTACCTTCTCCTGTCTGGGCCTCAGTCTCCACATCTGTAAAATGAGGGTGCTGAACTGCACACACACCAAGATCCCTTCCAGCTCTGACACTCAGGAGATGCTAAGGAGCTCAGACAACAGGGAGAAGTGACAGCAGACCCCAGGGGGTGTGGCCTTGGTCCATCCCTGCTTCCCTCCACTTCCCTCCACTCGGGCGAGATCAGCACCCATTTGTCCCATGCAGATTCCTCATCCTGGTCCAGGTCAAGCTGCTGATAGAATTTCAGATGCTTAGTCATACTTTTTTGAGTAAATATCATGGTAAAAAGACATGACATTTCCGGGGCCAGTCTTCAGCATTAATAAAAGATTCCAAGAACAGGGTGACCTTTTCACAAAGGATTTGTAAATGCCAGAAACTACATAAAACCTCTCTTTCTGAGGCAGACAGGATTGTCACAGCTCAGCATTTATTCCCTCCCATGTGAGGCTGGCTCTTTTTTCTCCCAGTTCCACGTGCTGGCTGGTGAGAAGCTGGTGAGGGCTGTCTGGGGGAAGCAGAGGAGAAGGACGGAGATGAAGATGAAGGAGGACACGTTGGGGGAAGAAGAGAAGAGTGCAGGGCAGGGCCCACCCTGGACCACAGTGGGTTTTATGGGATCTCTTGAACACTTAGGAGGCCCAATGGGACATCTTCTACCCACCACCAGAGGGCTGTCCTAGGTCACTTCCATTCAGGCCAAGGCAAGGGTGGCTCTTGCCAGCAACCAGCCGGCACAATGAGAAATCAAAAATATGTCTGAGTGCCTGGCCGATCCCACGGGAGCCCTAGGCTGGCCTCCACCCTACGTAGATTAAAGCCCAAACACCCCCCCGCCGCTGGCCTTCCCCCATGCACATTTCACAGACCCTCAGAAGGCAGGGAGGCAGCACAGCCTATGAAGCTTTGGGGTCAGACCAGTTCCAGGCTGGACCCTTTCCAAGCCTCAGGTTCCTCATCTCTGAAAGGGGCTCCCCTCTTAAAGGTTGAGCGGTGAGGCCACAGCATCACCAGGCATAAAATTATGGGACCGAAGAAGCCGTTTCCAGCAAGGTGCCCCAACTGTTCTTCCGTCTTTCTCATTTGCACAAGTTTCTGCAGCTGTGCGGATTCTGAGCACTTTCAGAAGTGGATTTCGCTCCTCAGGCCAGATAGTTGTATCGAGTCCTTCCCACTCCACAGCCTAGGACAGCTGACAGGGGCCTGGGGGAGTGGGAGAGACATCCCAGAGAGGAGAAACCTGGGCTTGGAGCTGTTCACCAGAGCGTCCATGATGACCTGGCCCCAGACAAACCCTCACCACTGCTGCCTCTGCTGGGACGGATGCTTGATACGCGGCCGTTGGCTGCCCCTCTGCAGGGTTCATTGTGTAATGATGCTTGACAGATACTAATTTTCTTTTAAAAAGACATGCATCATAGCAGAGGAAATAATAATACACAACAGTGACATGAGGCAACTGTCCAGTTCGTGAGGATAGAGTGGATTTCACTGCTCTGCTCAAGTGCCTAACTCATGAAGGATTTTAGAAAGTCTGGAATCTAGGAGGTCTGCAAAGAGCTTTTGAATTCAATGATCACGCTTTCAGGGCTATTATGGATGGGCCGGGCCAGTGCTGAGCAGTCCGCAACCCCCCATGGAGAAGCCTGGTCCCTGCCCCTTAGGAGCTTCAAAGTAATGAGAGATGAGTCCTTACAACAGCCCTGGGGATTAGGTAACATGAAACGAAAACCCAGAGAGGGAAAGAAATTTGCCCCAAGTCACACAGCTGCACATGGTGGAGCTCAGATTTCTACCTATTCCCTCACTGCTCTTTAGCTCATCCTACAGGAACTAAGCCCCAGCCTGATTTCAGGTAGGATGGCACAGTGGTTAAGAAAGCTGAGCTCTGGAATTCTCAGTTCTTCCTGACAGTAGTTATGTCAGTTGAGATCATTTCCTGTTTTGATGAGTGGGAATGTCACTTGATTCCACAAGGCAGTTGTCAACATCTCCTGTGCTCCCTCCATGGACAAGGTGGAAAAGCGGGGACAAGCTATTATTACAGTTGAGAAGATTCCTATGACCTGCTCCTCGGCCCTCCCCCCTCACCTGGAGAACTCCCTTTCAGGGGGCTGCCCAGAGAGTGTCAATGAAAGATGACTCTGGATCAACATAGAGGAAGGTCTCTATTTACCCACATGGATTTTCCCTGCTCTTGGCTTTGTCCTCATCATCATTCATTCATTCCTTCATTCGATATATTACCCATCAAGCACCTGCTATGTCCTGGGCTTAGGTCAGGTGGTGGAAACATCAAGGAGGGCACAGCAGACATGGTCCCCGACTTGATGGAGTTTACAGCCTGGTGGGGAAAACAGAAAACTTGGGAAGCAATAACCATTGAGGGTGGCGAGTGGCACGACAGGAAGGCAAGATCTCCCAGCAGCACTGGGCTGGGGACCCCAGCCTGGGGGTGTGTGGGGAGTGAGTGGCACCCACATTGACATGGGAAAGGTGAGGTACCCAGGTGAACAGGGTGGGGCAGAAGCAGGTTCCAACCAAATGGAATAACATGTACAAAAGTCCAAATTTCAGAGAGAACGAGGGATGATGCAAATAGACCAGTTTAGCTAGAGCATGGGCTGGTAGGTGGGGGTCTGCTGAGCCATGAGGCTGGAGGAAGGGACAGAGACCAAATCGTGAAGCGCCCGGCACCCAGGCTTTATCCAGAAATCAGGGTGATCCATTGAAGGATTCCGAACAGAGTTATCATGGTCAGGTTCACCTTTGAAGAGAATTCTCTGGTTGCTGTTAGAGAACGGGTCAAAAGAGTCAAACCTGGAGGCAGAGAGCCCAAGTAGGGTCCCAGGTAACCGTCCAGGTGAGAGAAGGTGATGGTTTGGACCAGAGTAGTGGTACTGGGATGAGAGAAATGAGTAAACTCAAGAGATATCAGAGAAGTAGAACAGACAGATGTTGGTGATGCGAGAGGGTACTGCTGGGGCTGGGGAAAGTCCTGGCCAGTATCAGACCCCAAATAGCAAGAACAAAGGGGTGGCTTTTAGCCCCAGTCAAGATGCATAGATCCAGAGGTCAGAACCAAGATCATGTCCATTTGAGCAAGTCTGAGGAGGGCAAATCAGGAAGACATCAAA
Organism: Aethalodelphis obliquidens; assembly: GCF_003676395.1. Lineage (NCBI taxonomy): Eukaryota > Metazoa > Chordata > Mammalia > Artiodactyla > Delphinidae > Aethalodelphis > Aethalodelphis obliquidens. The sequence continues at coordinate 9,415,094 of NW_020837982.1, forward strand.
CCAGGTCACCACGGGGACCCAGGATGTGCCCAGGAAGGAAGAGGCCAGAAGGGTCAGGAAACCAGGGAAGTGAGCCTGGCAGGGGGAAGGCAGGCCCTCAACCCACCACCTGGGGTCCTGCCGCCCTTTCATGTGGGTTAGGTGCAGTGCAGAGGCAACAGCACTGACGGGCAGCTGAAGTGACAGCCCACGCTGACAGGGTCAGAGTGCAAAGCCTGCTGGAAGGTTTAACACCCAGGCACAGGCGTCTCAGGTTCGCAGCTGCTCCTGTGGGCGGCCCGAGTGTCTCCGTCTGACAGTAAGGTCTGTGCAGCCGTCAGCCACATGGCTGCCAAGAAAACAATTGCCTTCTCTGACTACATTAATAGGAGTTTAGTGTCTGGATCGATGTGGCTAAGAGTCCCGCTGCAGTCGGCACTTGTCAAGCTGTATCTGGAGCCCAGGCACTGTCAGGAGCTGACTCACACACTTCCCTGGGGGTTCCCTTCAACACAGGTCTAAAAAGCCTACGCTTTCCCTTTCGGCTGACTGTGGCCCCATCTCCATGGCTGTAGGCTCCACACCCCCAGGAATGTCCCATCTCCAGCTGGAATTGACTGGGATACTCTGCAATGGCAGGGGTGCAGGCCCAATGCTGCCAGACCACCTCAGATGTTCAGAGGACTGAGAACTTCAGATTTACATGTGAAATCTAATGATTTTTAAATGCTGTTCCAGATGTTCTTAAAAACTCAGTACAGGTCAAATGCCTCTATGGACTGGATCAAGCCTGCAGCCTCACTCTGTGACTTCTATCTAACCAAGTCCTCTGTGATGGCTGATGTCACGTGTCACCTTGACTGGCCATGGGCACCCAGATTAAACGTTATTTCTGAGCGTGACGGTGAGGGTGTTTCTGGATGAGATCAGCATTTGAATCCATGGACTGAGTTATGCAGATGCCCCCCACCTCCAGTGTGGGTGGGCCTCGTCTAACCTGTTGAAGGCCTGAGTAGAAAAAACAAGGCAGAGGAAGGAAGCAAACGCCCCTTTTTTCCTGCCTCCCTGGCTCGAGCTGGGACATCTCATCTCATCCTCTCCTGCCCTTGGACTGGGATTTACACCATCGGCTCCCCTGGATCTCGGCCTTCATACTCAGACTGAACTACACCATGTGTCTACACGCATGAGTGCGTGTGTGGGTGTGTGCATGTACATGTGTGTTCCTGGGTCTCCAGCTTAAAGACAGCAGACTGTGGGACTTCTCAGCCTCCAAAAGCATATGAGCCAATTCCTCATTACATAGATAGATAGACAGATAGATAGATAGATAGATAGGTAGATAGGTAATCTGTTTCTCTGGAGAAACCTGACCCTGTTTTACAAGTGAAGAGAGTGGAGGTCAGAGCACATAGCTCAGCACCAAGGTAACCTTGTTGGGACTGGCCCTTGCTTTGTTCCTTTCTCCAGCCACACCCTGTACCCAGTCCCCAAATGTCTACCTTGATCCCTCACACCCGAACCCCCATCTTTGTGCCTAGGATCTCAGCACCTCTAAGACACTGTTGAGCTCTGCCCTGCAAGGATGCTCAGCCTGACCCTGACCCCAGCCCCCGGCAGGCCCTTTCCTGCTGCCGGATCCGCCTCCGTGTTCTGCCCGCCGCGCGGGCCTGCCAGTGAACCTGGACAGCCAAGGTGTCCACCTGCCCCCGTCCTGGGCCTTCCTGACCCTCGTGCTCCTTCCCTGTGGCTGCTGTAACAAATTACCACAGACTTCGTGGCTTAAAACCACACAAATACATTATCTTACAGTTCCGGAGGTCAGGAGTCCCAAACGGACCTTAAGGGACTGAAATCAAGGTGTCGGCAGAGCTGCATTCTGCCTGAAGATTCTAGAAGAGAATCTATTTTCTTGACTTGTCCACCTCTAGAGGCTGCTGCGTACCTTGGCTCATGGCCTCCTTCCTCCCTCTTCAAAGCACGTCGCGCGGCCACTCCCTCCCACGTTACATCTCCTTCCTGATTCTCACCCTCCGCCTCCCTCTTACAGTGACCCACGTGCTACATGGGGCCCATCTGAATAATCCAGGGTAATCTCATTTCGAGATCCTTAACTTACTCACATTGGAAAAGTCTCCTTGGCCATGTGTACAGGTTCTAGGGGTTAGGATGTAGACATTTGCTGGGGGGAACATTATTCTGTCCACCATACACCTCTCCTTCAATCTGAATACCTGCCCATCCCAAAGGGCTCATCACTTGTCCACCATGGTATGTGGGTGTGGCCTCTGGCTCTCCTCCAGCTGTGGTTCCATGGACAAGCAGAAAGACACGTAGCAGACATTCAGACCACGAGCCAGGAGGGAAAGACAACACAGCACTAACACATTACGTGTGGGTGTGCCTGTGCATATGGGTGTGTTTGTGTGTGTCACAGTGGGAGGGGCAGGAAACCCTGGACCACAGGTAGGTTCTCCACCCCTTCTCCTGCTTCCAGTCCCGCGGGTATTGCTGCCTAAGCCCCTTACTCTGAGTCCACGCTCTGAAGTGTCAGGTCAGCATCTTTCCCCACCCCCCAGGTCACTTACGAAATTGGATTAGCTGTGGACAGAGCCCATTAAACAAATGCACCTCCCAGCCTTGATTTACTGGAAGAAAATAAGAGATGTTTTCCTTTCTGGGAAGGTATCATTCTTAGTGTGCTAACGTGCAGAGACTATCCCCCTGCAAGCTTTCTGTGTAACCCATCTAGTTAGGCCAGGGGACTCTGCGACTCAGAATCTTAGAATCAGACCATCAGTGCTGAGAAGGGGCCGGGAGTTCATTCAGCCCAGAGAGGTCCGAGGATTTGAACAGGCAACACCACCTGTCAGGAGACAAATGGGCACCAAAAGCCTGGATCCTAACTCCAGGGGACCAAGAGTCTGAGGATGCTTGTAAGTTGAGACTGTCACGAGCATGACAATTGACATCAACAGGTGACTGGACCTTAAGTGCTGCCCCGTCCCATCCCCCACGCCACCAGGAGCTCCAGGGGCAGGAGCGGGGGGCACTTTGGCCAAGGAGCTACCACAGAGCTGCAGCCGAGTAAGTGAACTGAACTCAGTGAATAAGGCAGCATGTGCCTGGTCCAGAGAACAAATTCTGATTTCAGACAAAATGAGCCTCAACTCCTAGCTCCATAAGCACTCCCTAGTTTGGGATCTTAGGCAAGTCATTTAGCCTCTCTGTTCCTCGGTTGACTCATCCATAAAATAAAACCTACCTCTTACAGTTGCTAGAGTAATTAATGTGACACTGTGCAAAGCAATCAGCACAATGCTTGGCCTCTAATGATTATTATTATTAATATTTGTGACGTTTAGCACACGAGGGCAGAAGCAGACAAGCAACCCGGAAGATCTGACATGGATTCCGCAGGGTGACATGGGAATGGCCTCAACCCTCCCTGCCTGTGTCTGGGGGGTCCTAGGGCCTGGCCTGGGACTGAATCTGAGCTGGGGCTCAAAAGGCCCTACCTGTGGGGAGGTGAGCCAAGCAGGGCATCCAGCATGTCACTCCCATGGCAAAATGAAGGTCTAGGTCACCCAGGACCAAGAGACCCTGTCCAGGACAGCGGCAGGGTCTCTCTCTCTAAATGAAGCTGGTAAGCGCTAATTGCAGGCTGGAACACACCAGCTTAGTCTGGGCCTCCTGGTCAGACCTGAGTGGACAGAGGGCACTGGACCCCAGACCAGGAGGAACAGGGAGGTCAGCATGGCCTTGGGCGCACACCAGCCTCCCCGGTGGGCCACTGCTCCCTCACCTGTAAATAGAGGACCTAGACCCACTGATCCTTCAGGCTTCTTCAATCAGCTGCAAACAATGAAATCTGCTTTCTGGATAGTTTCAGCAGAGAAGGGATTTATTAGCATGGAGACAAAACTCAGCCCAGTTCCTGCCACCATTTTGAGTAAGTGAGTGAACCACGTCTCCCAACCAGAAAAAAGGAACCAAAAATAAGAGGAGTGTTCCATCTAGTTCTGGCCCCCAAAACAAACAGAATCTCAAGCCTTTCCCATTATTGGCTAAGCCCATAACAAAACAAAACGAAACAAACAAACAAAAAAACCAAAAACCTTTATCCCTGACTTTTGCAATGCTGATACTTGAAAAGTTATCACAATCTTTGAGGATAACGCATGCAAATGGCTACTTCCACCATGAATGGACTCAGTCTAACTCAGCAACCTTGATAGCTTTGCCCTGGGTTTTTTCTTTAAATTCCTGTTGTCTTTCTCCTTATGAAGTCTGACTCCCTTGAACTTCTTTACAAAGGCAGCTTATTCTTTTCTAAATTCTTTGTCTCTGGGTCTTCTTTTCACATTATGACTGCACTGAATGACTGAGCGGGGCAGAGAAACAGATTCAAGGTTAAGCGTCCATAAGGAACATCTAAAACTTGGTCACAGAACTGGCCTGAAGTGGATCCACGTGGCTGATCCTGCCATGCACTGAACATCAAGATCTCAGGCAGACAGCACTAATGGGAGATGTCCAGGACAGGAAATGCACCGCCGGGGGACAAGACCACGCCCTGGGAATAAGGGCAGGTTGGTAAATCCACCAAGACCCAGCATGACCTTTGGAGCCCCATGGATGTGGGTTTGAATCTTGTCTCCACCACTCATGATACTTAGACTTTCTGAGCCTCAGTCTCCTCTTCTGTAAAATGGGAATAATTAGAACCCACTTCATCAGTGTGTTGTAAAGTTTAAAGGGCCAGGAGCAAAACAGGACCCCAGTGCCCTTGACTTTGCTTCCTGTCCTTGAGCCTATAGGCACCAACATGGGGCTGGGGTCCAAGGATGGCGGCAGCCAGCAAGGGCAAGGAGGGAAATGGGGCCCTATATTGACCAAAGAGAAAGAGTTGGGAATGGCCCCAGGTGTTAGAAATGGGAACATTGACAGCTACGGGGAAGAGAGGGGAAGGGCTGGGGCTCTGGATGGAGACAAAGGTCTGTTTGCATAAGTCGGCCCCAGCATCAGGGTCTGATAAGCTGACGGCAAGATCAATGCTGAGCCCACGGGGGAGGCTGGAACTACGGGACATCTCCAGCCTCCACTCAGGCTTGATCCCGTCACCTGGCCTCCAGCCAAGCTTACTGCTGGATCTGAAGGCCCCAGTGAAGAGAGAGGAGGGTTTTGCAGGGAGGGGAAGGGGGTAAGTGCTGTGTGCCACATCCCCGTTCCCACTTCTGCCCATGATAGATGGGAACGTGACCTTCCAAACTTGGCCACTTTCATCACCACCTAGCCCTGCTCTCTGAGCAGCTATTAGCTGAGGACCTACGTGACTCTGGAAGCACAGGAGCTTGGCCGTGGCCAGAGAAAGAAGTCAAGTCACCTTTTAGCTCCACCCAGGTGTGCATCACCACTCCCTCCCTTGGCAGCCACACTCTGCTGGGTCCGCTGTGTCACAGCGGCCAGTCTCTCCTACCACTCAGCAGACAGCAGGTATGATGGCTGAGACATCACCAGACACAAATCCCTAACCCCTGGCTGACGCCAGGGACCAGAGGACTCCTTAAAGGAACAATCGCCAGCATGGCCACTGAATGGCTGAAAACCCCGAGGCTGCTCTCTCCAACCCCAAGGATGCGGCCTTGGGACAGCAGCCTTGCCTCTGGGCCTGGGACCCCGGGAACCTCAGAGTCACATCGCTTCTATATAGACACCTGTATAGCCCTATGGGCTTACAAAGCGTGTCCACATTTCCAATCTCATTAAATCCTCACAACAACCCTGATAAGTGGCCAGGGCAATAATGGTCCTCCGCTTTGCCCAAACTGTGAAGCTGAAGCTCAGAGAGGCTTAGCAACTTGCACAAGGTCACACAGCCAGGAAGTACCAGAAGTGAGACAGAAACCGGGGCTTCAGCCTCGAGGAACATGCTCTCTCCTCTCTGCCTCAGCTGCACCTTTCAAGGAGTGAGCTCCCCGTCAGTTGGAGGGGCAAGCTGAAGCTGTGGAGGGGCCTTCTCGGGAGGCGGCACTTGGGGACGGCTCAAAGGCCTGGGTCAATTCGTACGCAGATTTGTCATGACTCCTCTTGAGAAGAAATCACAGTTTGTTCTTTGAACAGCATCAGCCACAGACCTACAACATTAGCCACTTTTCCTTCCCCATCACAAGGAGGGAAAAACACCCCAAATCGGGCAAAGGCCTCTTTCATTTCTCCCTTGACTTAAGCAGCAGAAAGAGCCCCGTGCTCAGGGCCAAGCCTTCATGTAGCAGATTCCCGGCTCTGCCACGCAAGTCGTGTGGCTTTGGATAAAGCAGCTCAGCTCTGTAACTGGGTCACCTGTAAAATGGGAATGATGCCACCACCACTACCCCCATCTCAACATGCTTCAGACCTGGGGCTTTAGATTCCCACTTTTTTCTCTCAGCCCCTCCTGGAAAAGAGAAGGCCCACTGGGGATCCCTGCTCCAGCCTTCCTGATTCCCCAACCTCCAGCTCCCAGCCTCAGCTCAAACTCAGTTTACCAGGAGCCAAATAAGGAGCTCAGTTCAACAGGAAAACAGCACAAGCAACTGTCTGACCAAACTGGCTTGTCAGTCACTCTGCCCAGACAGGGCCCAGGAGAATCACCTGATCTGCACGCAGGAAAGAATGATTGGTAAGCTTTGAGGCCAGGAGGGAAAACACCCAGTAAAGACTGAACATGGAGAGAATGCCTCTGTCCAGGTTTCCATAGCAATCCCGGGAGAAGCAGGAAGAGCACGTGCAGGCAGAATTCAGAGATGGCATCCGGCAATCACCTCGTTCCGCCGTGGGTCATACAGCACCCCCATCGCTCGGGGAACCAGCTCCCACTCCAAAGCCCCCAGTCCTCAGACCCTGAATCCGAGCAAACATCCCACTCGGAATCCCTCACACCCTCTCTGCAGGGTCTGCGACAGTTTGGGAGAGGAATCTTAAAATCTTATTTATACTTTACATCGGAAAATATAGACAGAGAATTGCCTCATCACGTCACTATTCTTTCTTTTTTTTAAATTAATTTTTCTTGGAGTATGGTTGCTTTACAATGTTGTGTTAGCCTCCACTGCACAGCAGAATGAATCAGCCATACACACACAGAGATCCCCTCCCTTCTGGACTTCCCTCCCATTTAGGTCACCACCATGCATTAGGTAGAGTGTTGTAAGAGTTCAAGAATATGATGCAATGTTTAATAAATGTGACCATAATTATTTTTCCTCAAATTTGCACAGCATTTCACGGTTTGCAAAGAGCTGTACCTCCGTTATCTCAGGGAAATCTCGCACTGAACCGTAATCACCCCTATGTGGCTGTGAGGGAACGGGGGGCTTAGAGATGAGTGATTTCCCCAAGGTCCTGCCACTAACGGCACGGTGGGACTTAAAGCAATGATGTGGGACGCTTAGTCAAGTTTTTTCCAAACTGTCATTTAGAAATTGGGGGAAATTTTAATTCTGAAGGAGCAAACGTGAAATATTTTATTAAGGAGAGTGGAAGAAATAACCAGAAAACCAGTATGTTTGACGAAGGACGACTGTACATATGATCAAGGGCAGATACAGCCCAACAGAAATCCTCCCTCACAGGTTCTGCTGGGCTGAACCCAAAGTGAGAAGAAGCATGTGGGGAAAAGGCAGACAATAAAACAATTAAAGTAACAGCTGCCTTTTCTCAAGCTTTTCTCTAGGTTGGCCACTGTTCAGAGGGTTTACATTGGAAAATCTAATGTAATCTTCCAATCTCACAAGACAGGTGTTTCTATCAGTTAGGATGTTTTAGGTTGCAAGTAATAATATTTTGTTTAAAAAAAAACAAACAAACTGGTTTCAACACTAAAGGAGCCTGCCAGCCAAGACGGCACTTAAAGTTCATGCTGTGAGCTCTCCCTCTGATCCCAACACATGGCACTCGTAGATAAAGTATAAATAGTGAGAACTAAAGAGGCAGAGCCACTTTCAAAAGCAAGATACGTATCTTTCTGGACTAGATATGGTAGAAAAGAACAAAGAGAAAAGGCTGGTGAAGTTGCAGATCTGCTGGGATTGGGGCCAAGAGGCAGGCAGAGGTGGCCAGGAGATCTATCTCACTGGGTACGAGGGACAAAAATGTTTACCACCCAAGGAATCTAACTCAGAGAAGTAACAAAGATTTTACTTTAACGAGAAGAAAAGAGAAATCAAGAGGAAAAAGTGTCATGCAAGAAACAAGGTGAACTTGGAAATTGGTAAAATATGTTCATAAATTTAATTAATTGGTAAATAATGCTATTTAATTACAATATAATTACTAAACACACTCCTGAACAACATGAATTAAAAAGAAATTCACAGTATAAATTTATGAAACATTTAGAAGCAAATCACACTCACTATACTTCATGTAAAATTTGTGGGACATGATTAAAGTCATACCTGAAGGAAAAATCTAGCTTTCAATGTATTTATTAAAAACCAAGAGGGGCTTTCCTGGTGGCGCAGTGGTTGAGAGTCCTCCTGCTGATGCAGGGGACACGGGTTCGTGCCCCGGTCCGGGAAGATCCCACATGCCGCGGAGCGGCTGGGCCCGTGAGCCATGGCCGCTGGGCCTGCGCGTCCGGAGCCTGTGCTCCGCAACAGGAGAGGCCACAACAGTGAGAGGCCCACGTACCGCAAAAAAAAAAAAAAAGATACAAGAAAGATTTGAAATCATTAAAAACAAAAAAAAGCTATGTACAACGTCAAGACAATGATGACATGGACAATTTTCTATAAAAAGAGAAATTACAAAACTGACCAAAAAGAAATAGAAAACCTGAATAAACAATAACATTTTTAAAATATAATAAAACCCTCAAGAGATAGGTAATTTCTATTGTACACAAACCCCTTCAGAGAACTGGGGGATGGGGAGGGGGGACTGACCTTCTCATTTCATAAGGCTTGTGTGATCTTACTACCAAAACTGGACAAAAATATCACAATTCAAATTTAGTTGTTAATATGGATTTTTTTAAATCCTAAATAAAATAGGGACAATTCCATTCCAGCTGTATATAAAATATAATATGACCAAAGAGAGCTATCCCAGGAAGGCAAAGGCAGCTCGGTATTAGGAAATCTGTTGATATAATTCAACATATTAGCAGATTAAGGAGAAAATGTTATACGATCATACCAAAAGATGCACAAAAAGCATTCAATAACATTCAACACCCATCTGAGATTTTAAAAAAGGAAGAAAAGTCTTAGCAAAATTCAAATGGAATATAATTTCCACAACCTTATTTTTTTGTTGTTGTTTTTGTTTGTTTGCGGTACGCGGGCCTCTCACTGTTGCGGCCTCTCCCGTTGCGGAGCAACAGGCTGCGGACGCGCAGGCTGAGCGTCCATGGCTCACGGGCACAGCCGCTCCGCGGCATGTGGGATCTTCCCGGACCGGGGCACGAACCCGTGTCCCCTGCATCGGCAGGCGGACTCTCAACCACTGCGCCACCAGGGAAGTCCTCCACAACCTTATTAAACGTACATACCAAAAACTTCCAGTAAACTTTATACTCTATGATGAAATTTGAGGTTCCTTCCCAATGAAATCAGGAAAAGGATAAGGGTGCCTGCTATTGGCAGCACTATTCAAAATTGTACTGGAAGTCTAGCTAATGCTGGAGAGACAGAGATAGAGACAGGGATAGAGAGACGGAACTAGAATGGAAGCTATGAACATAAATTTGTCATTATTTGCAAATGATATGCTTATCTGCACAGCGAAATACTCCATAAATGCTCACTGAGTGAGTGAGTGAGTGAGTGAAGGAATGAATGAATGCAGTTTGGTTCCCCCGGATCAGAGAGAAACAGGAAACCTTCCAGATCCCTGGAAAGTCAGAGCCTTGGGAGGCCAGCTGCCCTGCTCATTAGATCACATAGCTCTGCCCCTCCGAAATCAGGAAAAGCCTCTCGATCGTAGCTATTTTGCATTAATTTTGCTTTCCAAATATTGCATTGAAATATCATTTATCTCGGTTACCGAGTTTTTCGGTGCCCCCTTAAATTCTGGGAGTGTCTCACTCCCCTCACCCTGGTCCCTGCAGAGGCTGACGGGTCCTCACGCATTGACGCTGCTCCACCACCCAACCAGTGGATATTAAGCTTTGGGGCTGAGAGGTACCAGATCTATTAAGGGATCCCCTGCTTCAGTGCCTCCCACACACGTGTCAGTGCTGTCATTCAGCCATTCAGACGTGCCAAGACAAGGCTGACAGCCTTCCTGTCTGAGTCTGAGGAGGTGGGGGGTGGAGTTGTGCCTGGGAGCCAATTTCACACCAAATGCAAGGGGGCTGGTTTCTTTCTCCAGCTGGGGCAGACGCTTTTGTCTGTTCAGCTGAGCAGCCTTCTCCAAAGGACCCAGCTCTCTCCTGGGGACCACAGCCCACAGGACTACCATCCTACCACCTTCTGAAAAACAGCTGCATTCACACAGACCCACAGAGCACCCGACTCTCCTACATCCCCTCCAATCTTAGCCCAGGAAACTGACATTCCTGGAGCCCTTACTTATGCTAAAGAGGCAGGCAGCAGATCTTGAGACTCGAGCAGCCTCCGTTCAAACTCCGGCTCTGCCGCTGACTAGCTGTGTGACCTTGGCAACCAGACGCTGAACTTTTCGGAGCTTCCGTTTCCTCATCTGGGAAAAGGAGATCCGAACACCCGCTTCCAGGGTTCGTGAAAGGATTAAATGGAGATAATGCCCATAAAGTGCTTGGCCACGTGCTGTTTGCTGTGAATGGTGGCTCTTGCCAGCAACAAATATGTCATCAACGGTGTTAAATAAAGATGCAAGCCCTATGATGTGGGAGGGAAACAAGAGGGGCCGTTGTTTTGCTGAGGAGGGTTTTATGGAAGAGGCAGCACCGGAACAGGGTCTGGGAAAATGAGAGGACCCGGCAGGCAGAGGGGGGCCGGAAAGGACACAGTAGGCTGAGGGAGCACGTGAGCCTGTTTGGACCTCAGAGGGCAGAGTGGAGCACGGTAAAGTGGAGGGACACTGGTGAGTGGTTAGACCAGTGGCTGAGGGTCAAGTGAGGGGCTTACAAAGCCATGCCAAGGAGCTGGAGGTGCAGCGGGCAGCCAATGCCGTTCTGGAGAAATACGGTGCCGGGAGATGACCTGGTGGCCACTTGGAGGGCTGTCTAGATGGGAGCCTCTCTTACTTCCCAGACACACCTCTCTTCCTCCTTAGATCGTGAGCTCCCGGAAGGCAGACACTGGTCAGATCCATCTCATGGTCCCCACTGCCCAGCATGTGACCCCACTCAGTGCTCAGCGAATGAATGGAGACCGGCTTCCAGAAGGCCTAAAGCACCTCTCCCCTGATCCCTCGCTCCCCACGAGAATGGATCCAAATCGAATGCAAGATGGAAGAAAGTTCACTCGCTAAGGGGGAGGAGGCATGGTCTGGTTAATTGGATTTCAGAACACCAATGGGCCTGATATTTCTTTTTTTTTTTTTTTTTTTTGCGGTACGCGGGCCTCTCACTGCTGTGGCCTCTCCCGTTGCGGAGCACAGGCTCCGGACGCGCGGGCCCAGAGGCCACGGCTCACGGGCCCAGCCGCCCTGCGGTACACAGGACCCTCCCGGACCGGGGCACGAACCCGCGTCCCCTGCATCGGCAGGCGGACTCTCAACCACTGCGCCACCAGGGAAGCCTGGTCTGATATTCCCTGAGGCAGGATTTTCAACATTGAGAAAGCTTGAGAAGCTTCTCTTTCCTGTTGGCCAGCGTGGTTCTGCTCGTGAAGCCCTCTCTCCCGCACAGCAGTGTGATGGTTCACTTTATGTGGCAGCTTGGCTGGGCCAGGGGTGCCTAGATATTTGGTCAAACATCCTTCTGCATGTCTCTGTGGCATTTTTGGATGAGATGAACATTTACATCAGCAGACTGAGTCAAGCAGGTAATCCTCCCCACGTGGGTGCGTCTCGTCCGGTCAGTTGGGCCTGAATAGAACAAAAGGCTGACCCTCCCCCGAGGAAGAGAGAACTCCTCCTAGCTGACTGCCTTCAGACTCAAACTGAAACATTGGTTCTTCCTGGGTCTCAGGCCTTCAGACCCAGACTGGAACTAACCCACCAGGCTCCCTGGGCTCCCCAGCTAGGTGACTCACCCTGCAGATTGCGGGACTTGTCAGCCTCCGTCCATAATCACGTGAGCCAATTCCTTATAGTAATGTTAGGAAGTGTGTGCATGAGTGTGTGTGTACTGTATATATAGACCACTGTGTGTGCATATGTATATATAAAGTATACATACTATATATGTATGTGTATATATATACTACTGGTTCTGTTTCTCTGGAGAACCCTAATGAATATGGGCAGTCAGGCCAGGGCCACTGCCCGGGACTAGAAGGGTGGGGGAGGACAGCCTGGGACACTTATGCCCTTGGACTTAGAGGAAATCTTCTCTTTCTCTTAACTCTCCAGACCCACTCTCCCTGATGTTGGCTCTTCCTTGCATGGTAGCAATAAGATTTTAAGATTTGGGTTTGAGAATTAAGGGGTGAAACAGTGTGACCCTCCTGGGTCTGAGGCTGTTCAGACATAAGTAGCTTAGAAGAAAGAAAACCGCCCATGGGGTGCAACCAGTTCACCTGAAATCTGCATCGAGGTTTGGGTACCAAAACCTCGGCTACTTAAAAGTGGGTTAGGGCTTCCCTGGTGACGCAGTGGTTGAGAGTCCGCCTGCCGATGCAGGGGACGCGGGTTCGTGCCCCGGTCCGGGAAGATCCCACATGCCGCAGAGCGGCTGGGCCTGTGAGCCATGGCCGCTGAGCCTGCGCGTCCGGAGCCTGTGCTCCGCAACGGGAGAGGCCACAACAGTGAGAGGCCCGCGTACCGCAAAAAAAAAAAAAAAAGTGGGTTAGTTTGCCTCAGTGGCAGAGGTGTATCCTAAATAGTGCAGCGGTCTCTCATCTGACATGCGCCTCATGCAATGTGACTTCAGTAGACCTCCTGCTGACAGGCAGGATCTACGCTTCCCTCCCTTTGAAACGGATCAGGTTTAGGGACAGCTCCAACCCATAGAGTTCAGTGGAAGTGACGCCGTGTGACTTCTGAGGCTGGGTCATAGGAAGGATAGAGCTTCCACCTAGTTAGCACTGTTTGGGGAACGTTCACTCTGGAGAAGTCAGCCATCGTGTTGTCAGGAAGCTCAAACTAGCCCACAGGGAGAGGAACTGAGTCCCCCAGCCAATGGCCAGCAGCATGTGAATGAATGAGCCTTTGGAATTGTTGCACTTTATTTATTTATTTAGGCTGTGCTGGGTCTTCCTTGGGATGTGTGGGCTCTCTAGTTGCAGTACATGGGATCTTAGTTCCCTGACCAGGGATCGAACCCCCGCCCCCTGCATGGGGAGTGCAGGGTGGTAAGCACTGGACACCAGCAAAGTCCCGACCTTGGGAATCTTAAGGACGGGATGATGTCCCTGGGTCCTCTGATCATGGTACCATCTTGTGGCATTCCAATCTCACCATCTTTGCATCATGGAGAAGAGGAGGTGACAGGAGAAAGGAAGGACAGGAGCTGACAGGATCGCAGCCCAAAACAGCTGTGGATGGAAGAGACTATCCTTTGCCTTCCTAAAGGGTACTCACCCACGCTTGTGTGACAAATGAGTCTCTGACTGCCCTAATGACAAGGTCAGCTTGGTCAGACAGCAGCACCGGGATTGTCGGGAAGATCTTTGCGTTCTGATGACCGTCCTCCAGTGGCAAAGCCAAGCAGGCCTGAGAGTGCTGGCAGCCTGGTCCAGGACCCTCAGCTGGAGCTCTGCGCGCAGAGCAGGCAATGCCAAGCCCAGAGCCCATTAGGGAAAGAACACGATTGCTGGAGGCCCAGAGTGAGGGTCAGGACAAGAGGATTACAATGGGCTGGAAGTCGAGCCACCCAGAGACATGCGTCACAGGCAAGTGGCAGGTACAGGAGCACAGGGTCTCAGAGGAGTGGGCTTTGCGGGCTGCAGGCAGTGCCTCTGCGCCCCCTCCAGCAGCCCCGCTTTGCCTGGCCCACATGGCCATGGCGGTGAAGAAACACCTGCCACGGGCAAGCGGCAAGGGCCCGTGTTACCCACATCACCACTAGGTGTGACACAGGGCTCAAGGAGCACCAGGGGTGGGGTTCTAATTCACACTCAATGAGGAGGAAAGTGACACGATCATGTTGGTTGGCTGAACCAACCCTTCCTGTCCCCTCTCAGCCCTTTCGGGGCCCCTCCCCGCAGAAGCATCTCACCCACTCATGACTTGGCCCCTGCGAGGGGACCAGCTGGCCAAGGTCATGCTTCACTGAAGCCTCCCAGCTCAGCCCCCGACTTAGACACTGGAGCCAACATTGGCCCATCTGACTATCTTCACAGTCAAGCAAAAGCAGTCCTGGCCCTTGCAGCCCTGAAGCCGATACCCTCCTGCTTGGCAAAGCAGGCGGGGTCCACGGAAGCGTTGGCAGGTGCCGACAAGCAGCCCGGAAGCCAACGCATCGAGAGGATTCAGGGCGCCTGCTCACAAGGCCACAGTGTAGATGTGCTTCTATGAGCCCCTGCCTCTCCCCTGATGAATGGTACTCAGCTGGCCCATGGGGGCGGGGCGGGGGGCACTCGCTCATCCCAGAGCTCTCCACTGGTGGAAGTTCTTCATGCTTTCTCCTTCCCAGCCCCTCCACGCTTTGTCATGCCCACCACGGTCACTAACACGGAGTGCCCCCCAAAACACTTGTTTAGATGCCCCTTAATCTGAGTCATTCCATTTACTCTTTTAGAAGCCCGGCTCCCAGAATGGCCCAGCCCCAGGTTCTGGATTGATAATATAGGCAGAGCGTGGGCACAGCAGGTCCATTCCACGCAACCCTGGTCCTGGTGTGGGATGGGTGTAGGAACCCACCTGCACACTGCCGACAGCCAGTGCTGGAACCCACCAGGCCCAGGGATAGCTGTGTCCCCCAGTGAAGTCCCCACCCCAGCCTCACATCATGTCTTAGTGTCAGAAAAGGTATGGGGCTACCATCACCTTGGCTCAACTGGAACTACAGTTCTCAGAATTCCCTTTCCTGCATGCTTCCAAGTTCAGGGTGGCCTCAGGGAAATAGGCATGAGATTTGGGAGGCAGAAAGACTCCAGGCAGGGTTGCCGCTCTCACACAGCCTCTCTCAGCTGCTGGCTCACTTGCCAATGTGGCGGAACACCTGGCTTACCTCTTCCAGCTCCTCCTGGGTCTCTTCCTTTTCTCTTTCCATGTCTTGGGCCAGGTGTCTGCTCAACTCGGCAATAAAAGATGCCAGCTTCTTCTCCAGGTCACCTGTGTCATCGAGATTGGAGGCCGCGCGAAACAGACACGGTCAACAGTGCGCTGCTAAGTGTCTGACAACCAGCTCTCCAGGCGCAGGTCCAATGTGAATCTTGGTTGATCTTGTTTACTATAACAAGTAAGACAAAAGTGAAACAATGAAGATGTGTGAAGAATTTCACCTGTTCGTCAGTGTTGTAAGCTACTTCTTTGCTAAGCTGAAAGTTGTTTGGGGGACTTCCCTGGCGGTCCAGTGGTTAAGACTCCACGCTTCCAAAGCAAGGGGTGCGGGTTCAATCCGTGGTCAGGGGACTAAGGATGCCACATGCCATGCAGCGTGGCCAAAAAAAAAAAAAAAAAAAAAAGTAGTTTTGAATACCAAAAGAGTATTTCTTTTATCCACAGTATAACTGCTTCAAATATTAGACATTTTTAAGTTTAATTTACTTTAACATTCTGTCCATCACCTTCTTGTGTCTAGACAACTAACAAAATAATTAATCAAGGCCTGATTTGAGCATTTGTGGATTTCAGTGGTACAAAGACTCCCACAGGGGCTAATTTCAAGCTACTAACATGACATCCCTGAACGTGAAGCTGGGAAGAGGGGTGCGGTAGCATACCACTATATAGTATTTCCACCACAGAGATAAAGTCGATATAAATGACCCCAAGGGCATAGGTAATAAGACATAGCAGAATAATTAAGAAGTAACAAGTTGTTTTAAATGTAATTTATTTAATTGTAAGTTTATATAATTTAATTTTTATAATGGCTGTGTTTAACAGCTGGATCACAGAATTCTTAAAAACTTAGTAATCAGCTCTCACAAGACAGTTTCAGCCAGCTTTGGCACATCCCTAGTTCCACTTGTCTTCATGGTTTCCAGCTTGCCTTTGCTTTCCCGAAGTTCACATCCAGCTTTCCTTTCCACCAGTCGGCTCTGCTGAATTCAAGTGACTTCAGACCCAATGCCAGACACAGAAGCAACAACCTTACATGGAGGTCTTAGGACTGTTTATTGCTTCAGACTCCTTACTGCTTTATCCCAACTGAGTCACACCCGTTTGATTTTTTACTCCCTACCACCTCTGGTTTCTTTTTGGCCGCGCTATGCGTCTTGTGCGAATCTTAGTTCTCCAACCAGGAATCGAACCCATGCACCCTTCAGTGGAAGCCCGGAGTCTTAACCCCTGGACCGCCAGGGCAGTCCCTTACATGGAGGTCTTAACTGGTTCCCACACCTGCATAAAGGCTACCTCCTATCATATAACCCTTATTCTAGAAAACCCAACATGTTTCTGCTTCTATGATTGAGCCCTGATTGATACAGAAATGAGAATTCATGAGGCCAAACAGGATGCTGGCCACCCCTGAAGCAACCTCCAGGGATCTGCGACCATTTCTCAGTACTGCAAGGAGGTACCCATCTTCCAAGCTGCTCCTAGATCAGACACACCCACACATCCACAAGAATGCGCGTACTCTCCCTACAGGCATGGGATGGAAAGATGCAGAATCAGGCCTTGGGCCGTTATCCCCAGCCCGGCAGAGCAACCAAGGCATTAGGGACAGGATGATTAAGACGAGCCCTGAGGGGCCATCCCAGCAGCAGAGTCGACCAGGCCTCAGGTGGTTGGGCCTCAGGGAACCCCTGGGGTCTCCCAGGATGTGTGGGGGACACAGGCATGAATTCTTGTAGCAACTAATCAGGGTGGAAGGGCTCTCCTTGTTTAGCACTTGTTCACTCATTCATTTGTTCATTCATTCACACACTGCCTGTTTGGTGCCAAGCTTTGGGCTGAACCCTGGGGGCACAGTGGTAAAAACAGATGCTTTTCCTAAATACAGTGTGGTACCCTGGAATGGATTCTGGGACAGAAAAGTGGCATTAGCAGAAAAAGTGATGAAATCCAAATGAAGTCTATAGTTCAGTTAATAGCATTGTACCTATGTCAGTGTCTTAGTTTTGCCAAAAGTACCTAGTTATGTAATATGCTAGCATCAGAGGAAGTGGGTGAAGGGGATACAGTAGGTGTGCTATCTCTACAACTTTCATGTAAACCTAGAATTACTCCAAAATAAGTTATATTTTAAATGTGAAAAAAAAATAGACAACCCCTCCACCCTCCCACCAAGGCCAGGGACAAACAGATGGAAAACAGGCCAGACTAAGGCAAGGCTTCCCTTCTAGGAAGGCGGCGGAGGACTCAGCTAACTTAGAGCAGAAACCAAGCCCAGAGCTTGAATGAAGACTCGGGCACCGGGCTCGGGAACCGGTCAGAGGAGGAAAATGGAGACTTGAAGGGTCAGAGCCTCTTCTTGGTTTCTGGTAAGTGCACCGGGATACCTGGTGAGGCAGAACTGAAATATTTCTAGGGAGTGAAATTTAAACGTTGCAGTTACTTCTTCAAGTAGGCGAATTGTTCTGGGAAAATCCCCCTGGTCCCTGTATAAAACCCATTGCCTTTCAAGAGAGAGTTGCAACCGGACATTTTTCTGGCTAACATATTGGCTGCGCCTGCCAACACTCCTTGGCAAGTAGAAGGTGTCTTGGAGCTTGGCTCCTGGGGTAGCTTCTCAGCAGATATGCCAACGTTGTGCTCTTCCATTGTGAAGTGCAAACCTATTGGAATCTCTGAGAGATTTTGAAGCTGCTGAGATCAATCATCAGGAAGTGACACTGCGGGGCTGAGAGCCACCCTAAGGGGATGGAGCAGCCTGGAGAGGCGACCCAAGCTAATGTAGGAGAGTGTTGGTCTGGGCACCGTGTTTGTCTGAAGCTAAGAGAATCCCCACTGCCAGCCCACCGTGTGACAAGGATGTGGCTGAGAACACAAGGGCAAACCAGAGAACGGTTGGCTCAGGAGTCCCACTGTGGAGCGCCTAGAACCCAGAGGAACGTGAAGGAAGGAGGACCAACATCCTCGAGAATGGCTTGATCAGTGCGGGGATCTGAACCAGCAAGTGGAGCATCGCTAGCAAGGACAGGAGAACACTGCCTTGTGCTGGACCAATTCCCGACAACCGCCCTGTGTTGCAACAGCAGCAACGGCAGCTGAAACCAGCCTGTCTGCTGGTGGACTGATTGCATTTCCCAGTTCTACCAGCACAAGCATACAGAAACTGGACTGACCATTTTGGACAGAGTGTACCCTGAGATTTCTATTATAATCCAAAAGCCCTGAGATATTTGCTAAGATTTTTTTAGATATGTCAAGCGGCGGGCTAAACCCATTTTTAGTTAAAAGTATGAAATGTGACCAAATTCCCACCCACACTTATGAAGCTGAGCATCTCAGTTGTAGAGACTCATCTCAACTCACTTCCTTGATTAGTCTCTGCTAGGTCCAACGTCTTCACCTATCCCAGAAGGGCTGGCTTCAAGTTTTGAACCCAAGACTTTGAAAGCATATTTGTTTTCTTCAAAATAGAAACAAGGGCCATCAGTTGATGACTGTGGCTTAGAGGTGGAAGGTGAGGCTGCAGATCAAGGAAGGTGGAGGAAGGGCTCCAGTGTTTGCAGAATCCTCAGGCTGGGTCCTTGTTGCCATGGAGAGGTGCCTCCTGGACTTTCAGAAGCATCTTTCTCAGGCACAGCTCTGCTCTTTCCAGACAAATAAGGCAGCAGACACCTGGTCTTCTTAACCTCTGCTGCCCAGAAGTGTCAGTGAAAGTCACAGATTCTGAAGGTAATTGGTCTGAAACAGCACAGAGCAGATGGTGGCCTCCCTGAGGCAAGGAACTCCAAACCTTCTTCCTCCAAGTGCCCTCTGGTCTGTCCAAGGTCAGCCTCTTGGACATCCCAGAATGGATCTGCCAACTCAAGCCCTGCCATCTGCCTGCGTCTCAGTTAATCCATCAGGACCACAGGGCTGCAGGGACATCAGCCACCGCTTATCCTCCAAGATAGGGATGGAGGAAGGACACAAGGAAAGAGACAAGAACTTTGGAGTCAAACAGACCTGAATTCATTTCCCAACTCTCTCTCTCACTAGCTCAGTGACTTTGGGCAGGACACATAACTCCTCAAGGGCCTCAGTTTCCTCATACCTAAAATGGGACAGTAATAGTAACTACCTCATTAAAATGTTAAGGATTACATACGAAAATGCACATAAAGTGCATTTAGCAGAATCTGGCCTTAGAAAGCACTCAAAAACTGCGAGCCATTGGATGTGTACAACACTTAGTTTCCAAATTCTCTCATCCCATTTTCTGCTTGATCTTCACAGCGATTCTATGAGGAAGCTGAGTATATATTTTGCCCCCAGTTTTAGATGGGGAAACTGATCAGTCCTGTGCCTGAGATCACACAGAGTTAGTGATGGGGCCAGGACTGAAATCTACCCATGGCCGCTTTAAATTATGTGATCATGTTTCCCCTTCTCAGGGCACTTCTTCCCTCCCCGCAAGCCCTGAGCCCTCCCTCCACCCATCACCGGCTGAAAGGGATCAAGAGAGATGAAATCCCAAGGCACTCATCATTTAATTCATTTTAGGTGATATGAAAGAAAGCCGCTTTGAGGGATAAAGTGGCAGAGCTTTTTGCCACCATTTCCCTTGAGAAAGGTTTCCATAGAGAAAGCTCCTCTGTTTCCGAAAGGCCTGCCCCCAGCTCCCACACCGGGGAGCTGCTGTGCACCACTAGAGCAAGAGAAATAAATCCGCTTCCAGTCTGCTTCTCCGCAGCGGAGACCAGGAAGGACCTGCTGCCGCAGCCCCCCTTGGAGGCTGTATGAGAATGTACAAGGCAGGATTAAGTGTGTCTGTGGGAAGGAGGTAGAAAGGCAGCTGCTCTCATGGTCAAAGGGGGTCTTGTGTGTGCTCTAGGGAAGCTAGTGCCACTAAGGGAAGTTCCTCTACCTGCACCAGCAGCTGGAGAGTCCCTGCTGAGGGGCTGCTCAAGGTAAACCACTGCCAGCCATCTCTGTTCCCCAACGAGGAATGGAGGCCTGGACCTACCGCTCTGGTCAGTTCCGTGGAGAGCTGCCTACTCCTGGGTCTATAGGAGGGCAGCTACGCTCTCAGTCTGGCAGAAGGAAGGAAAGAGACAGAGGTAGAGTTAGAGAAAGAAAAAAACCGAGTGAAAGGCGAAGAAACAGAGAGAGTTAGAAAGAAAAAACAAAAGGCAGTGAGGGACAGAGACAGACAGACAAACAGAGGTAGAGTATGAGTCATAAAGATAGACCAAGAGACATACACAGGGAAAGAGAGACAGAGGTAGACACTGAGAGAGACCAAGATTAAGACTGGGAGAGATAGCAGGACTTCCCTGGCAGTCCAGTGGTTTAAGACTCTGCGCTTCCACTGTAGGGGGCGTGGGTTCAATCCCTGGTCGGGGAACTAAGATCCCGCGTGCCACGTGTGGCCAAAAAAACCCCAACAAACTGGGAGAGATGGAGATGGAGGTGAGGGTGGGGATGGAGGTGAGGGTGGGGATGGAGGTGGAGGTGGAGATGGAGATGTGGGGGGCAGGTCACACAGAGTGAGGACTTGGATAGAATTTTAAATCTTAGGTTTAAGCCCCAGTTCTTAATTAAACATCACAAATAAGAGCTAGCATTTATTGAGGACTTAAACTATGGGCCAGGCACTAAGTTAAGCACTTCCATGCATCACAGCCTTTGATCTTCACAACAATAAGATGAGTACTGAAATTGTCCCAGCTTTTCAGATGAGGAAACAAACCACACCAACTGGGATTCCACGTTCAAGGACAGTCCCATGTCAACACTCTGCGATGGAACTAGGGTCTTGTCTCATGAGAGCCATGCATGGTTTTTGACTACTACCATTGAAAATGCCTTCTACATCCTTAATGTATCTATGAAGCAGCTGGCTTACAGAAAAGTCAGGTTCATCTTCCCCTACTCTACTTAGCTAAACAAGTCCTAAACACACCAAGATTGTTCCTGCCTCAGGACCTTTGCACTTGCTATTCTTCTTGCCTAGAACTCCGTTCCCCAGGGCTTCATTAACAAAACTCCTTCATAGCATTTCATATTGTTTCAGTAACACCACTCAAAATTCCAGTATCACTACTTCGCTCTTTGAGTACCTGTGCACAATCATTCTATATCCCCTCACCAGGATTATCTTATTTGTTTATTGTTTTCTGTGTCTCCCATTAGAAGGTGGAGACTCTGTTCATATTTGTGTTTCTAGCTCCTAGAGGAAGACAATTAATATTGTTGGGGGCTTCCCTGGTGGCGCAGTGGTTGAGAGTCCGCCTGCCGATGCAGGGGACGCGGGTTCGTGCCCCGGTCCGGGAAGATCCCACATGCCGCGGAGCGGCTGGGCCCGTGAACCATGGCCGCTGAGCCTGCGCGTCTGGAGCCTGTGCTCTGCAACGGGAGAGGCCACAGCAGTGAGAGGCCCGTGTACCGCCAAAAAAAAAAAATTAATATCGTTGGGGTTTTAGGGGTTTGGGGCAGAGGCGGGGCAGGGTTGGCCACGCTGCACAGCTTGAGGAAATCTCAGTTTCCTGACCGGGGATTGAACCCAGGCCTCTGCAGTGAAAGCACCAGTCCTAACCACTAGACCACCAGGGAACTCCAAATATTGTTTTAAGGAAAGTTGAATGAATGAACTGTTCTTTCTGAAACCAAAGACTATCGATCAGATGTTGCCTAGGAGCTAAGAGTTTTAAGCTAGAAGCTAAGCAAACGGTACTCCTGATTTCATCCAAGACCCATGCTGGAGGCCACATGGGGGATGAATGGGACCTTCTATAGATCTTCTATATTTTATTATAGAACGTGAACACTGGAAGGACCATCAGAAGTCACATGATGGAGAAATCACAACGTCTCCATCAAGCAGGCATCTCTAGTGGATGCTGTGGTGAATCCACTATATCCCACTAGTGATGTTGCACTGCCCAGCTCCCCCGCTTCAGGCCCAAGGCATTCATTTCCCCAGCTTCCAGGAATGTTGGCGGTTGATGACCCTCAGATGAGTTGTTCTCCTGGAATTGCCCTCAGCTGAAGAGAGCAGCCTTATACATGGTCACCCCTGCCTCCCCAGGGGATAACTACATCCAATGACTGGTCAGTGTAAGGTTCCCAATGGTCAACTCCCTTGCCTCGATCCAGGACAGTGCTAAAGGGCCATCCCTGCCCCAAGGCTCCCTACGGGATCAGCTGAAGCCTCATCACAGCTCATCACAGCTCAGCTCTTCTCTGTGCCCAGTCACACTTCCTTTGCCTCTCCCCCCAGATACTGATGACAAGGACACTCCCTCTAAACTTCCGACATTCATGAATTCATCTCAGAGTCATGTCCCAGGGTATCCGGCCCAAGGCACCACAGCTGCTCATGCATCCCATGCCATCTTTGGGCAGCAAGGAGAAAGCTCTTCCTCAGACTGACTAAAATATTCTTCCCTTTGGTGTCCTCCCACCAACAGGTACCAGGACCTTCTCTTAGGACCACACAAAACAAGTCAAATCCCTCTCCTCCCAAATAGCCTCTCAGATATTTGAAATTGGACATCATCATCGATTAACTAGACGAGAGCAATCCTTTCACAATGTATACATATATCAAATCATCACAATGTACATTTTAAGTATCTTACGATTTTATCTGTCAGTTGCATCTTAATAAAGCTGATAAAATGAAAGAAATTAGCCATCATTTTCCTGAAAGCCTCCCGCTACCCTCTCCAGGCTTATCGACCCCACTTCTTTCATCTGTTCTGCACTGAGCACCCACATCTTCCTGCCTGCTCTTACAAATTCCCCATACCCTCAGTGAAGTGTGTCAGCCACAAAAAGAGAAACTCTGTGCCGTGTCTGTGGAACACCCTTTCCCTCCCACCACAAGCACACAGCAATGCCACATTGATGCTAGAGGCCAGAACACCCCCGAGCTTGGATACACACGGAGTTTCTCCTCCATCTTCGTTCCTTCTTCTAAAACCTGAGTTATTTCCTTAGGAAAATGGCCAACGTAGGCAGACCACCTCCCAAGTTGTGTACAATCACTGATGATTCTTTCCATCAGAGACTTTTCTCTTTTGTTCTAAACTACAAATTTTGGCCAAAAAGCATCTGGCTTTTATGTCACCCCACAGGGGTAATAGCCAAGAATCTCACCATTAGCAAAGACAATTTTTTTTTTTCTATCTCTGGCTTTGGTTGAGTCTCAAATCTAATGGATATTGCACAGTTGGAGGGCTAACAACACACTGTAAAATAGGCTATTGTCTTTAAGAGGGAAAAAAAATCTCATATTAACGGGCAATACACATGTGACTGTGACTACAGTTTTTAAAAGATTATGAGCAAGCCAAATGTCTTCTGTTATTCATAAAGAAAAGATAATGTTTTGTCATCACCACAGGATGTGCCCCACATCAAGACGCGGTGTCTTTTATCTGGATGTGTGGAAGGGAAAGGCAGTGTGATGTATTTTGTCAGTGTTGTTAGCTCCTCTGGAGAGAATATTGAAACGCAGTTGACGATGGAGCATCCCTAATGCTGCAGAGAACTTCTTCTGAAGCGCTCATTTTCTCAGTGTTGTGCCGTCTAACTCGGGGGTCCGGGCTATACATCAGTACCACGGTAATGCGGTGATCAGCTCTAAGTGTCCCGCTTCAGCTAATACGACAGGCTTGGAGAGGCCCCGTCTCCAAGTAGATTTGGGGCTGGTACTTGCACCTGCTGAGCGGATGTCTATTTCAGAAGGCAGAACGTTGTCTGAAGGACACAACACTGTACACTAGGTGGCTGTCTATATGTTTGAAGATAAAGAGTTCATCATTTTTGCCACAGAGAAAAAGATGGCTGTACAGGTGGGATATGATGAATTCCCAATCAAAGCATACCTGTACTGGGAATTAAAACCACAGAAGGAGTCTGGGAATTATACACTTTAAGACACCCGCTCAGGCCATTACCCTCCTCTCCACGTTGTGGAGAGATGCACAAGTGTAGAATAAATCATTAATATGAACGTAGAGTTTGAACTCTGGTTGGATGCCATGGGTTCAGGACGGACCTGAGGACGAAGTAGTACATCATCAAGGGAGGAGGTTGTCAGATTTAAAAGCCTTGTGCTACGCAGGAGTGACATTCAAAATGGTTAACTAAGGAGTTCCCTGGTGACCTAGTGGTTAGGATTCTGGGCTTTCACTGCCACGGCCCGGGTTCAATCCCTGGTCAGGGAACTGAGATCCCACAAGCAGCGTGGTGCGGCCAAAAAAAAAAAAAAAAGTTAACTAGCGTGGCACAGGCACCAACCATTCAGAAGCAGCACTGACCTTAATAACCCATCCAGGTAAACAGGTACTGAGAGCCAGGCCTGCACATGTTCACACACAGCCTAGGTGAAGGGCAGTGAGCTCTGCTGGGCTATACAGCCTGGCTGCTTGGCACTCCTGGCACCTTTAGCCCATGTAAGTTGCGACTTTACTCTGAAGACCTATATTGGAGAAGTCTCTGGAAAAATCCCCCGGGATCTTCAGCTCCCCTGCACCTGCCACTCTTTAACAATGCTTTCTCCCTTTGGTGACCTGACCATCCCCAATTTACTGAGATGCCTATAATTAAGAGCAGACTGATGCAGCCTCATCGTGAGGCACCAGTCTAAATTTAGACCCCAAGCTCTGCTGGAGATGAAAGAGCATGTTTGGCTTTTAGTAATAGAATTTTAAAAGATGGGTCGATTCCATGTGCACGGTTACCCAGCCCCTGAATACCTGGCTGCTCTCGGTAAGAGCTACGACTGGATAGCCTGATACATCAGAAGTTGCATTCAGAAAGTAGTTACAGAAACTGGAAATAACCATTTATTTCCCTTTCACATAAAAGAAGCCCCAAGATGGGCAGTAGAAAGTTTTCCACAGTAATTAGGAGTTAAGATCTTCACTCTTTCTGCTCCACTATCCTTAGACCGTGACCTCCGCCCTCAAGGCCACTCATGACCCAGGATGTCTGCTGGAGCTTTGGCCACACATGAGTTCCAAGCAGAAATCAGGCAGAAGGAGAGGAAAGAGGGAGAAGTCACATGAACACTCTTTCCCTCCATTAACACACTGTCTCAGAAGCTCTACTCACCCACTTCTCTTCCCAATCAACTGGGTACCACTAACTGCCAGAAAGCTTAGTCCTTTAGTTAGTTCAGGCCCATTGCACATGGAATAGAATTGGGGTTCTGCTATGAAGGACAAAGAGGGGGATGGATATTGGGGAGGCAATAAGCAGTCCGTGGTTTGCCCCATGTGAGAAAGTTCCATGAGGAATTCCCTGGTGGTCCAATGCTTAGGACTCTAGGCTTTCACTGCCATGGGCCCGGGTTCAATCCCTGGTCAGGGAACTAAGATCCTGGGGCCAAAAAAAAAAAAAAAGTTCTGTGACTCTCTGGGGCCATCTAAAGTGATAAACGATCCCCACCACCACAATGCCTACCACTATTGTTGCCAAGCTGAGGCTCCTGGAAGAATCCCAGATCCTCCCATGAGCACACAAGGCACCCCAGTTCCTCCAGGGCCCACAGGCTGCCAGAAAGATGTCTACCCCTCTGCAGGGTGGTGAAAAGCTATAACCCTTTATTGCCTTTGAGCCTAGATCTTCCCTCCTCCCTCTCTCACCTCCTCCTCCTGGCACGAGGTGACACTAATGCTTGGGGACCTGAGCTTTCCACGGAAAGGTGAGAAGAAGTTACTGCTCTTCACTCCGCCTTGAAGGAGGGAAATTAGCCTTGAATCAAGCTAAGAAGACCTCAGGGAGATGACAACAAACCAGGGGTTGGGATGGGGGTCCATGCTAGGTGTCTAGACAAATGTCAGCATCATCTGGAAGTGGTGGCTACCATTTTCCATCCCAGGGAGCTCTCAGGATTTACACCAAGGAATGAGGGTGAACCCAGTGCACAGGTGGTGGTATTAGATGTCCTTCCTGGGGAAGCTGGGGACAGAGTCAGGAATGGTTCATGCCTTCAAAGAAATTACATCACAATGAATGTGTATTGATACCTAGGTCAAAATGTAAGAAAGGGGTCAGATGCTGACCTGGGAAGGAGGGGACCAGAGGAAGGAGGCATCCTCCTAGTTCACAGGCTCGGAG
The DNA here is from genome assembly GCF_003676395.1 of Aethalodelphis obliquidens. Lineage (NCBI taxonomy): Eukaryota > Metazoa > Chordata > Mammalia > Artiodactyla > Delphinidae > Aethalodelphis > Aethalodelphis obliquidens. The sequence continues at coordinate 9,441,482 of NW_020837982.1, forward strand.
AAGACTAATTCTTTTTGAGAATGAGGATGATTGGATGTGGAAGATGGGCCGCACCCTTTGCCATGTTAACGCAAGTGAGCCAAGGCTAGGAAAAGGAACACTGCTGGCCTTGTGTTTCGAATCTTGACCCTGTCCTCTCCCCTTCCTCTTCCTTTTCTCTCATCCCTGAATTTCCTCACTGCTTCCTAAGGAGGATGGGAGGAAGGCCTCCTCTAGGCTGACATGACAATCTTGGACTGATGGTTCTGCAGGCGAGGACTGCCTGGTGCCCCTCAACCGCGGCCTGGCCCACCCCTTGGATCCTGTCCACAAATCACTGGCACTCAACACAATGTTTTGGACACATCGATGGGCGAACAAAGAAGCAATTGAAAGGGGGCCACCAGAGCAGCTGAACTTGCTCTTTGAGGGATGTTCTCTATGCAAGGAAGCACCTAGCTACAAAATGGACTTGTTTCAGGTCCACCCAGGACTATGTCTCAAAGGGGAAAGAGACCCGTAAAATATGTTTGTGCTGTAAAACGAATGATCTGGATGTCAATTACCTAGAAACAAGCCTCTAATGTGAGCAATCAGAAGTGAGGAAAAATCGATACACTTCTTCTCCTTGTGTGGACAGGGAAAACAAGCTTCATTTTACTCCAGGCCCAGCGAGAAAAGAGCAAATTAATGGTTCCCGTCGGGGGCTCCTGTGCTACCTCTCTGCCCAGGGCCTGGCTCAGGAAGGAGCCGGCTGGATGGGTTCGAAGGGTTCTAATTTCAGGCCTGAAATCCCCACACACGCACATCACGTAGAGGTATACGTGTGTGTCCTCGTGTGCCTTGTACATAGACATACATGAACACCATGCCTGTTCACCAGACATGCCTGAACACCTGAAAACTCAGGACAGTCCCTATACCCCAGAGCCTGCTGAAATTATCCAAACTAGCCAATCCTACATCTCCTGCTTACTTTGTCTTGCCTGTCCCTTCCCAGAAACCACAATAAAGACTCTTATTCACTTTATTCCCTCTGCCTCTAAGGCAATACTGGTGCTTCCCCATGTGACCCTGCATGGCATGGCATGGCCCCTCCTCTTCTGAACTGTAAGTAACAGACTATCTTTTCAATGGTAACTAACTCCTGATCTGTCAGTTGGCCTCACCATACCTGAATAATAAACTATGTTTTACGTGATTATTATATCATAGGGTTATTAGAAGTATTATATGAGATAATACATGCAAAGTGATTGCTAGAGTACCTATCAGCCAGCTATTGTGCAACCCACAAAGTCTGACATACAAAGCCCTAAATTTGGTCTTCTCCCCAAGGCTGTGTTGTAACGGCCACACTTTTGATTTGGTGAAAATCATTTTATTTTCCAACCTGGCAATCTCTGGGCTCTCTACAGTCCCTTGAAATTCTGCCTGCAAACTGACCAATTCCTTTTTGAACTTCTCTCTTTCAAATGCATTTAGCAGCAGCCGGGTCATACTTCCAACATCTTGCCTGAAAATCTCTTTACCAAACTTGACAAATGCTTTAGGCAGATTTTTCTACCTTGTAGGTTATTGCAAGGGACAGCTTTACCAAATGTTTCACTATTAAATAACACGAGTGCTATTTTACCAACCTCCTAAAACACTTTCCTCACTATGTCTCAAAGCCACATATTTCAGGGTTTTGTTATAGGAGGATTCTACTTTAGGAACCAATGTCTGTATCAGTTAGCTATTGCTGCATAACAACCATAAAATCTCAGGGTCATATGACACACATATTTCTCACTCACTTTTCTCTGGATTGGAGACTGAGGAGAAAGGAAGATGTGCTAAACAATAATTTAATGTATCATACATGGTGAGGACATAGTGAACTTTCAGTAAATGTCAGCCATTATTAGCTAATACGCCAGCTCCTAATACAGTGACTGTTAAATAATAAATATGTAGAAGAACTGGCTTCTGGCCCCAATTCCATCATTGCCACACTGTAGGGCCTTAGGAAAACCACTTAGCCTTGGCTTCCTCATCTGAAAAGTGGGGTTAGCAGGACTGGAGTGTCAAATATCTGTAAGAACAGTCCCCAGACCTCCTGCAGGGTCTGGGGCAGATTCTTTTCCTCTGAGCCTGAATTTGAATTCAAAATTGCTCTCCAGAAGATGGCCACCACCAAAATGATCTGAAGTTGGTTCACCAGATGAATGATTTTTGTCACCTGCACTAGAATCGCTCTGATGGAGCAAGATGTGACATTGGTAATCATCCAGTTCAATCCCTTCATTCTGCAAATGCAGAAATTAAGACCAAGAGAGAAAAGCAACATGCCCGAGGGCACATAACTTGTTAGTGGAAGACCACGCCCAGACCCAGACTGGTGTCCTTTCCCACCACTTAGCCAGAAAGGGATGACACCAGACCTCAAATCCAGGTTCTCCAAATCCAAGAAGGACCTCTCCACTAGGATCCCTCACAGAGACAGGACTGAGGGAGGTGATTCCATTGAGTGAGAAGACAGGAGGTTCCCATTGTCTGGTGGGGGTAGAGAGCCCTAAAAAAGGTGTAACCCTTTGACTGCCTTTTCTATAAAACTCACGGTCTTTGTTCACACAGTGTCTTTATTTATAGTCTTCAGAATCACCTTATCAAAATATGAAAACATTTAGGTTACATGCTACAGAAAGTCTGGACAGCAGAGTAGATAAGAGTTCAGACTAGAGTGGGACCACCTGGATCTGAATCCTGACTCCACCCCTTATCAGCTGTATGATGTTGGGCAAGTTACAAGTCACTTAGTAATTGGTGCCTCAGTTTCCTCATCTGTAAAATGGGAATACTAATAGTTGTTACTTCAGAAGGGTTGTGAGATGCTGTGTAATATACCTATATAGATATATATGACTTAGAACCATGCCTGGCACATAGTAGAACTATATAAACATTAGGTATTTGCAATCACTATTTTATTACCTTGAAATTGTGGAAAATGCACCAATTCGGAAAGCTATGCTCAGTGCAGCCCTGCTCCCACCCAGCAGCATTCTGTCACCTCACTGCCTAAATGAACTTTAAGGTCCCTCAGTCACCTCCAAAACACCATGATTTCTTGTACATCTTATGGACGTAGGTGGTGAGAGCAATCCCTGGGGTTCTTGATCCATTCGATGAGAAACTTTTGGACTCAGTTTTCAAAATGGGCTCCCATATTTTTTGAACTTGCTTTTAGCAGGAAGAAGTTACTGAGTCAAAAAGTCTCAGAGTGCTTTTCCGTTGGTTTGTGTGACTCATTTAGAGCAATGGTGATACACATGAGGGAAGGTTGTAGAAGCGGGAGAAAGGCAGCAAATCCCTGCTGCAGGTGGAGAAGGGAGCACAAGACACCATTGTTTGCAATGGATTGCTGGAGGAAATGCTCCTTGCTTATGAGTCATTTGTAATTAACTCAACCTGGGATGAAAAATGTTGTGTATATGAAAATGTTCTACTACCCGTGTAATAATAAATCGTTAGCATATGCTGTGGTGATGAAGATTGTTATTAATGACTTTGGGGAGGAAAAGGTTGTGGGAAATATCGGATGTAGAGGGAAGACACGTTTCCTGCTCAACTCCTGCCTGCATGGCTGGCCCAGCACTGGAGATTTAGAGTACGGCAAAAGGACCTGATCTGGTTTATTCGAGCTCATAGGAACTCTCCTCCCAGGATGGGGAGGTCTGGAGCTCTGTGCCCCTCCCACAGAGAATCTACATCCAGACTTCCTTTACCTGAACTAAGTCCCCAGTCCTTGGAGATCCGGGGCCTCGCTCCTTTTCTGCGCACTTGAAGGGTGTTTGGGCGTAACTGTCAGGCTCAGCCAGGAGGAGCCACAGTACGATGGGTAATGCCGTAATGGAGAGCACAGCGGGTAAGCACAGGCTTTGAGGTCAGCCAGGACCAGGTTTGCCGACAGCTTTAGCACATGTTAGGGGCGTGGTATGGTTTTTAGCAAATGGTCCTCAGTTTCCTCGTCTCTAAAATGGGTGAACCCAAGTACTTTTTGAGGATTAATTGAAATACATAAAACACTTAGTCCAATTCTCGGCTGGTAGTAATAAGTCCCCACATGTTTACGATGGTGAAGCTTCAAACTCCTCACCGTGAGAGTTTCCATATTCAGATGCTCCATCTCCCACTACTGTCACCTTTGGCGCACCTGCTCTCTCCATGAGGCAGTGTCGCTGAGCGTTTCAGAGCATGAACCTAGGGCCCCACAACCCTGCCTCCCAGCCCTGCTTCTCCTCTCACTTTGTGAATATGAACGTGGTACCTAATCCTCTGACTGCCGTTGTCCCACGTATAGAATGGGGGTAATAGCAGATCTACCACTTCTGTACTGTTGTGGGGACTGAGACGAGGGCTGTAAAGCCTCAGCGTGGCACCTGGCACACGGGACTCTCTCCCTCGGCGCTAGGTGTTATTACTCTGCCAGATGCTGCCAGGCAGGAGGGCTGCAGTAGAAAGTGGCTGCTGTCCCCAGGAACTCACCATCTAAGCCTCTGTGCTGTCAGGAGGCGTCTTCATCCAGGCTCATTCTGCCCAGCACGGAAGTGACTTGATGCTACAGATCTCTGCGATTCAGCACTCCTTTCTCTCCTCCTCTCCTCCTCTCTCACTGCCATCCTGCCAATCCCTGGTTCCCTCAGGCCTGGGAGCCAGAGAGAATTAGGCTCAAATCTACACTTACTCACTGTGGGACCTTGGGCAAGTTGCTTAACCTCTCTGAGCCTGTTTTCTCACCTGCATCTCTAAGGATTAAATGAGACAATGCATACAACATGCCTAGTCCAGAGCCGGGCACTGATTAAAAGTTAAACAGATAGTAAGGTCCCTTGATCCTTATTTGCAGTCCTAAATGCTAACCCTTTTCTCCCTGCCTAATGGGCTTAACTAACCCTTCTCTCCAAATTTCCTCCAATATGTCCAATTTAGCCCCTGTTGTATTGAAATCAAACTATCCTACATCCTGCACTGTCTCTAGAACCCCCTTTTCCTTTTGCATGCTTTGTAGAAATAAATCGTGGCTCCTTCCCAACATCACGTCCCCTTGCTGTGGTATATTGTTGCATTTATGGCTCCAAATTTGCTCACTCCTTCTTGTATCCACCCCACTGAGTTTTCTTCCCCCCACCTGATCCTGAACTCGACATGTGACTTGTTCGGGTTAATGGTATAATTGCAAAAGTGAGGCAAGAGGACACTTGAAAAGTGTTTGTGCCCTGGGGCTTCTGCTCTCTTTCTGCTCTTAGAACCCCGAGATACTTGATCTCTCAATGCCTCAGTTTTCTAATCTCTAAAATGGGGGGAGGGGTAGTAATGAGTAGGTGTCATAAGGATTAGAGAATGTTTGAATAGCGCTCCCTGGGCATAGTCATCTTTAGTTCAACATTGTGCTAAAAAGGCTTTATGTCCCTTTGCCATCCTTTTCTGTGGGTTGCTGGTTTCGTTTATACCATTTGAGCATTTCAATGGTGTAAAGTAGGGACCTAGCTTACTTTTGGATGAACATCTTTATCATGGACAAAGTTAGTTGGATATGTCTTTAATCCAGTAGTTATGAGTAAATTCAGTGCTGGTTAAGGTTGAGTAAACAGGTTTTCTTACGCTGTCAGTGAGAATATAATGGGCAACATATTTTGGCAACAATTTGTAAATATGTAATCAATTTTTAAATCTATCTACATAAATATAAATATATATATATATCCTAAAATCCTGCGATCCCAACTCTAGAAAATGTGTATCTTACAAAAGCACAATGTTGTAACATTGTTTATAAAAACAAAGAAAAAGTGGAAATGATTTAAATGTCTGTCCGTATCTGAATGAATAAATTATAGTACCTCCCTACAAATAAAATTCTACACCACCATTTTTAAAAGTGCCATATGTATAGGCTTGGAACGAAATCTACAACATATTGTAAAGTGAAAAGGGAAGTTGCAGCACAATATGTATAGTGTTAATACTCATTTTGGATTTTAAAAGCCATATATAATAAAAATAGCTAATGATTTATTGAATACGTATTCTTTGCCAGGCACTTATCTAAATATTTAATCCTTACAACAACCTGATGAGATGAGTACTCATACTATTTTTCAGAAAAAGAAACTGAGGCATCAGGAAGTTACGTAATTTTCCCAGGGCTGTGAATTTAGAAAGAGGGGAAGCCCAGTGTCCAGCCTGGCTGTCTGATCCCTGAGAGGCACCTTCAACCACTACTCAATGTGTCACAAGCATAAAAAAGTTCTCGAACTGGGAGAAGGAGGAGGGGCCTTTCTCCACCTGTTTTATCCACTTTTGTGTTGTTTGGATTTGTTACAATGAGCATGTAATTGAAAAATTAAAAATTTTATAAAAGCGCCCAACCATGTGGAATCCTTGCCTGGGATGGGAGCCAAGAGGGGATGGATGGAGGGAATCACAGACACTCTTCTCAGGCTGGGTTGAGCTCTAACCTGACTTTAAGGGACTTCCGTGGTGGCCCAGGGGTTAAGAGTCTGCGCTCCCACTGCAGGGGGCACGGCTTCAATCCCTGGTCAGGGAACTAAGATCCTGCATGCCGCGTGGCAAAAAAAAAATTTTTCTTTTAATGAACAAAAAAAAACCCCCTGACTTTACGTCGACTTTTTTTTTTTAACATCTTTATTGGAGTATAATTGCTTTACAATGGTGTGTTAGTTTCTGCTTTATAACAAAGTGAATCAGCTATACATAAACATATGTTCCCATATCTCTTCCCTCTTGCATCTCCCTCCCACCCTCCCTATCCCACCCCTCTAGGTGGTCACAAAGCACCGAGCTGATCTCCCTGTGCTATGCGGCTGCTTCCCACTAGCTATCTGTTTTACGTTTGGTAGTGTATATATGTCCATGCCACTCTCTCGCTTTGTCACAGCTTACCCTTCCCCCCAACCATATATACACCTTCCTCATCAGCAAGGACGGATACAGGTTTGGAGGGACGAACTTCAGCATAAGACAATCTGAGTTCAATCCAACTAAGTGGACTTTGCCAAGCATCTTTACCTCTCTGAGCCTCCGCTTCTCACCTGCAAAGTACTGACCACTACCACCTTTACAGGCTTGCTGGGAGGGCCAGAGAGAGCGTAAGAGGGGGTTGCCGGGACCGCTTCGTCCCACACTCCCTGCAGCTGTGGCTCCTGGCACAATGTAAGTTATGACAAAGTCTTTTGGCTGACGTCATCTGGGAAAGTTTTATTGTCCCATGGTGTCCACATGCAACTCTCGGGTTCAGACTCAATTCAGAAAGAAAGAGTTTCACAACAATATGATGAAGTCAAAAGCCCAATGACTGCCCCAGTCTCCCCCTAATTTCAAGTCCCCACCCAGTCCAAAGAACAAAAGAAACAGGAAGAGAGATTTCTGTTCCCATCTTGCCCAATGATCTGGTCCCAGCCCTTGGTTTTCCAAGTCTGGTCTCATGTTTGGAAGAAGTAATTTATCTCAAGGTTCTCCCGGTGGGTCTGGGAACCACGAGGAAAAGCTGATGCAGAGCCAGGTTATGGAGAGAATAAATCCCCCACACTTAGGTCCTGCCTTTAGAAACATGGACTAGGGGTTGCATTAGTGAATGGGGGGCTGGGAAGTGGTCTGGCCCCTTTGAAGTCTCTGCTTCAGCTTTACTTTGGTATAACTTTAATATTAGTCCTTCAAATATTCCTCATTACTACCTGCTTGGATTGGGTTATCCAGATAATTGTTCTGGTTCCCACCACCCCACCCCCAGCCCCTAGCTGCATACTGACCTCAGAGCGAGAGTGTTCTCCGTTTTGAAGGTCCTTGCAAAGTCTGCATGATGCTCTGTAATCTCCCAAGCAGCTTCGTTTATCACCATTGTGCATTCCTACAGATTCTCAGTTTAATGACACCCTTTCTGAAGCAGCAGTGATGGTGCCAAATGGCGCTTGCATTTCCAGGAAAGCAGCCAAACTCATTAAGTTAATAGAGGAATTGAGCTGTATACAGTTGCCTCCTTCACATCCATTCCCGAAAAACCCGCACTCTCACAACTCATCAGCAGCTATTAAACCTTCGCCTCCACCTGCAAAGCACTCGCCCCACTGAGTCACAGGAGGTCAGACCCACGTCGGCTGTGGAGGACAGAGCACTCTGTGCACGAGATTGGATGCCCATCTCAGAGCCTGGCCAGCCCTGACATTTCTCTCACTTCTGCCCCCGTTGGAGTCCCACGGATCCTGGTCAGAGGCGGGACCAGACCTAACTATTGGCTAGACTAGAGTCTCAGATGAACCATCACAAGCACCCGTGCAGTCTCCCCGCCTCAGTCTGAACTTTTGCAGTCAGGGTCATCTCTCTAAACCACAAATCTGAGTATATCACTCTTCTGCCATATTCCTTTCTCAGCTCCCCATTGCTCACAGAACAGTCCCCAAACTCCTAGAGTAGCATCAGGCTTTTCAAGACACACTCCACCATCACTCACCTCTTCACTTCACAGGATCCCCATCACCACTCTGCCATGTAGCTCCCTACTCCACACTCCAGCTCCCAAGACTGGCCCTACTCTCTCACTCACTTCAGGCCTTTGAGTACCACCCTCCGGATGCCCTCAACACCCTTCCACACCTTCACTGCTTCCTCTTGTCCTGGATAACTGAAACTCATCCTTCAAGACTCCACCCAGAAGTCCCTTCCTCCTGGAAGCTTTCCCTGACCTCCCAAGTTGGCCTTGGTGGATGCCTGGGTAGTTCTTCAAACTTCCGTAGCAATGGGCACACCACGCATGAGAATACTTACCACATAGAATCATGACCGTCTTTTTTATTACCTGTCTCCACAACTAGAGTGTGAGTGAGGAACTATGTCACTTTCACCTCTGCGTTCCCACATACCTGGCCCATGGAGGTCCCAAAAGTTTCTATCTTATAGCATGGTCATCTGTGTTGAGTTCCTGTCTTTGCTGGCATACTCTCTCCACAATGACCCTTGCGGAAATGGCCTTCTCTTTTCTGGTCTCCAGATCTCTTTTCCTCACCCTGTCTGTGCTCTTCCTCTTTTCCCATCTCCTTGCCCAATAAGAGTCATGTTGACTTAAACTGAAGCTTTCAATATTTGCATTTCTCCACTCCAAGGGAAGCTTGCACCTGGTCCCATCCACTTGCTTCAAGTGTCCCATCTAACTCCTCTCCAGCCTCACTCTTCTCATCTCAATCCACACATCTTTAACTCCACCAGAAGTTGGAAGAGTCTTTTCACCTCCTGCCATCCTGCAAAGAAGTGTGGGAACCACCCATGGGGTCATCCTTGGGGCCACCCAGCCCAGGTCCTGGCTCCAGTGGGGTCCCCTAAGATACGTTATCACTGTTCTACGGTGAGGATGGCCACATGACAGACTCATTCCCCTTAATAATCCTGCACAGATCAATTGTTGAGTTCAGCCAGGCCTCTCAGGAAGGATTTTATATATCCTATCAACACCAGCTCTTGACATAATGAATTCCAGAAGTTTACTACCCTCTGAATGTATTTCAAACAGTTTTCTTCTAAGTGTCGAGGCACAGAAGGAGATTAGCTTCCTGAAAGTAGTGGCTACGTGTGGGTTGTGGTCTTGCACCGCCACCCCTACCTCGTCCTTCCAGGATCTAAGATCCTCCTTCATAGGAACCAAAAGGCATGGAAAAATTGGTTCAGCCGAGGATCAGATCTCCAAGATCACCCAAAGGGAATCATAAGGCACATGACGACAGGGCACCACTCTGGCTCTTATATTGACCTCTAATGGCTGCCTGGCAGGAACACTCTGGTCAAGGCAAGGGACCCCTGTGAGTAGAAGCAAGGACAGAGGCTAGTCCAGGAACCCCAGGGCTGAAGCTCCAGCTGGTCTCAGCAAGACTGCAATGGACAGTCAAGAAAACTGAAACCATTCTAGTATTTCAAACACAGGGAATTTAATACAGATGATGGGCCACGATGGGGATGAAAGAGCTCAAAAGCCAAACAGGAATGATGAAGCAACCCCAAAATTAACAACAGCAGGAGGCCAGCGTCCTCCAAGGGCTGCAGGACACAGGGGGATGATGGTGTTACCAAAACCCAGAAGCCAGGACCATCCAGCCTGAGCTAGGACCACAGCAGAGGCTGCGCAGCAGGAAGTGAGACCACGGAGGGAGGTATGTCCAGCAGGGATCTGGGACAGCCATGCAGATTCAGCCACGGCCAGAAATGCCCTCCTCTGCCCACAGCAGAGAGAAGGGGAAATGCCCTGACTTCTCCCTTCCCGCCAGGCTCCAATCTCCTGCCAAAAATAGAAGGCAGTGCCAGGGGGCCTGAAAAACAGCTGCAGGAGAAGGGCAGGCATGGATCTGAGAGCAAGAGACAATGACCAGTCCAGGCACCAAGGGACAGACACACCCCAGGAGTTCATGTACCACCCCCTCTGTTCTCAGAGTTTCATTGCTTTCAATCGTGTCCCTTCTCAACTTCTGTCTGCCCTTCTAGACTGAAAAGGCTGTCCCCACGAGGCAGTCTCTGTGTCCATCCTGTGGGCTCAATTAATTTTACAATTCTCCAGATACTTATTATGCACCTAACATGTGCCAAGCACTCTGCAGGGCAGTGAGAGGAACGGAATACAGAAAGAAATAGGGTACAATTTTTGTTCTCAAGGAGCTCATGGTCTGAAGGAGGGGAGACAGACAAGAGCACAGCCCTCTGTCATAGAAAATAATTTATGTGAGGCCTAAGAAGAAACTGTGCTTGGGACAATGGAAGAAGCCTTCCAGGAAGAAGTGACATCTGAACTGGTCCTTAGATGAGAATTTCACCAAGTTGGAGAAAGGCATCTCAGGTGGATGAAGAGTCTGACCAAAGGTGCCAAGTGGAGGATGGAACATGGTGGCTTGAGGGACGGTGACAAGATGAGGCTGGAGTGGGGAGCGCACGGGGAGAGGATACAGGTAAGACCTGAAGTGTGGACGGAGGTCAGAGGACCTGGAACGCCACACAGCAATGGGGAGCGATCAGAGAGGTTTATCCAGGGGTGTGGCATGAATAGGTTTGTGTTCTAGAAGGATCTCCCTGGCTGCCTATGTGGAGGATGGGCTGGAAGTGGTGAGATGAGAGGCAGGGAGTAGAGTTTTGAGACGTGATTATCACAGGAATCCAGAGGACGAATGATGAGAAGCAGAGGGGATGGAGAGAAGGGGCAGATGCAGGCCATGGCTCAGGGGCAGATTAATGCGAAGGATGAAGGAGAGAGGCAGGTCACCTGACACAGAGCCTTTCAATGGGCCTCTGCAGTTTCAGCATTTTCCCGAGGTGGTGCAGAGACCAGAGTCCTGAGAGTGGGTGCCCCAGAGTTTGGAGAGAGAGAGGGGGGCCTGCCTTTGATGCCCGGTTCCCTGCCTGGTGGGGCCTGACCTTGGGGACGCTTTTTGCTGCTGACGCACTTTGGGCACTGACATCAGAGCTCTCTGCATCATACCAGAGCTTACAGGGTTTGAGCCATTTTCCTCTGAGATAGTGCAAAGCAACATGGAAGAACCCAGAACCAGCTCCTTTAGTTAGTCCAGATGTGGGTAAACAAATACAAATAAGAAACCAATGGAAATAGGGATTCTTTCTCTTCTGGCCCTCAGAGAGTATTAATTGAGCCATTCCAGGGGGCTGAGCTTAGAGCCAGGTCTACATTTTCCATCCCTTCTGCACAGTCCTGCACAATTAGAAATCATGCATCTTTTACTGAGCACGTACTTTGTGCCTGGAGTTGTGCAGAACACTGTTAGAAATTGACCAAACATACTCCCTGCCAAATGAATCCACACGGTAAGCCCTTCACAGTCTGGCCCCAACTTGCTTCTCCAGCACCACCTCTTGCCACTTTCCCACCACACACCCTTCACTGTAGTGACATGGGAGGGACTGGAATTCAGAACTTAAAACTCCATAGAAATAGAGTCACAGACGTAGAAAACAAACTTACGGTTACCGGGAATAAGGCGGGGAGGGATAAACTGGGAGATTGGTATTGACATATACACACTACTATATATAAAATAGATAATTAATAAGGACCTACTGTATAGCACAGGGAACTCTACTTAATACTCTGTAACGGCCTGTATGGGAAAAGAATCTAAAAAAGAGTGGATTATATGTATAACTGATTCACTTTGCTGTACACCTGAAACTAACACAACATCGTAAGTCAACTATACTCCAATAAAAATTTAAAACAAAAACAAAATGTATAAGATGAAAAAATAATCAAAACCAAATAACCTCAATAGATACAGATGAGGACTGAGGCGTTTAACGCATTTGGGTCCACTCTTCTGGACCAAACTCAGCAGGATCCCTGGTGTCCACCAGAGGCACAGTTATACTGTCAAGGGAGTCCATAATTCAGCAAATATGTGTTAGCCACAGGTCTTGCGCAAGTTTTTTGGCAAAACCCTGAGGAAAAAGGCAAGAAGGTCAAGTACCAATTGCTCAAGGAAGCCAAGTACTGGTAAAGCCCCAAGAAGCCAGGGACTGGCTTACTATTCATTCATTCCTCCGTTCAACAAATATATATTGAGCTTCTAGTACATACAACTAATTCACTGTATTAGGTGCTGGAAGTATGGCTGTGTACAAGATAGACATAATCCCTGCCCTTGAAAAAGTAACAGTCCAGGGAGTAGACAGGCAAAATAAAAGATCAGTGGCTTCTCCCTATAGGTCTTTTACCCCTGGAGTGATAGACCTCCCTAGTCTAGGAGAAACACTGCAGATCAAAAGGCCTTGGTCTGACTGCTCCAGGCCATGCCTCCTTGAGAAAGTGCACCCACCTCATCCGCCCAGGATTCACTGGGCAGCGGGGCCCTGCCCTGTGATCTGACCGACAGTGATCAGAGTAGGAGCCCAGGAGATCCAGAAAGGTCTCCCTGTCTTGGTACCACAGCCTCTTAAACTCTTAATGCTTTCTCTCGTGGCTCTAAGAAGTCCTGTACAGTCTTATTTCTGTTCAACTATCACCACCTGATGGCCAAGGAAAATTTTGTCAGGAAAAGAGAGCCTTGAGTAATGGAGTTTACTGACAAGTTGACATAGCAGATTTGTAGTTTTCTAAGGAGGCTTAGCAAGGCCATCACAAGGGGCCTCATCAATTCTCTACGCTTAGCCTCAGATGGCAGAGGATTTGGCCTGTTCTTAAAGGCTCCTAGAAGGAAATTCCACACTTACCTCCCATAACTTGTTCCCGCACTTAGCACCTCTCACTAGGCAGAAGTCCTACCCCAGAGCTCATCCCAGATCCTCCTGCCCCAGTTAAAGCCCCTTTGCTTTGATTGACATCCAAGGAGCTGGATACATACACTCAGAGGTCATCATCTAACCTCTGTATTTCCCAGCTCAAAGCCTCCAGGGGGAGGGAGGAAGTGACAGTCCACTTAATGTAATGGACACAGGTGTGTTCTGAGAGGCTGAGGCCTCCCCCAGTGGTGAGGACCAGAATAAGCTAACCCGCATCCCACCTGCCTTTTCAAAGCAGCCTTGGGAGTGATGAGCCAATAAGCTTGTTGGAGGTGAATACACTCACCCGTCACCTTTCAACACATCGGCGGAGGCAGCAGGTGGCACAGGGATAAGGACGTGGATTTTGGAGTCTCTCAGGTCTGGTCTCATCTGCAAAACAAGGACAATGACCCCCATCTTAGAAAATTGCTGGGAAGATGAAGTGACCTGGCTCCGCAAAGTGCCTGGCGTGAAGCGGACCCCACTCAATAGATACTGTCATTGGCCCCGCTCCCCACTCCCAGGACAGTCGTTAAAAACCTCAATTCAGGGGCTTCCCTGGTGGCGCAGTGGTTGAGAGTCCGCCTGCCGATGCAGGGGACGCGGGTTCGTGCCCCGGTCCGGGAAGATCCCACATGCCGCGGAGCGGCTGGGCCCGTGAGCCATGGCCGCTGAGCCTGCGCGTCTGGAGCCTGTGCTCCGCAACGGGAGAGGCCGCAACAGTGAGAGGCCCGCGTACCGCAAAAAAAAAAACCAAAAAACAAAAAACTTCCCGGAGGACAAACCAAAGAGGCACTATGGCCAGTTGCTAGATGAAGTGCTTGAAAGAGAAAAATAAGTGAGTTCCCAAGAAAAGCACATTTCTGAACCAAAATTTTAAAATATGTATTCCCTTCAATCCAGAGATTTCTTTTCTAGCAATCTATCCCTTAGAGGTACTCACAGGGGTGCACAAAAACATACATGTGTACAAAGCAAAAGGCAAATGAAAACGAACTAAATTTCCATCACATTGGACTGATTAAATCAATTATTCCAAACCAACTACGAAACAGAAAAAGAATGACAGATCCATATGTCCTAACATGGAAGGAACTGCAAAATAGTTTAAGAGAAAAAGAATCAACTAGCAAACAAATTATGTCCTATATATGTAGTTTGTAGAGAAGTGTATCTTCACTCATGTCAAGATGCTAACACTGGTTACCCCTGGGGAGTAGATGGGATGATGGGGAAAGTTACAAGGACATTTTTACTTTTTAACTCTACATATTTCCACATTTTCTTTTTGTAATCTTAATAGTTTAACTGAAAGAAAAAGGGGGAAATGTCATTTTTGAAGTTACAGGTAATTAGATATCAGTATTATATCAATGTTAAATTTCCTGAATTTGATCATCATACTATGGTTATATAAGAAAATGTCCTTTGCTTATTCTTAGCAGACACTTGCTGAAGTCGTTTGAGGTAAAAGGCCATGACATCTGCAACTTATTCATAAATAATCAGTTAAAAATAATTAAAAAATAAAATAATAGTAAGTGTACAGAGAGAGTTAGAAAGCCAATATGGCATAAAGTTAATCACTAGGGGAATCTAGCTAAAGGTTATAGGGGATTTCACTGTACTAGTCTTGTAATTTTTCTGTAAGTTTGAAATGTTTTCAAAGTAAAAAGTGTCCCTAGAAAGTTATACATGGTTTCTTCCTTCTAGGGTGGAGACTTCGATGTGTCTTGCCTGGGTTCTATGAGGATCCCATTGTGGATTCTTTTACACGTATAAGACAGGCACGAATCATCACCCCTGGCTGAGCCTTAAATACAGTTAAGTCAAATGAGTTACTCAGAGTGAGAGAGTGTGTTCTTTGTAAATGATGTAAGTAGACTGTGTCCTTTGAAGAACTATGCCTGCAGGTTACCTTAGAGAAGTGGGTTGGATTTTTTTCCTAAATCTAAATCTGTAATAAGAATACCTTGTACCTATATTGTTGGCTCTTTGAAGATGGCAATGGGGGTGTACAGTAAGTGCCCCACATACGAATGAGTTCAGTTCCAAGAGCGTGTTTGTCAGTCCAATTTGTTTCAAAGTCCAACAAAGTTAGCCTAGGTATCCAACTAACACAATCGGCTATATAGTACTGTACTGTAATAGGTTTATAATCCTTCTCACACAAATAATACATAAAAAACAAACACAAAAAATAAAGAAAACATTTTTAATCTTACAGCACAGTACCTTGAAAAGGACAGTAGTACAGTACGACAGCTGGCATACAGGGGCTGGCATCGAGTGAACAGGCAAGAAGAGTTACTGACTGGAGGAGGGAGAGGAGGTGGGAGATGGTAGAGCCGAAGGATCGTCAGCAATGGAGATGGAGGGCGAGCTGCACAACCACTTGTAGAGGATGCACGCACGTGACAGTGTACGCCAGACACGTGAACTAATTTACGTGACTGGACATTCGAATGCACGTTCGATCTTTGAAAGTTCGCAACTTGAAGGTTCGTATGTAGGGGACTTACTGTATGTATTCCTGTCAAAGTTCACGGGAAATTAAAAGCAGACCATGGTAGGATGGACACCAAGTCCTGATATTCTCTTCACTTCACATTGAGGGAAAGATTAGAAGAAGGAGGGTCAGGAGGGAAACCTGATGGACTAGATTATATTTTTTAACAAACGATTTTAGTGATTGGTGTTCAGTGCCCAGTTTTATCTAAGCCTGTAATACTCAGACTTTCAGGAAATGAATTGTCAGACTGTTGGGATGGCCTTATTGGACCAACCACACATCTGAAGGGAAGAGGATTTCCATATCAATCATCCTGGAAGGAGGTTAATCCTGGGGCCTGTGTTGGGAGGGGAGTGGACTTGGGGAGGGAGGGGGGAATTTGTTCTCTTTCTGTGGGTCTGAAGCCAGATTGACCTGGTATGGAGGTAACTGGAGAATTTTAGGGTGGAGAAGAGTCTGCCAGTGTCAGATGGAGACCAGCCGGAGCTACAAAGGCTGTCAGCTGGGAAAGGGGCACCAAAGGCAGCCCTAACCTGCAGGTTCTGGGAACAATGTCGGCAGCTGTCACTGTAAGTGACACACTGCTGTAGTTACTTGCCTTTATCCTGATCCTTCAGGAGGGTCTCACTCAAAGTCATATCTTCCAGTCTTGGTCTTGGCTGTGCCAGGGAGAATTGGGGAGGGCCTGTCCCGCATTTCAAGAGAGGCCAGGAAAAGAGCAGGGCCCCCAGAATTGATGGATCAGAGAAGACACCTGGGCCCAGCATCTCAGGGGAACAGAGACAGCATCTCAGACCACAGAATCAACACAGAGTAGTAAGACAGGAGGTCAGGAAGGAAACTGAGGGCCAATTTCACAATCCCCATGGGGCAACACCTGGAACACTCTCAGACATAGCTGGGAGCTGGGAAATTTTAGGGAGTCCAATTTCCACAAGTTATCTGGGTTTGGGTTCAAGTCATAATAATTTGAATATAAAAAAGAAACATCACTTTACCCTAGTGGGGTGTGAGACATATCATTACCCTCACATGTTAAGTTTTAATAGAAACTAGCATTATTTTAATAAAGTGGGGATTTTTAACGTGCTCCTAAAAGGCCCTGAAGCATCAGGAAGGAGCAAAGACCCAAAGCAGCAGAAACAGATAACTGAAAATTCAGACCTCAGAGGGAGAGCACCTCTGGGTCCTCTGTTAACCAAACAGGACAGTGTCTCAATGCACAGAAAGTATTTGAGCGCCATCTAATGGCCAGAGTGAGCAGCTGCTTAGAAAGATAAAGAGGAACTATCAATAGATTAGCATTTCATACATGCAGCCTTTAGTGCGCTGACAGAGTGGACCAGGCACTTTCTTAGGCACAAAAGTGAACAAAGTAGTCTGAGTCTGTCTTCGGGGGGTAAACAGTCTATCGGCAGGTGAGGGTGCCAGAAAATAAGCAAATAAACACATCTACGGGGCTTCCCTGGTGGCGCAGTTGTTGGGAGTCTGCCTGCCAATGCAGGGGACACGGGTTCAATCCCTCGTCCGGGGAGATCCCACATGCCGCAGAGCAACTAAGCCCGTGCGCCACAATTACTGAGCCTGCGCTCTAGAGCCCACGTGCCACAACTACTGAAGCCCGTGCGCCTAGAGCCCATGCTCCGCAACAAGAGAAGCCACCGTAATGAGAAGCCCACGCACCACAACGAAGAGTAGCGCCCCGCTCGCCACAACTAGAGAAAGCCCGCACGCAGCAACGAAGACCCAATGCAGCCAAAAAATAAATAAATAAAATAATAAATAAATAAAAGCATTAAAAAAAATCTATGAGGTCAGGTGGTGAAAAGTGTTGTGCAGAAAAAATAAAGCTGGGTAAGGGATCGGGGACAGGGTAGGTGCTGCTTTATAGGAGGTGAGGAAACATTAGCCTCTGGTTCTCTGGGGGGAATCATTCCAAGAGGACGGAAAAGCCAGTGCAAAGGTCCTGTGGTGAGAGTGTACTCCGTGCGTTCAAGGAACAGAAAGGAGACTAGACGGGGCTGAGACAGAGGGAGGGAAGGGGACAGAGGTAGGAGATAAAGCCAGAGAGATATCAGAGCCCAGATCATCTGAGGCCTCATGAGTCATGGGGGAATCTCTGGCTTTTACTCAGAGTGAAATGGTGAGTACTGGAAAGTTTTGCGCAGAGAAAGCGTGGAGTCCTAACCAGTGGACCACCAGGGAAGTCCCTGGCTGGTTTTGACTGAGAGTAGACAGTAAAGGGGTAACGTCAGAGTCAGGGAGTAGGGGGCGTTAGGAGGCTACACAGTGATCTGGGTATGAGATGACGGTGGGCTGGACCAGGGTGGTATCAGCAGGGCTTGATGACAGATTCGATGCATGTTTTGAGAGAAAGAGAGGAGTCAAAGAGGACACCAGTGCTTTATCCCAAGCAGTCATTTACTGAGATGAAGAACCAGTGGGCAGGGGGGCTTCCCTGGTGGTCCAGTGATAAAGAATCCGTCTTCCAATGCAGGGGACTCAGGTTCAATCCCTGGTGGGAAACTAAGATCCCACATGCCGCAGGGCAACTAAGCCCACGCGCCACAACTACTGAGCTTGTGCGCCTCAACAAGCGAGCCCGCGTACTGCAAACTACAGAGTCCACATGCTCTGGAGCCCGTGCGCCACAACTAGAGAGAAGCCCATGCGCTGCAATGAAGACCCCACGCAGCTAAAAAACTAAAAGAAACTAAATAAATAAAATAAAATATTTTTTTAAAAAAAAGAACCAGTGGACAGGGAAGGCAAGGTGAGGATGGGAGGCGGTGAAGTCAGGAGCTCCAGCCTGAGGTGCTCAGTTGGAGATGGCTGTGATACAGCTGAGTGGAGGGGCTAAGGAAGCCGCTGGATAAAGGGTCTGCCATTCAGAGGAGGGGTCAGGGCTGAAGATGCAAATGCAGGAGTCATCAGCCCACAGCAGACATTTAAAGTCATGAGCCGGGATGAGGCCACCAGGGGAGTGAGTGCAGCTAGAGGAGGGGAGGGGTCCTAGAACAGGAGCATCCCGGGCACCACCCACCATCCAAACCCACGTTCAGTGCTACCTCTCTCCCTCTCATCAGGGAAATCCAGGTTCAAACACCAGGAAGGCTCTTTTCCCCGTGTGGGAGACTGGCATAGGGAAACTGCGCTTCCTCTGCATCAGCTAAGGTGTGGGGGAGAAGTGCTCCCTTAAACGGCTTGACGTGAGTGTGGTCACAGCCACTTAGAAGGGTGGTTTGATGGTTTCTGTTAAAATGTGAAGGGTGCGTAACCTCTGGATTCTGCTTCTGGGCCTCGATCCCAAGGCACATTAGCTATTCCAAAAGGCACGTGCAAGGATATTCACAGCAGAACCCTTTTGTATGCCGCAAGTATTACATAACAAAAAACTGAAGCATGTTGTACAATAAAACACATGTTGTCTTACAAAACAAAGCTATATATTTTATGTAGATACATGTGTGTCTGCCTGTCTGTGTCTGTCTGTCTGAAAGGACACAGCATACTGGGAACAGTGGCAACCTCTATGAAGCAATATCTGCATTGCTTAAAGTTTTCACGATGAAACTGTATTCATACACTGCTTGTAAAATTAAATTTTAATATTTTAAATTACTTCTCCATTAAATATATGATCTGAATACCAACGCTATGCAAAGCATTGAGCTGCTTTTCTAGATACAAAAAAGACAAGACTCAGTTACCCACCTCCAAGGAACCCACGATCTTAAAGAGAAGGAGAAGGTAACAGGGTTCTCTGCCCTCTGCTGTCCCAGGTCCTGTGCTAGGCATGTTCATGATTTTTCATTTAACCATCACAAGTATGTTGGGATTTGGCTGTCATTTACTCACTTTACAGACAAGATACAGAGACAGGTATTGCCCAAGGTCACAGTCAGCTAGTGGCAGAGCCAGCCTCAGAATCCAGACCCAGAATGCACTGGAAGAGGAAAAATCCTTACCCTGGGAATCCAGAGACCTGGCTCCCACCCCAGCTTAGCCACTGACCTGCTGTGTGATTTGAGGCCTTCCTTCCCTAGGCCTCCACACCCTCTTCTTGCTGGCCTTGTCAACATGCTGGAATTTCAAGATTAGTCCAGGACTCCCAACTTCGTGTCTGATAGCTTAGGGGCACTAAAGCTCACATGCTCACACCCCAGCACAGGTGACCTCGCAGCCGAGGGGAAGTGGCTGGAGCAGTGGGGGTAGATGAGCAATGAGGGAACACATTTCCCTGCTCCTGTTATGCTCTGTCAGCCTCCCCCTGCCTGGCTTTGGCCTCCGAGACCTGGGGTCTCCCATGTTACCCAGAATTCTAGAAGCCCCCTCGTAATACAATTAAAAAAAAATAGGGCTTCCCTGGTGG
Organism: Aethalodelphis obliquidens; assembly: GCF_003676395.1. Lineage (NCBI taxonomy): Eukaryota > Metazoa > Chordata > Mammalia > Artiodactyla > Delphinidae > Aethalodelphis > Aethalodelphis obliquidens. The sequence continues at coordinate 9,461,650 of NW_020837982.1, forward strand.
CGCAGTGGTTGAGAATCTGCCTGCTAATACAGGGGACACGGCTTCGAGCCCTGGTCTAGGAAGATCCCACATGCTGCGGAGCGGCTGGGCCCGTGAGCCACAACTACTGAGCCTGCGCGTCTGGAGCCTGTGCTCCGCAACAAGAGAGGCCGCGACAGTGAGAGGTCCGCACACCGCGATGAAGAGTGGCCCCCCCACTTGCCACAACTAGAGAAAGCCCTCGCACAGAAATGAAGACCCAAACAGCCAAAAATAAATAAATAAATAAACAAAAACAAATACACAAACAAAGCCAAGCATTTTTTTTAAAAAATAGATAACTAATAAGGACCTACTATATAGCGCAGGGAAGTCTACTCAATACTCCGTAATGGCCTATATGGGAAAAGAATCTAAACAAGAGTGGATATATGTATACGTAACATTCACTTTGCTATACACTGAGACTAACACAACATTATAAATCAACTACACTCCAGTAAAAAAAAAAAATTTTTTAAGAAATTGAAAAATAAATTAATAAATATTTGGTGTTTGTCCCCGGTTCCTGGCACACAGCTCCTAAAACCTTGGAACTTCTGTGTGATAAGTGTTTTGTATGCTAGTGAGGTGACAGGGCTGGGGAACCCTAGATCACTTCAGAATGTGGGCTGGTCCCAGAATGGTCCCAGTCTCCAGGGATAAAGGCTGAAGATGAAGTTAATCACCAAGGCCAATGATTTAATCAATCATGCCTACATAATGAAACCTCCCTAAAAAGCTGTCAGCCTTGCCCTGTGTGTTGCTTCCGTTTGGCTGTTCCTCAGCTGTATCCTTTGTGAGAAACCGGTAAGTAAATTGTTTTATTCAGTCCTATGAGTTGTTCCCACAAATGATCAAACCTGAGGGGGTGTCCTGGGGACCTCTCCAGACAGAAGGGTAGAGAACCCGGGCACCCCATTTGCAACTGACATCTGAAGTGGGGGCGGTCTTGTGGGACTGAGCCCCTTCAACCACGGGGTCTTCACTCACTCCGGGTACTTAGTGTCAGAAGTGAATTGAGTTGTAGGGCCCCCAGCTGGTGTCCAGAGAGTTGGTGTCAGGAGAGGGAAAAATAACAAAACACCTTTCTTCCAGGCTATACCTCTCCCCACACAGGGTCTCAGGGTCCTCCACTGTGCCTTTTTTTTTTTGGCTGCGTTGGGTCTTTGTTGCTGCGTGCGGGCTTTCTCTAGTTGTGGTGAGCGGGGGCTACTCTTCATTGCGGTGCGCGGACTCCTTATTGCAGTGGCTTCTTTTGTTGTGGAGCACGGGCTCTAGAGCGCAGGCTCAGTAGTTGTGGCTCATGGGCTCTAGAGCGCAGGCTCAGTAGTTGTGGCACACAGGCTTAGTTGCTCCACGGCATGTGGGATCTTCCTGGACCAGGGCTCGAACCCGTGTCCCCCACATTGGCAGGCAGATTCTTAACCACTGCACCACCGGGGAAGTCCCTCCACTGTGCTTTTTGGGCATTAAAACAAAACTAACATTTATATAACATTTTTAAAGGTTACTAAGAGCCTTTATTTAATTCAACCCTCTTTGCAAACCTACGATGTTCCATTTGATAGATGAACAAACTGAGGCTCAGAGAAATGAATCAGCCGCACAGGAGTCAGTGTCCAGGGGCCTGAAGCTCCTTAGGCCTGGGCCCCTCCAGCCTGGGTCAAATCAAGGCATCTCCAGAAACTATCACACAACAGGAAATGAGTTAGGTAATGTCGCTTCTCCACCTGAAGTCCCCAACCTCTGCCGATTCTACAGAAGAGGAAGAAAGCCTGCGCCTACTCCCCAGAGGCCTGGATTTGCGGGTGATGAAGCAGGGCTGTTCCGCTTTCAGACAAGAATGCTTCAAATGTGCCACCCACGAAGCAGACAGCTCCCTCGGCCTGGAACACACACCCCAGTGCCCCTCCTAGCATAGCAGGATGTGCACTGGGGCTTGGGAAGCACCGAAAACTGAGAGGCTGCAAAAGATGCCTGTCCTGGCCCCTCCCTCCCTGGCTACACACCCACATGGTTCCTCTTGGTGACTTTTGTTCCTGCTCTGTCTGAGCCAGGGCTGTTCTCCCCAGTCAGTGACCCAGGGCCAGGAGAGAGCTGAAGAGACCTAGGGATGGACAGCTGTGTGCTCACCCCTTGGCTCTGAAAGCCCCCCTCCGCTCTGCCTCACCCCCGACCCCACCTCCTGTCCACCGCACACCTCAAGGCTTGGTCCCAGGAGTCCAGGTCCCAGGAGAAGGAAGACTGCGAGGGACACAGAGCAGTGGGTACCCCGCCCATCTCACCCACCACCCTCCCATCCCAGCCCCTTCACTCTCCTGACTGGCCTCGTGCCCATCCCGGCACCCCCAGGAACCTGACCTCTTCCATTGTCTCCCAGCCCCCTCTGGGCCCCTCCTTCCGATGGCTTTTCCTCCCACTCCCTTTTCCCTCCCTTCTCCCAACACCATCCATCAGCAGATGCCCTGGGGTTTACAAAACTGGATTCTAAATGCTGAATATGGGACTTCCCTGGTGGCGCAGTCGTTGAGAATCTGCCTGCCAATGCAGGGGGCACGGGTTTGAGCCCTGGTCTGGGAAGATCCCACATGCCGCGGAGCAACTGGGCCTGTGAGCCACAACTACTGAGCCTGCGCGTCTGGAGCCTGTGCTCCACAACAAGAGAGGCCGCGATAGTGAGAGGCCCGCGCACGGCGATGAAGAGTGGCTCCTGCTTGCCACAACTAGAGAAAGCCCTCGCACAGAAACGAAGACCCAACACAGCCATAAATAAATAAATTTTAAAAATAATAATAAATAAATAAATGCTGAATAGGAGTTTACCAGGCGAAGAGCAATGATCCCCCATGAGTCCTGCATTGGTAGGGGTCAAGGGAGATGGCTATTCTCTGCCTGCCGGATCCCCTCACCACCCAACATCCACCCCCTCCCCCATCAACATCCCCAAGGCCCCCAGAGCCGGGCAGCGATGGCTGGACACTTGGAGGAGATGAAGGAGCGGCTGAAGGGGTTTCAGCTTCGGCTGCCTGTTGAGGAGCCCTGTGGGCACTCTCCCGGGGTGGCCCTGGCTCAGCCAGAGAAGGCGAGTGGCATGGAGGTGGCCTCACGCCTGGTGGCTCGGGACGGGGAGCAGCAGGCCTGGGACCTGGCCATCCACACCTGGGACCAGACGGGCCTGAGCAGGCTGTGCGCCCAGGCGTGTGCAGAGGTGGCCTTGATGTCAGGTGAGTACAAAGCTCCCTCTGCCCACTGTCGATCTCCTGGCCTCCCACCAGGGAACCCCCCTAGACCTTCCTCTGGGCGGTGACTTGGGACTGCCCTGTCGGAGGGGGATCCAGGCCTAGGCCAGCCTGCAGCTAAGAGGACTGCTGGGGGCGGGAGGTGGGGGGCCTGCTGGATTCCTCTTCTAGCCAAGTGTATTCCTAGGACCCCATGTGGTCCTCACAGGGCCTGGGAGGAGTGCTCAGAGGGCCAGAGAGGGAGGAGGCTGGCATTCAGAAGGGCACTGTTTTCCAAAGTTGCTGCACCATTTTACATTCCCAACAACAGTGTATGTGGGTTCCATTCTCCGGCCGGCTAGACTGTGAGCATGTGATCCTGCTGCTGCTAACAGCCATTCAATCACTACGATTCATTCAACAAATTCTATCTGAGTACCTACCACTATGTAGTAGGCTCTTGCCCTGCAAGAAGTCCCTGACAATCTGTAAGATGGAGAGACAGCACCCTGGTGACATTGTTTCAGCACACTAGTCCTGGTTCCCCCTGGACCTTTCAGTTGCAGGAGGGAATGAGTTCCCTGATGACAGTTTGAGTTTGGTCGGCCGGTGTGCCCCTCCAAACCACTGGGACCCAAGTAAGTCCTAGTGGCTGTTCTCCCCACATTCCACAAGGGAACACCAACCAGCCTTGGAATCTTGGGTGCAACAGAGGTGCCAGGAGATTGTGGTACCCAGCAGTCTGTGGCAGTACCAGTGGAAGCCATGGAAGGGCCTTGGGGATGCCAAGCGAAGCCTGGGGATGGGGGCGGGGGGGGGGGGAACCAGCTCAGGTATGGCAACCTTTGAAAGTACTTGTTCCTAATCTAACCATATGTGAGACGCCCAAAAGGCCGGGTTACTGCGTTCGTGGGAGAGGAGCAGGAGGAAACGCACCACCGTTAACCGTGCTACCTCTGGGCTTCGGGATCGTGGGCGCCTTTATTTTGCTACTCGTTTTGCCATAGTGCTTTCTAACTTTCACGTTTTCTACAAAGATTATGTATTAGATTTTTCATGTATTAAAATTTAAAAAAGACCCCACAGGGCTTCCCTGGTGGCACAGTGGTTGGGAGTCCGCCTGCCAATGCAGGGGACGCGGGTTCGTGCCCCGGTCCCGGGAAGATCCCACGTGCCGCGGAGCGGCTGGGCCCGTGAGCCATGGCCGCTGAGCCTGCGTGTCCGGAGCCTGTGCTCCGCAACGGGAGAGGCCGCAGCAGTGAGAGGCCCGCGTACCGAAAAAAAAAAAAAAAAAAAAAACCACAATATTTCTTTTAAGAGGAGAAATAACTCCTCGGGGAAGCCCCGCGCGGAGCTGGGATCCTGGCCGTCTGCACTTCCGCTTCTTTGGCCCCAAGTCCCCTTTTCGCGCCCCTGGGTTCCAGTTAGCAGCTCGCACCCCCTCCTTCCTGCGCCCCGCGTCAGGTTGCCGTGGAAACGGGGCAGGTTGCACACAGACTCCTGAGGCGCCTGCCCTGGAGCGTCCGGGAGATTGAACCTGTGAACCTGTACAGCCAACCTCTGCAACAAGCGGGGGGCTGAAGCGGGAGCCAGGAGCAAGAGGCGCCTCGACTGAGACAAACGCTGCGCAGACCCTGCAGAGCCCCCGCCCCCTCCCTGGCTCCGCCCCACGCCGCCCCCTCCCCGGTAGTAGAAATACAGCCGCAGCCCCGCCGCCGCCCGCTGCGCCTCGACCTTGCCCGGATCTGACCACCCGGAACAGGCAGACACGCCTCGCCGCGCTTCTCGCCAATGGCTGACCAACTCTTCCAGCGCAAACCCCGGGACCACGAGCAGCTTCGCCCGGACCCCGACTCTGACTCCGAAGGCCTGTTTGACAAGCCTCCTCCAGAAGAGCCCCCCGCTGTCCGCCGGCCCAAGTCGGCGGGGGCCGCGGGCAGGAAGGCCGGTCGGCGCACTGGTGGGAGGGCGCAGGGGGCCCGCCCTGGGCAGCCCCTCAAGGCCGCGGCGCGCCCCCAGCCCCAGGAGGAGGCGCCTCCACTGCACGAGGGCTGCTATCTCGACCATTTTCCGCACCTCTCCATCTTTATCTACGCGGCCATCGCCTTCTCCATCACCTCCTGCATCTTTACCTATATCCATTTACAGCTAGCCTGATTTGCTGGGGATGGGCTCAGGGCTGAGGTGGGAGGGAAGGGAAAAGAAGGGCTTGGCATTTTGTGTCTGGAGACGCGCCGCACCCCCTTCATCTAGCTTTTGATGCTTCTTTTCTTCTCTGCTTGTCACTACCTTTGTCTAACTATCCATCAGTAGGAACGTCCAAAGCAGCTACCGCTAATGAAATAAGCACCTGGGGATTAGGGGCGGGAACACAGACAGACTCCAACGTTTAGAATCTCGCGGTTTGACTGAACCCCATTTATAATGAGGATAATGTCCTTGGACCCTACCGCTTTGTGAGGTGGGGGCACGCAGAGGAAGCCTGTCATTTTGTGGCTGGGGCGCGCACAGCGAGCCCAACCTTCTGTTCTTTAAGGGATGAGCCAGACCCGGGGCCGCCGCCTTCCAGAGACAGGGCCCCGCGGGGTGGGGGTCGGCGCCCTGGCCTGGGATAAGCCGAAGCCCTGTGATGCTGCATCGCCCCCGGAGGAGCCAGCAGTGACCCCCGAGCTGGCGCAGAGCCCGGAGCGTGGGAACCGGCGGACCTGAGAGCGCAGGACACAGTGAGTTTGTCGGGGTAGCGCGCCACCTGCCCAGAGGCTTGAGCCCACCCAGACTGTGCGTTTCCCTGTCTTAGGGTTTGATGCCACTACCGATGTCGGGCCGAGCCGAGACACAGCGGAAGGAGCTGTCCTGCCAGGAAGCCACAGTCTCGTCGTGTCCTGGACGGCTTGGGACCAACGGCTGTAGACCTCCAGAGACGCACGCCCAGAGTTTGCACGCTGCGCGGGATGAGGCGCTGGGGTCTACAGGGGGCTGTCATTGCTGTCTTTGGGGACCTGGGGGGGCTTCATCCTGGCCCAGAGCCCTTCCAGAGCTATGGGGCCCAAGATGAAGGGGGTGAGGGAGTCTCTCATTGATAAGAATTCGTGCTAGGAAACTACCCAACCCCAAGGGGTTTGTCGTCTCATACCCAAAAGACCTAATAGCAAAACGCACCTTGGCAGGCTATTTACCCACCTGCCATCTCTGTTTAAACATGAATGTTAAATGTCAGAACATAACGCTCTAATACTGCATATACTTTACTTGGAAATATCTGTAATTATGGTACCTCTGATGGAATAAATGCTCCTTTTCCAGTCTCCTTTATATTCTGTTCTTTATTAATTTCCAGCTATGCAGTGGGCCCACCAGACTTCCTAGTCTGCTCCAAGTTTCATCCCATAATCTTCACAACATCTCTACTGTCCCTCCAAAACAAATTTCATCCCATTATCCAGCATTCCAAGATACAGCATCTCTCTCCACTAAATAGCTATACAGGCCTCTAAATGACATCTTCTCCGTATCACGTCCCGATAGCATACCGGTGTCCAGTTCTACTGTCCGCTAACAGCAGGTCTGTCACTATCCCATTGCAGCATTATCCACTGCCCCTCAGTATTTAGTCCCCACTTGCCCCCATTATCAGGACACTTCTGCCCCTGGACAGTCCTCCCACTAAGCTCTACAATTTGCCCCCTAATTCACCCAGCTTGTATCTTTATAAGCTCAGTGTTTGCTAATGTCAGGGCCTTGTTGTCATTTTCCCAGTTCTGTTTTCCCGTAATCCCATATCACTACATGCCTTAATATCTTGCCTCTTTATTTCAGTGCCAAAAGCATGACATCCACCATTTCCCAATGTCAGCCTGTGCTGTGCAGCCACAGTTTACTACAATAATTTTCCCCCAATAAAAGGCACTATTCCCCAAAATTAAGTCTCCAAGTTACCACAGTATGTACCTCTCTGTTTTTCCAGTTTTCAACCTTGGATATTGGATCTTTACTGTCCTTTAATATTGACTAACCACTGAATCCCAATACATGGCCCAGTGCTCTCCAAACATTTGGTCCCATTGTTTCCCAGTCACACATCCCCTCTTTTTTTTTTTTTTTTTGGCCGCACCACAGGGCATGTGGGATCTTAGTTTCCCACCGCACCCCCTGCAGTGGAAGCTTGGAGTCTTAACCACTGGACCACCAGGGAAGTCCCTCACACAACCCCTCTTATCCCTCACACAGTCCTTCAGTGACTACTCAGGATATGATTCCCCAATATTTTGCCCTCAGTTAATCCCCTGATAGAACACCCCCCCCATTCCCAAAACCAAAGTTCCCTGTTCCTTGATATTTGACACATTGTTCCACAAATATCATGACCCTTTCTGGGCCACCAAATCTAGGCCTCCATTTTCTTCCCCAAATTCCAATATCTGGTTCCCATGATTATACCATTATTAGATCCTATTGCTCTACACTTTGAACGTTGACTCCAATATTCTCCTAAATATCCAGCCCCATTTGATCCCTTTATTTCAGGATTCACTGTATTGTTCCTCAGATATTTGGATTATTACTGTCTCCCCAATATTGTGCTCCAGTCTTCCTTAATATTCACCTCGTCATTGCTATCCCTGATGTTAAGCTCACCCCAGCCCCAAAATCAACCTCTCTTCTCATACCCCCATATTCTCCCCTATTAGCCCTTACTTTTCCCCATACCTTGTTGTTGTTGTTTTTAGCATGGCTACAATCTTTTTTAAATTTATTTTTGGCTGCTTTGGGTCTTCGTTGCTGCACGGGCTTTCTCTAGTTGTGGCAAGCGGGGGCCACCCTTCAGTGCAGTGTGCGGGCTTCTCATTGCGGTGGCTTCTCTTGTTGTGGAGAACGGGCTCTAGGCACACGGGCTTCAGTAGTTGTGGCGCACGGGCTTAGTTGCTCTGCCACATGTGGGATCTTCCCAGACCAGGGCTCGAACCCATGTCCCCTGCCTTGGCAGGCGATTCTTAACCACTGTGCCACCAGGGAAGTTCCCTGCCCATCCTTCCCCCCAGCCCCCATACCTTGACATTCCTGAAATACCTGAAATTCTCCATATCTCCTTGAAATTCCTGATTTCATTGAACTCCAATGCTTGGCCCATATTTTCTAACTAAATTAAATTTTCACTACCCTCACACCATCCATGTGTCCCTTTAGCATCCACATATGTCTAACCTGGCCAATTTTCCTTTTCTATAGTTTAAGTGTCCCAGGATATTTGGTCACATATCCCCTCCACTGCCTCCCTATATAGAGCTCTCAATTGTCCCCCAGTTTCTGGAATTCCAATATATCCAAAATATCCAGCCTCTCCACGCAAGTACTAATGGACAGCCTTTCCAGAGTTTAACTATAAAAACAAAAGGGCACAATTTTTGGGGCTTTGTGCCATGCTGCTCAAGAATCAAATTACTTTTATTTATTTTTTTGGCTGCGTTGGGTATTCGTTGCTGCGCGCGGGCTTTCTTTAGCTGCGGTGAGCGGGGCCTACTCTTTGTTGTGGTGCGTGGGCTTCTCATTGTGGTGGCTTCTCTTGTTGCAGAGCACGGGCTCTAGGCGCATGGGCTTCAGTAGTTGTGGCTTGCGGGCTCCAGAGCGCAAGCTCAGTAGCTGTGGTGCACGGGCTTAGTTACTCCACGGCATGTGGGATCTTCCCGGACCAGGGCTCGAGCCCGTGTCCCCTGCATTGGCAGGCGGATTCTTAGCCACTGTGCCACCAGGGAAGCCCCAAGAATCAAATTCTTAAAAAAAAAAAAAAAAAAAATCAAATTCTAGAGAGTCTTATTGACCTAGCTAAGCTCACATGCCCACTTTTGGCCAGAAGGCAAAAGAAACATCTTAATAAGAAGCCCCCATGAAAATAGCACACTAGAGGAAAGAGACAGCTTCTCAAAGGAAAACTGAAGTTATCAAGACCATGGATACTGGGCAGGCAAAAATAATAGACATCTAGTAAACTGACTTTTAGCAGATCACAAATGCTAAAGGGAGAAACAATTATTTTGGACATTTGTCCTATTATGTACTGGCTTCCCAAAGTGGCTACACCATTCTACATTCCCACCACACTGTATGGTTCCAATTTCTCCACTTCTTTGCCAAAACTTACCTTAAAAAAAAAAGTTATAGTCGTCTTAGTGAATATGAAGTGGTATCTCATTGTGCTTTTGATTTGCATTTCCCTGATGGCTAATGATGTTGGATTATCTTTTCATTTGCTTAGCCAAGTGTATATATTCTTTGAAGAAATGTCTATTCAGATCCTTTACCCATTTTTAAATTGGGCTGTTTGTCTTGAATTCTATAGGTTCTTTATATGTTCTAAGCATGTCTATTATCAGATATAATTTGCAAAAATTTCCTCATTCTGTGGTTTGTCTTTTCACTTTCATGATGGTATCCTTGAAGTTCAAAAGTTTTTAATTTTGATGATGTCCACCTTATCTATTTTTTCCTTTGTTCCTTATGTTTTTGGTGTCATCTCTAAGAAACTGTTGCTTAATTCAAGAACACAAAGGTTTAAGCCTATGTTTTCTTCTAAGAGTTTTATAGTTTTAATGCTTATATTTAGCTCTCTGATCCATTTCTGAGTTTCATTTTTATACACGGTTTGAGTTAGAGATCCAATTTCAATCACCAATGGCCAGTGATTTATGTAATGAAGCTTGCTTAAAACCCAAAAAGAGAGGGTTTGGAAAGCTTCCAGGTTGGGGAATCAGAACGTTTGCATGTGCCACCATGCCAGACCCAAAGTTCACAGGGACAAAAGCTCCTTTGTTCAGGACCTTACCGTATATCTCTTCATCTGGTTCTTGACTCATATATCCTTTATAATAAAGCAGCAATCCAGTGAGTAAATGGGCTTCCTGAGTTCTGTAAGCTGCTCTAGAAAATTAATTGTACTCTAGGAGGGGGTCTTGGGAACCTCTGATTTATAGCCAGTCAGTCAGAGCACAGGTAGCCTAGGCTTCTGATTGGCATCTGAAGTGGAGGACGGTCTTGTGGGACTGAACCCTTAATCTGTGCAATCTGATGCTATCTCCAGGTAGTGTCAGAATTGAGTTGAATTGCAGGACACGGACCTGGTGATGAAAAGTGCTTGGTGGTAAGGGGAAACACCGTCCCCTTCCCAACATCAGAACTGAGTGCAGAATGTCTTAAATAGTATTTCCTTATAATTCTTTTTACTTCTGTAAGGGTGGTAGTGTGTCCACTCCTTACTTTCTATTAATACCATCCCAAACCCTGTCACTGCAGCAGCAGGATGAGAAAAGTCTATTTGGGAGTATACAGTGGGGAGCAGGCATGATAATGACGGAGAATAAATAAATGCAAGGGGAAGCTTGGGAATTGGCATCTAGGGAGACTGCTGTGTATTTTTAAAATATTTATGTATTTATTTGGCTGCGCCAGGTCTTGGTTGCCACACATGGAATCTTCGTTGTGGCATGTGAACTCTTAGTTGTAGCATGTGGGATCTAGTTCCCTGAGCAGGGACTGAACCCAGGCCCCCTGCACTGGGAGCACAGAGTCTTAGCCACTGGACCACCAGGGAAGTCCCGGGAAATTGAAGGTTTGATATTACAAAATCATAGGATCTAATGTAGAGGGAAGTAGGAAACTGGATAAGACTGATGCTGGATGGGAGATGAGGCAATGAAGCAGAGTGGGTAACCAAGTATTTGTTATCCTGATTTATTTCTGAAGTTTTGAGGGAGGAATTTAATTATTAGAGGACAATGGGGCCAAGTATATTAATTTATTCCTGCAGAGACACTACTATGACAAATAGTCACAGTATTAATATCCAACAAGTATTAAGCACTTACTCAACATGTAATGGACTCGAGTTCTAAATACTGTGGATTTCACCCTTCTATCCAAGTCAGGTCCATATTTTAACCATATCCAAACAAACCATATTATTGCATATATAATGAGGCCAAGCAGATCTCAGCTGTTGTTTCCTTAATAAGCAGCCTAGGGGGCTTCCCTGGTGGCGCAGTGGTTAAGAATCCACCTGCCAATGCAGGGGACACGAGTTCGAGCCCTGCTCCGGGAGGATCCCACATGCCGCAGAGCAACGAAGCCCGTGCGCCACAACTACTGAGCCCGCGTGCCACAACTACTGAAGCCCACGTGCCTAGAGCCCATGCTCCGCAACAAGAGAAGCCACCGCAATGAGAATCCCACGCACCGCAACAAAGAGTAGCCCCCACTCGCCGCAACTAGAGAAAGCCGGCGTGCAGCAATGAAGACCCAATGCAGCCAAAAATAAATAAATTAAATAAATAAACTTTAAAAAATAAATAAGCAGCCTACATCCTTATGAATACCTTAATTTCTAATTTCACTAGGTATGTTAGTTTCCTGCAGCTACTGTAACAAACTTAGTGACTTAAAACAGCAGCAATGTATTCTCTCACAGTTTTGGAAGCCAGAAATTTAAAAGAAGGGGGTCAGCAGGGCCACACTCCCTCTGGAGGCTCTAGGGAAGAACCTGTTCTTTGCCTCTTCCAGCTTACGGTGGCTCTTGGCATTCCTTGACTTGTGGCTGCATCACTCCAATCTCCCTCTGTGGTCACAAGGCCTCCTCCTTGTCTGTCTCAAATCTCCCTCTATAAAGTCACCTGTCATTGGATTTAGGGCCCAGCCAGATAAATCAGGACGACTTCCTTATCTCCAGATCCTTAACATAATTTTACCTGCAAAACCATTTTTCCAAATAAGGCACAATCACAGATTCTAGGAATCAGGACATGGACATACCTTTTGGGGGATCACCATTCAACCCACTACACTAGGAGATTTTAAATAAGCTCCAAATGCAAAAATAAAAAATAAAAATAAATGATCATTTGGGTAAAAAGTCATACTGAAGGACGCATACCATGACATTATATACAGCAGAAAATCACAAATCAATGCTTTAAAAACATATATATTTAATGTACAGGATTGGAAAAAAGGACTCTTTGATAATAAACATAGTCTAGGTAAACACAGGCTTCCTAAACTGATGAATATTTAATTGCAAATATTAACACCCTAAGTTACACTTCTATATAAAGGAGAAACTCCAAATCCTGTTCTTTAGGAAGACATGGAAGGCAAGTAATACCTTAAGAGCAACTATTGCTATCTTTCCCCTTTCCTTGGGTGATCTAACATTTTACATGGATTAGTTACAAAAGGAAATATTAGATTCCATTGAATTTAAGCACAAGACACAGCTAAAATTTATCACTGAGAGTACTAAATATTTGATGCTTATGAGTGTGAATAAATAATTAAATATTAGGTACAAGGCAGATTCCAAAACTAACTGAAGCATGAAAAAAAAAGGTATAAATACCTAATAGTCAGTTAATATAAATTTTGCTATTGGATATGTTCCAGGCTTCCTTTTCTATGTCAGTGAAATCTGCTTTCTTTTTGTCCAATGTCTTCCATTGCTGGGCTCCAAGACAGTAAACTCTTTAACCTCACCAAGGCCTTGGTCAAGGAAAGGATTTATTTTAGAAACAAAATAACTTCTTTCTTCTTTCTAAAGGTCATAGTTGTTTTTTCTGCTACTTGCTTCCTTCAACGAGTTATTAAAGTCTCCGTGTGAGAAAAGTTACTGGGCAAAAACAAGCAGTCTGTGTTGGCTGTCCCACAGTGCAGTGGCTGGTTAATAAAGATGATGTCCAGGCTTCCCTGGTGGCGCAGTGGTTGAGAGTCCGCCTGCCGATGCAGGGGACACAGGTTCGTGCCCCGGTCCCGGAAGATCCCACATGCCGCGGAGCGGCTGGGCCCGTGAGCCATGGCCGCTGAGCCTGCGCGTCCAGAGCCTGTGCTCCGCAACGGGAGAGGCCACAGCTGTGAGAGGCCCACGTACCACACAAAAAAATAACAATAATAATAAAAAAAAAAGATGTCCACTTAACCTTTTTCTCATTTGGTCTCATCCAAAGAGTAAGGCAAAAGGATCAAGGTTACAGAGGACTGATGACCCAGGTACAACTTTTACAAATATCTTTAAATGGCCAGGGAAAGCTTTACTTCTTCAGTCATGCCCCCAAATGAGTCGTTATTGAACCAAGAATCCCTTGCCACCCATTAGAGGCAGCTAAGCACAGATGCTTCAAAGATTAGTTCAAGGTAGTGCATAGATGCTTCAGGAGAGTGGACCAAAAAAGAGGAGGCCGTGGAATACAGGAAAGAGTGAACAAAGAAGACACCCCCAAAGTACACAGTTCACTGGGATCAGAATGGTCATTGATATAAACTCCTTATCATTCCACCTTCTGACAAACTCCTTTTATTATTTAGACATTAAGATATTTTCAGTCTTTTGCCTTCCTTTTCCACATTGTCTATAATATTGTGTAGTTTTCTGGAGTTCTGAACCAGGAACAGCAAGCTCTCCCTAAAATCACTAGTCCCGTGCTCTCTGCCAACATTTTCAAGCTCATCAAACAAAGACAACGTCTGTTTGAGTTTGGCCTGAACAATTTTTTGCTCTTCTAATTCTGCAAGAAGGGCCTGCTTAGTGCATAATTCAGTCTTATACTTCTCCTGTAACTGTTCAATTTCTTTTTGGAGAAGCTGGAATTCTTCCTCACTATAAGGATGCGTCTGCTGAGGTTTATCTTCCGGAAGCAAGACGTTTGGGGGAATACGCAAGATCAACTGTAAAAACAGCTGCTCCATTTTGCCAAAAAGGTTATCAAAACGTCCTTTCATGAAGCAAAGAAACTTTTCCGTGCACTTACGAATCTGGACTGGGCTAATCGCACAGTCTGGGATGCCATCCAGCTTCTTCAGAATAACCTGTTCAACAGCCTGCATCACTTCAAATAGGTAGTCTTGAAATGCAATGTAGATCCTAAGCATGCAAGTTTGCGGTGTGAAGCCAAAGAACTGGGCCTCATAGGTCATCGGATCAACAGACATCTTGGCTTATTTTGCTTTGTTTATTTTGAATGTGAAAAATCTGCAAATGTAATAAGAAAAAATTTCACTTGTGTTCAAAAAAATCATCTGATGAAAGTAACAAATGACATTACAGATAGCAAAGCAAACAAAAACAAAACAAAGAAGCAGACAAAAAAATATGAAGTTTATGTTCCTTGATACCTGATGCTACTTCCAGCCTCACTCATCCGCAGCAGGATACAAACGCCGCCTCGCTGAGGCTTTTTCCATCAGCCTGTAACCTCCCTCTTCCTCCTCATTGTCCATTTCCCTCACCTCTCAGTTACTGAGGCTTCTGGCCTATGGATCAGCCTTCGGAATCCTATCATCCCAGACAACTTTCAAGTTTACATGGATGATCTTACCAATGCCCTAGAGACTCAGTTCCTTGAGTTTCGATGATCTTCATCTCCACTCTTTTAGCCACATGGCGATTGATATTTGTAACTTCTTTCCCTAGCTGCTCCTACTTTTTGACCACAACCTCATATGCTGGTCTTCCAACGCTCATTCGCATATTCGTATTATACCTTAATCGTCAAGACTTTCAGCCCTCTGATCTTCTTTTTCTAGCGCTCAGTCTCTCCCACCTCACTTCTTCCTCTCTCCATTTTAAGCTCCATGATCCATCACTTCAACGGCTCCCTTGCCAAGGTCCTCAACTCCCCTGTCCTTCCAACCTTGCCATCTGAAAAATATCCCATTAGAAGCTGAGCAAGCCTGATGTTTTCTCAAGGGTCTGGGAGACATTCCTTTCAAATGTAAACATCTAGGAAAATAGCACTCCTATCTCCCTGTCAATGTGGGTGTTTAACCTAGGGACCTTTTTCTGAGCTGTAACCATATACTTGTCATAGAAATAAAAGTATTGATAGTTTCATTATTCCTGCAAAGTAATTAGCTAAAAAAAATGGCTACCTCAATTACCAGGTGAATTTAGGATGAACCTTATGAAATAATTTGCAGCAAGTGGTGCAGTCAAATCTTTCTATGGGACAAGATGCTGTTAATCTTGAGAATTTATGTAATGGCTAAAAATAGAATGGTTGTAATGGTTTAGCTGTATAAAATAGGGTAGAATTTCTTTCTGTCTTTGTCATCTCATTCACAGATTACCTATAATGCATTGTAATCCAGATATGCTTATTCAGTAATAAAACTGCTTTCTCTTCTATATCTTGTGGAGAGGATTCTGTGGATTAACAGGATTTTAATTTCAACACTACCCTATGCCTTCAGGATCAATTTCAAACTCTTTCTCATGGCTTACAAGGACCTTCATCATCTGACCTTTACTAACCACCCTGTCCTCCTTTTTAAGGACCTCACATATGCATAATTGAAGTGATAATACTTCCTATTTCATAGCACTCTATATTTGGTCCATGCTAGGTCCTCTCTTATTTTCTTTCATCGCCCATAGGAACCTACTCCAGTGTTTTAATGTATGCCTTTTCAGTTCATCTTTAATTTTAATTCATCTTTAACAGGTTTTAGACATACAGTTGACCTTTGAACAACATGGGTTTGAACTGCCCAGGTCCAGTTATACGTGGATATTTTTCAGTAGTAAATACTAAAGTACTACATAACCCACAGTTGCTTGAAACTGTGAATGTAGAACTGCATATATGGAGAGCCAACTCTAAATTACACAAGGATTTTTGACTGCTGGGTGGATTGGCACCCCTAATCCCCACGTTGTTCAAGGGTCAACTGTATAGTCTTGAAAAATACAGTCTTCTTTATGTGTGGTTCGCTTTACATTATGTTTGCAATCACTTCATGTTATTACACTTCATTGTTATTTTACTTCATTGGTTCTTTTTTTATTTTTGGTTGCACTGGGTCTTCACTGCTGCGTGCGCGGCTTTCTCTAGTTGCAGCAAGCAGGGCCTACTCTTCGTTGACGTGCATGGGTTTCTCACTGAAGTGGCTTCTCTTGTTGTGGAGCTCGGGCTCTAGGCGCGTGGGCTTCAGTAGTTGTGGCTCACAGGCTCTAGAGCGCAGGCTCAGTAGTTGTGGCGCACGGGCTTAGCTGCTCTGCGGCATGTGGGATCTTCCCACACCAGGGATTGAACCTGTGTCCCTTGCATTGGCAGGTGGATTCTTAACCACTGCGCCTCCAGGGAAGCCCCACTTCATTGGTTCTAACCGAAGTATTCCATTAATTTTACCATATGCGTATACCGTACTTCATGTGTCCACTGTTCATAGTTGCTGGGCCACAGAGTTTACTCATACATAATTTCACTAAATACCATTAAAATGTTCTCCAGAACGCTAGGGGTGGGAGTACAGCTAAGCTGGTTTACCCTCCCATTTGCAGTATATGAGAATTTCTTTCTCATGTCTTTGCCTTCACTTGATATTACTCAAAATTCTTATTTTTGCCAATCTTGTAAAATTGTTTTACAGTGTTGCTTTTTGAAAACCAAAACCATCTAACCCCCACACAGGCTGGACACAGAGGACTGCAACTATCGACAGTCTCCTTGCCTCCCCAAATAGCTTACTGTTTACATTAGCATGACTCTACTATTCTAGGAGACCTGAGTAATAGTTTCATTGTCCAAACAGCTTGATTGTTCATTATGAGCCCCCAGAAAGACTGATCGACTCTGAAATGCTAAGCACCAACAATCTGTACAGCAAGATTCTCTGAAACCCTTGCCTCAGCTGTTTCTCCCAATGCTGGACTGCTTTTCATGAGCTCTACCCAATCCTAATCAAGCCTCCAAATTGAAAAATCCACCTTAAACCAAATTTGCGATTCTCAAAAAACTCCAATCTTGCCTGTCATCCCTACAAGACATTGCCAAAGCTCTGTCAAGGTGTTTTGCTTACCAGGGTAGGCAAAACACTCAGCACTGTTTTATCAATAGACTGTGAGGGTGATGTGTGGGGTGCAGGTAAAAGTATTTTAATGTGCGTTTCTCCAACTGCCAGTAAAGTTGAGCACCACTTGAAATGTATTAACTCTTAAGGTTTCTCCTTCTGTAAATTACCCATTCATATCCTTTTTAAAAACCACTCTCTCCAGCATTTTACTTAATTCCTTCCTTATATACTACCAGACGAGGCCACTCCCTGTTCCAACAACCTTTAGTGCTTCCTTATAACCCACGGAATAAAGTATAATATTCTTAACTTTGCCTGCCATAATCTGACTACTCTTTGTTCCAACCAAACCAAGCTATGGCCTTTCCCTGTGATGTCTTTCCCTCAAGAGAAGATGCCTGGCCAAATATCTTCCAAGGGTCAGTTTAAATACACTTCCCTGCGGACCCACCCCCTCCTCTGAATTCCCATCAGGACCTCTCTTCGGGCACTGGCCAACTCCTACTTTAGGATATTATTATCACGGGCCTATCTTCTCCGCAAGCCTTAGATTTCCTGAGGGCAGGATGAGTACGGTTTCAATAGATATTTACAGGTGAAACGCGGGAGGTGCCCAGGATACCTCAGCAAGTAGAGCAGCGGGAGCTCCAAAAACCACGGAGTAGGAACCACTTCCGGCCTGAGCACTGGCTCCCGGCAGGCCCCGCGCCCCCGCTGCATGCCGGAACCTTAAGGGTGGAGGTTCGCGGCCACCGGAGACTTTGCTCCATCGGGCCGCTCCAGCGCCCGGCGATGAGGCCTCAGCCAGTGCCACCCCTTCTCGCTCCTCTTCAGAGAAAATGCAGCCCCGTGACACTTACCCAAGCGACCATGAGAGTGACGAATTCGACCAAACACCGGCTTCCCGCCACCTTCTTTAAACCACCGCCTGCTGCCAGAGATAGGGGGCACCGCTAACTCCCTCAAATTCCGACCGCTAGCTGCCTTAGAGCGAGGGCAAGATGCTACCGCGCTCCTGATTGGCTGGCTGTCCGGGGGCAACCTATATTGCTGACGGAAAGGGGGCGAGCGGGAAAGCTAGCTGTGGCCTGCGGGGATTGGCGGAAGGAAGCGGTACTCACCCTCTTTCCCGCGACGTAGGTGGGTGGAGAAGCGAGGCTGGGCCGCCGCGGAGACACAACTCGTGATTGGCGGGTGTGCTTTCATTCGGGCTCTAGCGATTGGTGGCTGACCAACTGAGCAGCGCTGATTGGGCAGCAGCGTAAAGGGGTGGGCCCCGCCCTGATCCCGCCCTGATCCCGCCCCGCCTCTGGGACAGACTGGCGGAAGGGGAAGTGCGGGGGGGGGGGGGCCGGCGGCGGCGGGGAAAATGGCGTACCAGAGCCTCCGGTTGGAGTACCTGCAGATCCCACCGGTCAGCCGCGCCTACACCACCGCCTGCGTCCTCACCACCGCCGCTGTGGTGAGCAGCTGCAGCGCCAGCTTCTCATTATCCGTGCTGGATGTAACCGGGTCCTCGGGAAACTGGGGTTTGGGCCTCCGGGAAGCTCAGAGGGGTTGGTCTCAAGGGTGGGTGGAGGCGTACAGGGTTCACTTTGGGGTTCGGAGTGGCCCCGTGAGTGCTTACCCGGTGACCCTGGAAAGGAGTGCTGCTCCAAGAGGGCTGGGGGATCAGGACTGAGGGTCAGTTTTTGAGAAATAAAGGCAGGATCTGTACCAAGTCAGGGCTTGGGTGGGAGCCGCCCACCCAGTAAACGTGTCTGAGAACTCCTGCGGTGGCCAGATGATAATGTGGTGACTAGTGGAAGGAGGGTCCGCTTACTGGAGAAACGTAGATATTGAGGATAGAAAGCTGGAAGTTGTCGAGCGGAAAAGTCTTGAAATACAGAGAGTCTGTAATAAAGGTTGGCTGGAAGCACCCAGCCCTCACGGTGGCAGGGTATTGAGTCTTGGTTCTTTTGAGTGAATTCTGTTGCTTCACACAGTTGTTTCAGGTGGTGCACATGTGTTGGACAGATTCGTAGCAGCTGCTCTTACTTGCCCTGTATCGAAGATATCACCACCTGCCTTCCATACCTTCACATTACCCTTAACTATTGAAACATCAAACAGACTTTTACTTTGTGTTAGGTATTGGGGAATACAAAGAATTGTATCAATTCTACACAATTCTTTACCATCCTTTTCCTCCAGCCTAAGAAGAAAGCCTTAAATGATTCAGTCTAAGTGACTGAGAGTGGGAAATTGCTGGCCCTATTAATCTTTTGTTGTAAATGATGATATTTTGTTTCTTGATTGACTTGCTTGAAGAAATTCTTTTTCTATTTCAGCAGTTGGAATTGATCACACCTTTTCAGTTGTACTTCAATCCCGAATTAATCTTTAAACACTTTCAAGTAAGTGGTCAATCACAACCGCCATTAATGCCTCAGTTTTTGAACTTGTTTTTCTTACATTTTAGTAGCCAATCCTGTCATATACTGTCTCAAAGAATTCAGTGGGAATACTTGATTATAAGGCTTATGGAGGTGGGGGGACGGGGTACAAAGCAGTGATTCTTGCAGCCTGGAACTTTTAAGAGACTTTCAAGCTCCTCATCATGTACCAAATCAGAATCGCCAAGTGTAGGAATTAAGAATCTGTATTTTATTTTTAAAGTTCCCTGCATGGTTTTGATTTGATGTGTCCAGTTCCTGTATTTAGGAATCACTGGTTCAAAGTTAATGTTACAGATTGAGAGGAGACTGATCAGCTGGCTGTCCAGGGAGAGTCTCACAGGATGCCCTTATTTTGTGCACTCACCACCATGTACCACACCTGCCACCTTGGTGTTACTGCTATGGTCCTGTTCAGAAACTCAGTTCAGTTAGTGTTCTGATCCATCTTCCAGGGATCACATCATCCTAACAGAACTCCAGAAGACTGACTTCGAAGACAACATGGCAGTGTATTAGATTACAGTGAGAGATGGTCCTTTCCAGTAATTTGAGTGCTAAAAGAGAGATGTGTTTTCCTGTTCTAGAATGATCATATAGGCTATAGTTGGAGTAAGAGAGAGACCCCCAAACCAGTAATTCTGTCTCTATACCTGCTGTTGCCTCTGTCCCAAATGTGTTTCATTCACTGTATACCCACTGAACTCCAGCTTGTCTTTCAAGATGCAGCTTTTGTGTAGCCTTCTCAGATTCATCCTCCCTTGTGTCCTTAGGGTATCTGTAAATACTTTTTTTATATCTCTCATCTCATACTTGCACTTATTTATATGCTTGTCTCCTCACTAGGTTGAGGACTCTAAAATCCTGGATGCAGTTAGTATGTAGTAAACAATCCTGAATTGTTTCAACTTTAATAGTTACAAGTTCTTGGGGCTTCCCTGGTGGCACAGTGGTTGAGAGTCCGCCTGCCGATGCAGGGGACACGGGTTCGTGCCCTGGTCCAGGAAGATCCCACATGCCGCGGAGCGGCTGGGCCCGTGAGCCATGGCCGCTGAGCCTGCGCGTCCGGAGCCTGTGCTCCGCAACGGGAGAGGCCACAACAGTGAGAGGCCCGTGTACCGCAAAAAAAAAAAAAAAAAAAAAAAAGTTACCAATTCTTAAGAATTAAATGATGCATAAAGCAGACCTGTGGGCCCTTATAACTGCATTCTTCCTCCTCTACTCACATGGCCTTTGCTGGGAGCTATAGCTCCATCCAAACAAACGAGATTTGATTTTGCCTGGGGTTAAACTCTTGTTTTTTTGTTTTTTGGGGGGGGGGGGTTTTGGCCAGCCATGTGGCATGCGGGATCTTAGTTCCCCAACTAGGGAATCAAACCTGCATCCTCTACAGTAGAAGCATGGAGTCTTAACCACTGGACCACCAAGGAATCCCCTGAGGTTAAACTCTTGACACCAGTATCTGCAGTTGGAATTAGGATTTCTCCGTTTGAGTTCAGTCTCCCTATACAAACTGTGTGTCCTTGGGCAGGCCATTTTAAAATCATCCAGGTCTCTTACTTTCCTCATATGTGAAATGGGGATGGTAGTGCCAACCTGCTCATCTCACAGGATAATTAAGATCACATGAGAGAACAGAATATTTTAAAACACTTTAAATGTTAAGTGTTCTGTCATTGTGAGTAGTTGTTTTTATTGCAGGTGTGGATGGTTTGGGTGGGTAAGAGTATATCAGGGTTTGAAAATGAGCGTCTGTGTATCTACCAATTAGACTCTAATTGTTAAAGTATTAGGTCTTCACTTACAGGGAGTTGGCTCTTTGTTCAGACTAGAACTTGAGTATTTGTTGTAGAGTTACTCTTCACTCTGGATGTTTCTGACAACTGATATAGAAACATTTCTTAGCAATTGATATTAGATCCAGCAATCTTCCTTTCATATCTTGAGACTATTCATTAGATTGTGATACTACATATATGAAAGCACTATTCTGCAAATTAATCTAGTCTTTCCATCAAACTTTTCCCATAATTTGCCTGACCATATAGTATGGGTTTAAAAAAAAAAAAGAATCACAATTTCAAGTTTTCTGTCCTACTATCCTTAGAAATTCCTGGGGCAAGTGACATCTTTCACTGAAGCAGCACAAAAATTCAGTGTCAGATTGTGTGCCTCACTTTTGAGTTCAGACATAGTATCACCTATTCATGGCCTTCCAACCCTTGTAGTCATAGGATATCTCCTTCATCTTAATATAAAAATGTTTTCTGGTATATTTTACTTAATCTATCTTTCTCTTGATGTTTTTCTTTTAACAGATATGGAGGCTAATCACCAATTTCTTATTTTTTGGGCCAGTTGGATTCAATTTTTTATTTAACATGATTTTTCTGTATCCTTTACTAAGTGGGGTTAGCATAAAAACTTTAGGTTTACTTAGGAAATACAATATTGTTTGAAACTACTAATCCTGTTATTTTTGTTACCATCTTAGCTGTAACTTCTGGCTACTGGCTCAGTGATACACAGAATAGTTGGTCAGTTAGTAATGTTTTGAGGGTGTTTATAGGTCACTGTTTATTCAAATGGGAGGTATTTAACCGTAAAATGTTTACATTTCTGCCCATAAGCCACTTACAGATCTGATCAAAGGAGAGCAGAAGTGATTTAATTGAGGCGTACTTACAAAATAACACTGGCGGGCCCCAAGTGATAAAACACAACCTGGGAGTGGGTTCATGGGGGATGGAGAACTTGAGATCTCCTTGGATCTTGGTTGCTAGTTCCACTGGTTGGAAAGACAGTGCCGTGTCTCCTGGGCTCGCCATGTTCCAGTTTGTTGAAAGAGAGGAAGAGTTGTGCTCTGATCAGATGGTAATTGGGGCCATTGAGCAGGGCATTTCTCCTGCACCCCGACCCTCTGGATTAAGAGGGGAGTTACAGCTCAGCTCATCTGCAGTAGACAAAGGGCCTTTTAGGGGTGACAGGATTCCTGCCCTAGGATGGATTCCTGTGTCTTCTGTATGGTGTATCATTCTGGTAAGTTTCTAATAATTAAATTTTTTCATTGTAATGCCTCCTTATTGACTGAGGTACAGCAATGCTTAACTCCCTGGCCTGAAAAGGCAGATTTTTACATGAAGCTTCTTGATGGGGATTTCCTCCAAATTAGGTTGTGAAAAAGCAAGGATGGTGTAGATTATGGTGTGGCTGAACATGGGAAAGACAGGACAAATTTCAAAAGGTGTAGTCGGTCACGGGAAGCATGTTTATGTGGTGTCTGGCTTAGTTCCCCAGTCAGGAACAGTTTTTGTAAAACATGGAGCCGGTCTTCTCTTCACCTTGCCTAAAATGGCTGGTAAAAGAGAGGCAACCATACTACCACTCATAAATATTCTAATAGGAACAAAGGCTGACTTCTTACACATAAAGTGGAGTCCAAGTGTACTTAAGTGGTACATTAAATTTTACTTTCTTGGGCTTCCCTGGTGGCGCAGTGGTTGAGAGTCTGCCTGCCGATGCAGGGGACACGGGTTCGTGCCCTGGTCCGGGAAGATCCCACATGCCACGGAGCGGCTGGGCCCGTGAGCCATGGCCGCTGAGCCTGCGTGTCCGGAGCCTGTGCTCCGCAACGGGAGAGGCCACAACAGTGAGAGGCCCGCGTACCACAAAAAAAATTAAAAAAAAAAAAAATTTACTTTCTTCATATTTGTGTGCTTAACATTTTCTTAACTTGGAACTTAAGATATCGTTACTGTCGAATGCTAGAAGAAGGCTCTTTCCGAGGTCGGACAGCAGACTTTGTATTTATGTTCCTTTTTGGTGGATTCTTAATGACTGTATCCTTCGACAAATAGAACAAATACAGGAAAATACTAAAGAACTCCCTCTCTCTTCCTAAAGCTTTTCATCTGTCTCCCAAAATTCACTAGATACTCGGAATGAACAGATAAAAGTAGACCCCCCAGATATTAGCTTCAGGCTCCTATTTATTTTACAGCGTACTTTATGTGGCAGCTTTTCTAAGCCTAGAGGTTGGACAGGATGCTTTCCTACTGTGAGCGAGTCAGAGGAACTGTTAACCCAGGTGGGTTACTATTAAGTATCTTAGATGTATTCTTGTTGGTGGGTGTACTTTACTTTTAAGCTAAGTTGGTAAGACGTTTATTTGGTCAACATCAAAACTTTTTTTTAAATTTTTATTGGAGTATAGTTGCTTTACAATGTTGTGTTAGTTTCTGCTGTACAGCAAAGTGAATCAGCTATACATATACATATAGCCCCTCTTTTTTGGATTTCCTTCCCATTTTTTAGGTCACCACAGAGCATTGAGTAGAGTTCCCTGTGCTATACAGTAGTTTCTTATTAGTTAAATAAATTACTTTTTTGAAAAAAGAATTGTCAACTGAGTACCAGACTTGAATGTAGCCCTGTCTGACAAGATGGTTTTGCTCCAGCTGGCTTGATTCACGTTTGTAAAGGTCCTCATGGTGATCACTGACCAAGGAATTAACACATACTCCAAAGAGGCAAGAACTTCATGAAAGCAGAATATTAATTTGAATTAGCAACACTTCAGATGATGTCGCCTAAGCAGGTTTTTGCCTGATGGCTCTGGGTAATTATTTTCAGGCTTTTTTTTTTTTTCCTAAAGATGTAACTACTGCTCGCCTTTCCTAATTCAAATGTGTGTTGGAACACAATCCTTAGTTCCCTTGCCCAGTCTTCCCTATTATACTTAATGTTGCTGTTTTCCTTAATGCCAACCGCTAGCTTTTTGGTTTGTTTGTGAGCTTAGTTTTCTTGGGCCAGGCCTTTACAATAATGCTTGTCTACGTGTGGAGCCGAAGGAACCCGTATGTCCGCATGAACTTCTTCGGCCTTCTCAATTTCCAGGCCCCCTTTCTACCCTGGGTGCTCATGGGCTTTTCCTTGTTGTTGGGGAACTCAATCATTGTGGACCTCTTGGGTAAGATTCTTAGCACTACTTTTTCTATTATTTTACTTGCAAACTTAATTTGTCACTATTTTTCATGTTAATCCTGCCTGGCCTTCATATACAGCTCTTATAGGATTATTATATGCTCAAAGACTACAATATTCGTTTTCAAGATGTTAATAAGTATATTGACATTTCTTCCCAAAGAGAAGAAATTTTTGTTGGTAGAGCCTCCTGCCATCAAATTTCTAATCCTCTCCCTCATCCTTTATTTCTGGTTGACTCTAGGTATTGCAGTTGGACACATATATTTTTTCTTGGAAGATGTATTTCCCAATCAACCTGGTGGAATAAGGATTTTGAAAACACCATCTATTCTGTGAGTATTCAGCACCGGGTTACATGTTCCTTGCAGGTAAACCGGGGCTCCCAGCACACATCGTTCAGGCCAGTGAATATTTGGCGATTGAGTAGTCGGGCTGCCGTTGAGGAGCAGTTGGCTTGGGCAGGAGCAGACCATGCCAGAGTTGTGGCGGGAGGCTCAGGGTGTCCTGAGGGTGATGTGGTAATTGCTGTCCCAGCTGACCACCAGCACCTCCTGTCCCGGGGAGGAGCCTGTTGGTTTCATGAAGGATGCTGTCTGAGTTTAGAGAGGTGAAGTGGCGAAATGGGCAAAACTGACTAGAGGGAGGTTTCTAGAGGTGGAATGTCTGGTCTTCCAAACAGGTGATAGAGATAAGCAGTGAAGTAGAGTGGAAATAGCTTTGGGCTGGAAACCAGGTACAGGCTGTTTGTTCTGCCAACCAGCCATGTGATTTTAAGCAAGTCCCTTCTGCTTTTTCACATGTCAGTTTCCTGAGGGTAGAGCTTTGATCTATAGGACCTCCTTCTATGCCAGAATTTTGTGTCCTTGGGACGTACTGCATTAAAAAGGGTTCACTTGAGGAATAAAATGTGAGTTTTTATTATTAAATGTTGATTGTAGAATAAGCAAAATCAAGAAAGTAAAATCCTCCATAATCCCAGCATTTAGATATAACAGTGGCTACCACTGTTAACGTTTTAATGTGTATTCATGAGCCTTTTACTGTCTGTGTACTCTTTAAAAAATGCTATTTCATAAGCTTCTTTCTAATGTAATATATCATAATCATTTTTCCATCATAAATGTCCGACAGAATTGTAACAGCTGCATGATACCCCCGATATGAATGGAGCACGATTTACGAGTGCCTAGCGATGGACACTGACATCCTTCTTGCTCTTCCTTCCATGATTGGAGTGGTGAACATTCCTGTAGCTACACATCCATATAGCATGTGTAGCAGCACATCCTTTGCGCACATCCATGATTATTTTCAAAGGATAAATTCCTACAAGTAGAATAGCTGTTCAGTTTCTTGCCAAACCGCCATGCAGAATGGATATTCAGGTTTACATTTCCACCAGCAACGTATGTGTCCATTTCCCCACATCTTCATCAAATGTGGGAGAGCCCCATGACCCCCTTTAATGTGCACTTTCTGTAAACAAGGACAGTCTTTTACATAGTCAAAATCTGGAAATAAACATTAATTCTCAGACCCAATTCCACTTTTGGCAGTTGTCCTCAGAATATTCTTTATAGCAGAAGAATGCAGTTCAGATTCAGGTGTTTCGCTTCGTTACCATGTCCCTTTAGTCCCTTTCAGTGTGGAGCAGCTCCTCAGCTTTACCTTGTCTTTTGTGACATTGATGTTTTTGAAGATTATAACCCCATTTTGTAGAATGTCTCTCAATTTGGGTTTGTCTGATGTTCCCTCACATTTAGGTTCAGGTTTTGCATCTGTGGCAGGAATATCAGAGAAGTGATACTGCGTTCTTCTGATTGCAGCCTATTGGCACAGGATTTCAATTGGTTGAATTTGCCAAAGTAGTGGTAATCACTTTGATTACTTGATTAAGGTATCTGCAGGGCTTCTCCACTGCCAAAGTTACTTTTTTTCCCCTTTGTAATTAAGTGTTTTGCGGGGAGGTACTTTGAGACTACGTAAACATCCTTTTTCTTATCGAATTTCAATTCATTTATATCTGCAAGAATCCATGGTTTCATGTTTTATTCATGAATTATAATCCCTTATTATTGTTGTTTATTTTGATGCTTATATTGTCCCAGATTTGGCCAAGGGGAACCTCCTTAAACTGGCTTTGAAGTACTTTTCAATGTGCTCCCATCTTTTTTTTTTTTTTTAAAACCGATTTATTACTTTCTGGCCTAGCAAGATATCCCAGGCTCATCTTGTGCTCTTCTTGACCCAGTTGTAGAATCAGCTATTTCTTTAAGGAGGCCTGGTTCCTTTTTAGTAGAGAATGGTATTTAGAGGCCAAGGTCTGGGCGGCAGATGTGCTTATTGCTTTTGGAGTATTACTACTCCCAAGTCCTCTCAGTGAACAGAGCAAGGGAATTATATACATATGCATATGAGTGTATATACATGTATGTTTTCAGATCTATGTGTTTTTTTAAACATGGGTTTATGCGGATACTTGCAGTTCTGGTACAACTCCATGTGATTCATTCTTTTTTTTTTCCTTTCTATATTTTTCCTCCAATATTTTATTATGAAAATTTCCAGACTTACAGAAAAGTGGAAAAAATTATACAGTCACATTTACCTACCACATAGATTCTACAATTAACAGTTTACTATTCTTGCTTTTTGTACATCTATCTATCCCTCCATCCATCTTTCCATTCCAGTATACTTAATTCTCTAAATATTTTAGAATCTATATCACTAACTAGAATTCTTTTTTTAAATTTATTTATTTATTTGGTTGCACCAGGTCTTAGTTGCAGCTGGCGGGCTCCTTAGTTGTGGCATGCGAACTCTTAGTCGTAGCATGCATGTGGGATCTAGTTCCCTGACCAAGGATCAAACCCGGGCTGCTTGCTTTGGGAGTGCGGAGTCTTAACCACTGTGCCACCAGGGAAGTCCCTAACTAGAGTTCTTTGTTTATATACAACAAAATACACAAATCGCAAGGGTTTCGACTAACGGGTTTTCATAAACGCACATACCTATGTAACCCAAACTCCTATCAAGAGAAAATTACCGTTACCCAGAAAGTTCTCTCAAGCCCCTTTCCTGTCAACCCTGCCCCCTTCCCCCAAGAAACAATCACTATGCTGCTTTTGTCGCTCCACAGATTAGTTTTGCATGTTCTGCAGCTTCATGAGTGGAATCATATAGTATGTATATACTCCTTTGTATAAGGGCTCTTTCATTCAACATCATGTTTTTGAAACTCACATTGTTTTTCTTGTAACAGTAATTTGTTCCCTTTTTTGCTGAGTAGTAGTCTATTTTATGACAATCCACCCCTTTCCATATTTCCCCATTCTCACTGACAGTGAGAAACCCGATTCCTGTTATCATTAATGTTTTTACTTATTTAATTAATACCCCCATATGTAGCCAGTCTCTCATCACTGTGTCCCCCTGTTCCATATGGATGCCTTGCTCACCCTGCTCTGCCTCAGACTCCCTGTGTCAGGCTGCCCTCTTATGGGGGTGCCCTCCTTACCCTACTCAGGCTCTTGACACCCTGCAGCAGGCCAGCTCCATGTGTGCATGCCCCAGTTGGGCTCTTGACTCCCAATGCAAGGCTGCTCCCCTAACCCCCATCTTGCTCTGGGCCACCATGGCTCCACCCCTCCCCACCCCCATCCTCCCCGCATGGACACCTGCTTTGTTCTGCCCTACCTAATGTTTGGGAAGTAGATGGGCGGGGGCTCAGTTTTTAACATGCTTTCCTTTAATTCTTGTGAGAGCAAACATTTTCATGTTTTTTAACCATTTGGATTTCCTTTTTGAATTGCTTGTTCAGCTCTTTATTTTTCTTTTAGTGCCTGTTTATTGTTAATTTGTAAGAATTAAAGGAGCTCATATTGAAATATAGACGCTTTTTCTGACCCCAGTATAAAACAGGAGTTTTCAGATAATCTAATTTCATCAGCTGTGGGCAAGTACAATTAAAAACATGAATGCAGATAGAGGATGCTTCTTTAATGGTTAATTCTTTAAGGAAATTTTGAATGACCGTATAGTAGTATTTTAAAAGTCTTTTGGACATTTGCTATCCCTTCTTATGCTCCGTGTGATTTTTCTTGGAATAACTTCGTAGGTTTTTTTTAAAGTTTAATTACAATAAAGTATACATAAAATTTGTCATCTTATACATTTTGAGTGTACTGTTCGGTCGCATTAAGTACATTCACCTTGTGCTTCTATCAACACCTTCCATCTATAGAACTCTTCATATTACAAAAGTGAAACTCTGTGTCCATTAAACATTAACTCCCCATTCCTTCTTTCCCCCGAGTCCTTGACAACCACCATTCTACTTTCTATCTCCATGAATTTGACAACTCTAGGTATCTCATATAATTGGAAACGTACAGTACTTGTCCTTTTCTGACTGGCTGATTTCACTTAGCACAGTGAAGACACTTAGCACAGTGTCTTCAAGGTTCATCCATGTTGTAGCATGTGTCAGAATTTCCTTTCTTTTTAAGACTGAATAATATTCCATTGTATGTATATACCATTTTGTTTGCCTATTCATCTATCAGTGGATGTTGGGTGATACCTTGGTTGTGGGGAGACATTCATGATAGATTTAGGGAAAGGTTACAAAACAGAAGTAGTGTCTAACTTTTGTAAAATTACATATATAAAAGTTCTGGAGGAATATTGAAAGTGTCAATACCTCTGGTGATTTAGGATGTTTTGCTCGTATATATTTCCTGTTTTCGCTACAATTACACGTATTGCTTTTGTAGTAAAAATTAGTAAAGGAGGTAAAAGTTAATGTAAATGTGAAATAATTATGAATCCCTTCAAAATATGGTAACTATTTCACTGGTAGGCAGACGTACTGCTTGTCCATTGGTGGAAACCCCATGGGATCTTTTTGATCTTGGAGTAGTATCGAGGACCTAAGATGACTCTGGGACTAAATTATATCCGTTGGCTGTCTTTTAGGAAGGCTATTTTTGATACACCAGATGAAGATCCAAATTACAATCCACTACCTGAAGAGCGGCCAGGAGGCTTTGCCTGGGGTGAGGGCCAGCGCCTCGGTGGCTAAAGTGGCAGTGCCAATAACGAGACCCAGCTGGGAAGGACTCAGTGACATACCCATTGGGATTCTTTTATCCTTTGTGTTGCAAAAGTATGGACACTTTTGACAGCTTGACAAGATTTTGACTCCAGAAGCACTTTATGAAATGACACACTGATTAATCCAGAAGACATTTCCAGCAGTTTGCCAGTGGTTCCTCACTACACTGGTACTGAAAGTGTAATCTCTTGGAGCCAAACAACTGGAGAAACAAATACCCTGCTGCCTCTAAGGAGCAAGTACCTGAGAACTTGAGTTCTGTGGTGACGGGCAGAGTTCTTCCTCTTCCTCCTCCTCTTTGATAGACGAGGCCATGGTGTAAATGGAAGTTTCAGAGAGGACAAAATAAAACTGAATTCCATCTCGCTCTCTCTCTCTCACTGAATTAAAGCTTTTGTGTGTGATCTTTTAAATTATCACCATGTCTTCTAGCTCTCCTGCATAGGTCTGCACTCAGAGCAGTTTACGTGCCCGCTCGTCCTGTGTCTTCATGGCTTTCGGCTGGATTTCATTTCAAGATTGGAAATACACGGCTGAGACACCATGGCTGTGTACACAACTTACTAACCCAGAATGCCAGCTCCAGTGGGAAGATTTGTTTCTGTTGTCCAGATAGTTTGTTCTCCGTTTGGGTTTTACAAAACTTCAAGTTGTCAGCGTGGTGGAAAAGAAGGGTAGGGTGGATCAAGTAGCAGCAGGAGCTCTGTTGTAGAGAGTCAGGTAGGCGCGAAGCTAACGTACCGTCTCGTTTATTTACTCTGCATTTCTCTGCTCGGAAATATCCAGGGAAAGGCAGGTCATGGCCACATTTTTAGAAAACAACAGAAAGATCTTCTTTACACCTGGGAGACAGGTTAGAATGTTGACTCTAACTTGAGATGAGCGGGTACCAGTTAGGCAGGGATACATTTCTCCTGGGTCTTTGGCTGGTGAACATTTATCATTTGCTTCGTGAAAAGCCAAGAAGCTTTCAGAGACAAGTACCGGGTTTACCTTCCCAACCAGGTAGAAACCAGACAGGTCCACAGAAGTTGGCACTTAAAGCCAGTGGTTCAATAAGTACTTACCCAAGATGTTCACTTCCTGGGGGCTCAGCAGGTTGACTATCACACTGCCTAAGTAATTCAGAGAACCGGGAGAAATAGAATGAATGCCCCCAGGAAAGAGATTAATTCAAATCATTCTAATAAATGGCATGTAGGCCCGGGAACATTTCCCAGCTATTTCCAGCTTGGCTAAGTGGTTGCTTTCTAGAGTGTGAGATGTCCCTCAGAAGGATGAATATGAGGTTTATATTAAACATAATAAACATCTTAAATGGGAATTTGCAGATAATTTGCGAAGTGTAAAGTATTTTAATGTCTTTAAATGGAATATACATAAGTAATGGAATTTAATATAAGTACTTTACATGCTGCTAGTCAGTAACTTTGATTGTTGCAATTTTATGGAACGTGGGTTAATGGGACTGCTATTTTTCCTAAGTGGCTTTAAAAAAAATCTTTAAATGCCAATCTTAGAATGTATAGTCCTTATGGGATTCTTAAATTTTGTCTTGTCTTTGTTCAAGAAAGCTTTTAATTAGAAGGTTGGTTTTGTTTTGTTTTTCATTGTTTTGGGGCTAGAAATAGGTTTCTTTAGTTAAATTTGTTCTCCCTTAGTTAACTTTGAGTTATCCAATTCATGGAATATCTGCGGTGAAATTTTAATTCTAAAATCTGTTCACTGAGTGTTCATTTAAGTAGGGAATGTCTAAACATACTGATGACTGGGTAAGACAGGAAACATTTTGAGTTTATGGCCTAAACGCAGTCAGTTATGGGATTTTGGTCTCTCCGATTTTATGAGATGAAAATTCCTAGTGGCAGGATGCCATGCTGTGCTACTACATTGTGTCCTATGCAGTTGGCATTCCAAGCACTGACCTCTTAATTTGAGTGGCCAGTCCCACTACCACCATCCCTGGTCCGGTGTTGCACATCCGGATACTTTGGCTCACCTGGACGTAAGGAAAAGTCCTCACTTCTTCCCCAGTTTACCTCTCAATCTTGGTTCTTCCAGAACACACTTCTTTTTCTTAATGCAAGTCAACTGAAAAGCGAGATTTGATACATGGAATCTTGTGACCAATTTTCCTGACATACATAGAATTTAAAAGATTCCTGAATTCCACCAGTAATGCTGAAAAGCACACCTAAGGCATAGCTTTTTTGTTGTAGAAATACAGTATATGTTCATTAAAAAAAAAAAAGGACATGCAAATTGCATCTCCATAGGAGATAACACTTCATACATTTTGCTGTTTTTTTCCACTATGGATTTCTCTTTGTTTCTCTCTTCCACTTGTTCTTTCTCTGTGTCACTGTTGTATGTCCTAGTATCTTTCATACCTCTTGTGTAGTCTCTAAGCAGAGACCACCCAAGTCCTGGATTCTTGGTAACGAAACCCTCACTCTGTCTGTGGGGCCTATGAAATTAGGAAATATTGGCGCTATTGGCTTGTTGGGTAAAGGGCTTCCTAGAATTGCCATCTGTCCTTCACAGCCTGCATTTTATATTGTGGCTGTGTTTTCCTTTGACAGGTAACTCTGTGTTGCGAGTCATGATACTGCCGTTGTTTTCAGTGTTCTGTAGGCTGTCCCCTAAGCTACTTATATATTTTACACGTTTGCATTAAATTTGTTGAACTTTGTATAATCAAGTCACTTCTCTGCTCAGAAATGCACAGTAACTTCTTAGTAAGCCCCCATATCAAATGCATACGTTGTCTTCCTCTGCACGTTACTCCCACTTCTACCTAACAGGGACCTCAACTTAATTCTCTTCAGTTCTTCAAGGCCTTGCCCCATTCCTGGCTCCTCAAGATACCTTGACTCTAGGGCCTATTTCATTGCCTGTGTTCTTTGAATCCCTATGACACTTTGAGTCTGTACAACATACTCTTACACCAAATTACTGTATTGTTCTTAGCTGGTACATGTAAATGAGTCTTGTCTCCTTCATGAGAATGTAAAAGCTCCTTAAGAGCAGGAACCATGTCTTAAATTTTTGTATCCACCACAGTGCCTAGCATAGTGCTTGGCACATGGGTGCTGAATAAATACTTTGTTTATTGATCAGCAAACTATTATCTGGTATTTTTAATTATAGAGGGATTAGTGTATGTGCATGCAAGCTTGTACCTAGTTGCTGAAGCTTATGACTGTCTCAAAGTGGGATGGAGCAAAACAACATGATCAACGGCAGGGGTTTGCTGGTCCGACCAGCCAGCCAACAACGATGACCACCAGCTGGTATGGTCATGGTAAGAACAGATAGTTAAACCCACGGACCCTTGCAGAGCAGTTAAGAATGAGATGTGTCTGACAATTCACCTTTTAGAAGAAGAGCCCAGATATTTCTTGAATAGCTATTAGCTTATGACCATCTGCATATGAAAGCCACTTAACCACAAGAGACTCCTTTTGGAGGGACAGCAGATTTCAGACTACTAATATGAGGGATTGGGGGGAGGGGGCAATGTGTGTAACACTGCTTAATGCCAATACAGGATTTTATTTTTCAATTCTTTGTTCCACTTAGCTTTGAAGCTGCGGAATAGTTAGGTCATTAGGCTAGAGATTATGAATGAATTACCTATGCATGTGGTTACTTTTGCCTGCACCATGGTTTTTGTGGGGGTTTTTGTTTTTTGAGCCAGTGTTTTAAATTGACAGATTTCACATGAAAATCTTCATTTGGGGCTCTTCTTGAAAAAGCAAAAAACCGGAAGATCTGGCAATACCAGGCCTGCGTGGCACCTGCTGCCGAGAGATAACTAGTGGCTGTTTCTAGAGACAGGGCACTTGCTCTATCAAGAGATTATTTCACTCATTTATATTACCTACCTGGTACTCTTGTAATCATTTGGAGCCTATGTCCCCTCCAATAGGTTACTCTGGAAAGCACACTGGGAAGAAGGACTGAGGTCTGTCTTTTACATACTCAGAATCCGTAATTTGAGAGCTAACATATTGCTATGGTCTGAATGTCTGTGTCCCCCCAAAATTCATGCTGAAATCCCAATGCCTGATGTGATGGTATTTAGGAAGTGACGCCTTTGGGAGGTGCTTAAGTCATGAAGTGGAAGCCTCATGAATGGGATTAGTGCCTTATAAAATAGCTCCAGAGAGATTCCTAGCCCCTTCCATCATGTGAGGACGCAGCAAGAAGGCAGCAGCTATGAACCAGGAAGAGGGCCCTCGCCAGAAAGTAACCATGCTGGCACCTCCAGAACTGTAAGCAATAACTTTCTGTTGTTGATAAGCCAGTCAGTCTGTGGTATCATAGCAGCCTGAAAAGACTAAAACAGTTGTTTCCATTTAATTTTGGGTTGACTTTCTAAATTAATACTTAGAAGGAAGTAAAATTTTGTCAGTTATTCTTAAATACGTATCTGCTATTAGTTCAACATGCACATTTTCAGTAAACCCTGGTCTCTATACTACCAGCAACTGGAGAAAAATTACCTCTGACCTGGAGGAAAGGGGAAGGAGGATTTTTAATAGGTTCATGAATAGGGCAAGTCTCATGGAAATGAACTACAGAAGATGCCTGATGTCCTTCACATGGGTTGAAGCTTATGATGAATTCTCTGGAAATCACTTTTCCTGTATGCAGAGCAAACAGCTGCTTGCTGGTCTTTCTGTGGCGAATTAGCAAATTCTCTAAGAGCTTTGAATTTAGGAGGGGAAGGAGGAACTAATATCCTACTTTCCTGCTGGAGTTCTGAATCTTTTCATTGATTGGCGTGTGTATGATGGGGCTGGGAGCCCCGAAAAGAACTTGAGAGTCTGGCACGAATATTTTGGGAAAGGAAGGATAAAAGACAATTTTAGTTCCATCAGACTCCCTCTTTCCCTGCTTGTATTACAGGAGCAGACCATGTCCTTTGGGATAGCAACTTTCTGAGGAGAATGTATGATTGTCATAGAATATATATCTTTCTTTTTCTGTGACACAAGATGATCACCAGTATCCTTCTCAACATTCAGATTTTGTGACATCTGAATGACTCATCTCAGAGGCTCAGTTTCTTCATCTGTAAATTGGGGATGATATCAGTATCTACTATATAACATCAGTTATTTGGAGGATTAAATAACCAATATTTGTGTGCACCTCATTAATTTTAAAAAATGAAATACTTTCCTTGAAGAGCGACTATTATTGTGGCAGAGAAAGGGAAACGCGTGTTTACTGGAAGGAAATACTGTTAGCAGGACAAGAAAACCATGGTTGTTAGCCAAAGTTAAGGACCCACGGAACCGTACACCCAGTCCTTCACTGTTGTCGCTCCGGACCTTTTTCCGGTTGTACCTCGGACCCTGCTCTCCCCGCCCTCGGGAAATGAAATCCTGATCACGCTGCCAGGGCATGCTGGGAGTTGGAGTCCCCTTTCTAAAGGCTGCGGGTGGCGGTGATATCAGCGGCGTCGCCGGGAGCCACCAGCACGTGGCGGGAAGGGGCGGCGCGCGCTAGCTGTCGGCTCCCGGGAGCGGCAGGAGCTGCCCGCTTTCGCGCCTCCAGTCGTGTTGCCCTCCCGACATGCCCGAGGAGGCGGGCTTCCCGCCGGGCAAGAGATTCCGGCCGGGCGCCGGGCCTTTGAGGCGCGCCGGGTCCTGCCCTCACGGGCGGCGAATGGTGATGCTGCTGACCGCGGGCGGCGGCGGCGGCGGCGGAGGTGGCCGGAGGCAGCAGCCACCCCTGGCCCAGCCCTCGGTCAGCCCCTACCGTGAGGCCGTGGAGCTGCAGCGCCGGAGTCTGCCCATCTTCCAGGCGCGGGGGCAGCTGTTGGCCCAGCTCCGAAACCTCGACAGCGCCGTCCTCCTCGGTGAGTGACCGCGCCGGCGCGTCCTTCCTCTCTCCCGATTCGAGCTCCGCGAGAACAGCTTTTCTTAGGTGTTTCTCCCCGTCTTTCACTCGTTTCTACAACAAACCTGACTGCCTTTTCTGTTCGGGGCCAGGAGAGGGGCCTCGGAGGAGTCAGACAAGCCCGTTCTGGAGGTGCTCACAGCCGGTGCGAGTGACTCGCGCCTTCGGCAAAGACTCGCCTTCTGTGCGGAAGGGTAGAGGGACGCAGCGGGAACTTTGGGAGCTTGGAAGAGTGGATCTGAGCCAGTCGGGGAGGGAGGCGTTGGACGCAGAGGAGAGAGCCTGCAGCATAAGAGACAAAGTGGAGGCGAGAGACGGTCCGGTCTGACGGAAGTAGCAGTTTCTGGTGCACGAATTACGAAGCAGAGTTGAGGGCCGGGGACCAGTTACAAGGGGCTTTGATCCCCAACGTTTAAGTAAGAGGAGCTCCTGAAGGACCGAGAGGATGAGCCTCCAAAGAGGTGAAGGAGATCCAGGAGAGCTGATAACCTAAGGAACAGAGTTGTAAGAGGAAGGGAGTGAACAGATGCAACAATGAAAATGGGGACCCAAAAAGTGCCCACTGGATTGGATGCGAGGTATCAATTGGGGATCGAGTTGAGCGCTGTTTCGGCAGAGCTCTGGGAGCTGATTTGTCACTGGGCCGAGGAGTAGGTAGGAGGTGAGGGCATGAAGGCAGTGGGAGCAGGCTTCTGTTTTGACAAAAAGGAGGCGGACCTAGAGGAACTTCCAGATATTCATAGGTTCAGGGGAAGAACTCAGTAGAGAAGGAGGTTGAAGACGCAAAGCGGGCACTAATAGAGCAGAGACAGAGGGCATGGGGAACGGGGGCCCTTGGCAACAAGGGCTAGATGCAGAGCGGGCCTGGATATCCAAGAGGAGGATGGATATCCAAGAGGCTGGGGGGCTGGAGAAAGGAGGTAAGAATGGGGGTGACTGCAGAAAAGCTTGCAGGGGGAAGTGGCGGGAGATCACCTTTGAGGACTTCACTTTCCTATGAAGTAGGCACGGGAGCTCTGATGAGGATGGGCGTTACAGGGTCCTTGGGGAGGACGGGGACAAAAGAAGGGCTGCAGAAACAAGAACAAGGATCAGCGGTGGTGCTGGTGCTCAGGTGCATTTAGCCCCACGGCAAACTCAGGTCAGTGTCAGCACAGTTGGGTTAGTTTACTATAGCAACGCTCAGTTTCTTGGTGTAGGAGCAAAAAAGATGGACAGGGAGACATTGATCCCGGTTTGGGTTTTGCCTGATGAACTCAGCAGGAGGAGTGTAGAATAATCAAATTCTTCGTCCGTGATTTGTGTCTGGGTCAGGAAGGATGAGCAGTCAGAGGGGAGAAAATGGAAGAACCACGGGACTGTAGGACTCTGTGAGGTCAGGGAGGGGTACTGGTAGCTGTGGGGGAAGGGATGCACAGGTTTACAGTTCTTTGTTGTGACTGGGCACTGGGAAGGGAACACAGGAGGGTAGGAAATAAGGTTGGGTGCTTACTGTATGCAGATGCTCAAGTACATGGAAGAGACGGACAGGCCATCTCTGCCCCCCAGGGGCCTCTGATATTGGAGGGGGACAGAAACGTTTAAATGCTTTCACACAGTGTAGGGTGATCAGTGATGGACGACATGAACAAGGCTCTAAGGAACACAGAGGAGGCGGCGCAGCCCCTGGGGGGAGAGTTTGAGGTTTAACGCATGTACAGTTTGTCACGCAGGCAGCGTGGGGGCAGATATTTCATAATAGTGTGGGCAAAGGCAGAGGGTTTGAAAGGAGGCGGCTGGCTGGGGAATGGTGAGGAGTTAGCTGTGGCTGCAGTGTAGAGCAGATGTCTCTCTTCATGGCAGTGCATTTACATCTCGTTTATCCCTTTGAAAAGTAGGACATTTTTATATAACGTTTGTATTCCATTGTATGTTCTTACTATACTGGTTACTGTTGCTGACCACTTATGTTGTTTCTAATTTTTGGGTGTCATGAGCAAAGCTGACTAAAACTCTTTTGAAGCTGTATTTTTATACACATTTTTATTTCCTTAGAATCAGTTCCTGCAAGTGGAATTGTGGGTCAGAGGGTACAACATTTTAAAGATTTTCCTAGTATAATGTGGCCCTCCAAGAAACAATCCCAATTAACACTCTGCTGGCAGTACATGTGGGTACACATTTTCCCGTGGCTTTATCAGCTTAGAGTATTTTCTTATCTTTTTCTTCTGACTTTGATCTGTTTTGTGAAGTATGTTTCAGTTTGCATTTTTTTAAAATTTTGATGTGGACCATTTTTTTTTTTTAGGCTGCATTGGGTCTTCCTTGAGGTGCTTGGGCTTCTCATTGCGGTGGCTTCTCTTGTTGCGGAGCACGGGCTGTAGGCGCGGGGGTGTCAGTAGTTGTGGCGTGCAGGCTCAGTAGTTGTGGCTCGTGGTCTCTGGGGCACGTCAATTTGCATTTAAATGAGACTTTTTTCTTTCCTAGGGGAAACCGGCTCTGGGAAGACAACGCAGATCCCTCAGTACCTGTATGAAGGGGGGATTGGCCGCCAGGCCATCATTGCCGTGACCCAGCCTCGTCGAGTGGCTGCTATCTCTCTGGCTACCAGAGTCTCAGACGAGAAGAGAACCGAACTTGGGAAGCTGGTACCTAACTTCCTTCTTTACTGACAGTTCTTGGTCCCCTAACCCCCACTCCCGGCCCTCTGACTTTTATTTTTCTGAACAAGACTACTTATACATCTCAAGCTTCTTTCTTGCCACAATTGTTTCAGCCTCTCTCAGAGTTCTTTACCAGTTCCTAAGAGATCAGAGGGTCTGTCAGTCTCACTTGCTTTGCTTTCAAAATCTGTTGGCAACTTGGATAAATTAGCTGTTTTTTTCCTGAGCACTTTTTTTTTTTTGCGGTACGCGGGCCTCTCACTGTTGTGGCCTCTCCCGTTGCGGAGCACAGGCTCCGGACACGCAGGCTCAACGGCCATGGCTCACGAGTCCAGCCGCTCCACGGCATGTGGGATCTTCCCGGACCGGGGCACTAACCCGTGTCACCTGCATCGGCAGGTGGACTCTCAACCACTGCGCCACCAGGGAAGCCCTTCCTGAGCACTTTCAAGGCTTCGGTAACATCTGCTAAGTCTTTTATCTACATTTCTTTCTACAAACTTGTAAGCATTTTTCTAGTATATAGGTGGGTATTGAGAATGAGTCCCAGAACTGTATATAAGCCAGATTTATTCGTGTTTGTGTGGGTGTCTACCCATTTGACTTAAAAACGTCTTGGACATCTTTTCATATGTGTACATAGCTTCACTTGAAACTATGAAGTAGCTGGGAGGAGGAGGCTAGTTTTAAATTCTTTGTAGTGTTTATCATCATTGCAGTTGAAGGCGTGTGTCCATTGCCTTGGGAGCAGGGCAGGGTCGGAGTTGGTCCTGTTCGCTGCGATAGCACCAGTGCCTGGCACTGTGCTGGATACACTGGGTGCTGAACACACGTTTGCTGAGTGAATGAGTGATCTCTCCACACAGGTTGGCTACACGGTGCGCTTCGACGATGTCACCTCGGAGGACACCAAGATCAAGTTCCTGACGGATGGCATGCTTCTGCGCGAGGCCATTTCAGACTCCCTGCTTCGGAAGTACAGCTGCGTCATTTTGGATGAAGCCCATGAACGGACTATCCACACGGATGTGCTCTTTGGGGTGGTGAAAGCTGCCCAGAAGAGGCGAAAGGAGCTGGGGAAGCTGCCTCTCAAAGTAGGTGCAGCCTGTGCTGCTGAGGGACCCAGGGCAGTGGGCATGGGGGGGCGCGGGCCTCCTCGGCAGCCTTCAGGGCTCAGCAGGGGCACAAAAAGGCTGGTCCAAGCTTGTCCCCATCCTCCGCCCCTGTCTCGCACACAGGTGATTGTGATGTCGGCCACGATGGACGTGGACCTGTTCTCCCAGTATTTCAGCGGAGCCCCCGTCCTCTACCTGGAGGGCCGGCAGCACCCGATCCAGATTTTCTACACCAAGCAGCCCCAGCACGATTACCTGCACGCGGCCCTGGTCTCTGTCTTCCAGATCCACCAGGTAGGCACAGGGGTGCAGATTCCTGGGAAGGCCTGTTTGACCTCGAGCATTCAGCCTTGAACAGAAAAGCTGCTGAACGAAACCATTTTGTGAGCTCGTTTGCCATGTCCACATTTTTATCCTTTTGAATATGGAGTTCGTTTGCCATGTCCACATTTTTATCCTTTTTCTCAGTGTCTTTTTTTTTTTTCTCTAAAAAAAATAATTCAACCCTGACCAGCATCTTTCCTCAGCTGAGCCAGAAAACGTCCATATGTTAAAGCAGTGGCTTGCAAGCATATTTTGATTGGAACCCCCAATAAGACACATATTTTATATTGCAACCCAGGACACAATGTGTAGAACTGAAGTGAGTCTTAGGAAACACAGTCTCCTTTTACTACGTGTGATGTCCTCTGGTATTTGCTGTCTCATTGAAAAAAAAAAAAAAGTTGGTGTATTAACCAATAATGGGTTGCAATTTAGAGTTTTCTTCTTAAAAAAAACGAAAAACTGTACAGAGAAACATTTCAAATATTTTTTTCATTTTATTAAACGTTTACTTAAAAATTCGAGTGATTAAATCTCATTTTTTGGTTTAATTTGTATAAAATCGACTGTTTTTACCTTTCCATTAAGTTTCTGAAAAACTCTAGAAGCCAACTTTTGAAAGCTAATTTTTATTTTAAGCTCAGTGATGGGTGTATAGTTTAAAGTTTAAAAAGTCAAGTACTTAGTTCTAAAAAGCTCATAAAAAAAAACAGGAACTGCTTTCACTTTCCCAGCCCAGATCCTGCTCTTGAAGGTACACCTTCAATTTCTTAACTGTTTCCCTTGGATGTTACTTTCCTGTTTCTGAAACATCCTCTCAAATGATCATATCAGGGGCTTTCTTGGTGGCGCAGTGGTTGAGAGTCCGCCTGCCGATGCAGGGGACGCGAGTTCGTGCTCTGGTCCGGGAAGATCCCACGTGCCGCGGAGCGGCTGGGCCCGTGAGCCATGGCCGCTGAGCCTGCGCGTCCAGAGCCTGTGCTCCACAACGGGAGAGGCCACAACAGTGAGAGGCCCGCGTACTGCAAAAAAAAAAAAAAAAAAAAAAA
>NW_020837982.1:9502698-9508226 GCF_003676395.1 Aethalodelphis obliquidens
TTTAATTAATTTATTTATTTTTGGCTGCGTTGGGTCTTTGTTGTTGCACGCGGGCTTTCTCTAGTTGCGGCGAGCGGGGGCTACTCTTCATTGCAGTGCGCGGGCTTACTGCGGTGGCTTCTCTTGTTGCGGAGCGCGGGCTCTAGGCGCACGGGCTTCAGTAGTTGTGGCTCGTGGGCTCCAGAGCGCAGGCTCAGTAGTTGTGGTGCACGGGCTTAGTTGCTCTGTGGCATGTGGGATCTTCCCAGACCAGGGCTCGAACCCGTGTTCCCTGCATTGGCAGGCGTATTCTTAACCACTGCGCCACCAGGGAAGCCCCAGGATGTCTTTTTAAATCAAATATCAGTCTTTACAATATTACGACCCTACGTTGTGCACCATCGCAGTGCCTTGTTCCTTGTTCCACACAGTCGTACAAGTTTTCTATGTACGTACAGCCAATTTTTCCCCAAGGGTTCTAACATCTATCACATGCCACTCATGAATATTTTTTATGTGTTGAAACACAATCCACTTTTTCCCAGGTCCTTTATTTATGCTGCTTTTCTGCTCCAAACAGGTTGCTCTCCTAGGCCTCCGCACAGCTGTCCTCTTGGCTCTTCCCTCTGCCACCCTCCTGTGTTGAATCCCACGACAGCACCCCGTGTCTGCCCAGCCTCCTGGCCGCATCGGGTGGAGGAGGGGACTTGGGGGTTCAACCACACTGTACTCAGACTTCCAGCGGACACTTGGGTCCTCATGCCGGCACAAGCCCCCGAGGCTCACTCTGAGCCCGAGCCTTTGTGGCTTCTCCAGGGAAGTGGGCGCACCACTTTCCTACCACCCCGTCTGTACGCTCCCCCGTCAGGACTCCCTCTGCCCGGCCAAGTCACTCACTTCCTGCCCCGTCTCTTCATCTTTCAAAAATGGGTTGAAACCCTGTCTTCCTGGGCTTACACCTTCACCGTCATTTTGATAGTATTTGGAGAAGGTCAGGGTGCCTTGTTTAGCTGCTAAAAGCAAACTTGAGATGAGGATTTTTCATGAACAGTGCCTGCAGTGCCCTCAGGTTACATGGTAGCTTTGATGAGTCCTCCCCTTGATGAAGCTTTGACTGTTGTAGATTTTATCCCGGGAATTCCCTGGCAGTTAGGACTCGGTGCTTTTTACTACTGGGGCCCGGGTTCAATCCCTGGTCAGGGAACTAAGATCCTACAAGCCACGCCACCAAAAAAAAAAAAAAAAGATTTTATCCTTTCTGTGTGTGCACCTCTGAACATTTGTCCTATTAATACCGGGCTAAAAAACTACATGCACACGTATAAATACATAGATAATAGATATATGTATTCATGCATAGACATATATATATATATATATATATATATATATACATATATAGACACATACACATGCACAACATATAGATAATTATTAAACATTTTTCAGTTATTTTGCCAAACAAGTACTCTACAAATTAATGTATCTAAACAGACGTCAAAGAAAGATTGGATCAGTGGGTGTGCAGTTAACACATGTTCTTCTCTTTGCGAGGTGAAGGATCCAGTTAAGCCTGGGATCTCAATCCCTTGTCCACGTTCAGCGTGCTTTGGGGGTTTATGAAAGTACACTTGATGGCCTCATTCAATTAGGGCTCCTTTTCCAGCATGAGTGCTTCCGGCCATTTCCGTGGATCAGGATTTCCCCAAGTTGTCTCTTTTGTCAGCTCCATCTTTCAAGATGATTATGAAAGGAAGGCAGCTTCATGCAGATTTTATTTGCTTGCCTGGTTGTGCTTTTCATGGCATTGTTCTCGCTGCAAAAGCAATCTGGCCATCTTTCTTCAAAATCTCCTTAATTCGTTTTTAAACATAGCTGGCTAACTCGAGTACGTTGCAGCCGTGAATTCTCGGTGTGGGTTTTCTCCCAGGGGAGACACCAATGTTTAGGCTCATTTATGTCTCCAGAGTTAAGAAAAATAACTGGGAAAGTTCATCCGTGACCATTGTTCTGTGCAACCTGTGCTCCTGTCAAGGCCTAGTAATCCCACTCTGCCTTTTCTGTAGGAAGCCCCCTCCTCTCAGGACATCCTGGTGTTCCTCACTGGGCAGGAGGAGATCGAAGCCATGAGCAAGACCTGCCGGGACATTGCCAAACACCTCCCCGACGGCTGCCCCTCCATGCTGGTCCTTCCTCTCTATGCCTCCCTGCCCTACGCCCAGCAGCTGCGCGTCTTCCAGGGGGCCCCGAAGGTGAGTGCACCCCGTCTTCTGCCCAGCCCCATCCCTGGGTACCCAGACGGATGCACCAATGGGGCCTGTGCTCCTGTCAACAGGCTCCAGATAAGGTGTGTGGGACGGGATGTGCAGGGACCACACACATGAACTGGAAAGACGCAGGAGGGTAATGCGGGGCTGCAGACACAGCCCTCCCATGGTCAGAACAGGGAGACAGCTGTCCGGGGGTGAGGGAGAGGCAAAGGCAGAAGCCAGGGGCTCAGTGAGTGACTCTTCCAAGGTCCACCGTTAACAGAGCCTGTGTCCACAGTACGTTCCTTGGGTGCCCATGCTGTGCCAGGCACTGTGCCAGCACTTGACACATACTGTCTCTCATCCTCTCGAGAACCGCAAGGTGGGTCACCATCCCAGTTCTGAGGCCCCAAGGGGTGAAGTGACGGTTGCCCAAGGGGCACAGGAGGTAGCTGGCAGGGCCAGGACTCCAGCCCACAGCTTCTGAATCTTGTGCCTCTCCCACCACATCTCG
Organism: Aethalodelphis obliquidens; assembly: GCF_003676395.1. Lineage (NCBI taxonomy): Eukaryota > Metazoa > Chordata > Mammalia > Artiodactyla > Delphinidae > Aethalodelphis > Aethalodelphis obliquidens. The sequence goes on from NW_020837982.1 coordinate 9,505,441, forward strand.
TTGCCTCAAAATAAACTTTTAAGACTGAAGCATTCCCCACACCCTACCCCGCCCTGCCCCGCCCCGCCCAATTTAGTGATCAGCCATCAATATTAATGACTGTCATAATAGAAAAGTCATCTCTTCTTGCTCATGAGTGAGTTGTGACAATTCATGGTGAGGAATGTGTTTTAAAACTTCTGAATCATATGTGTGTCATATGGCTCTTCGGTTTTCTTCCTCCTTTTAGGGCTGTCGCAAAGTGATCATTTCAACCAACATCGCTGAAACCTCCATAACCATTACAGGAATAAAATATGTAGTTGACACGGGCATGGTTAAAGCAAAGAAGTATAACCCCGGTGAGAATTTGTAGCTCCTGATGTCTCTTCTCTGTGTAGTGAGCAGCCTATGTCCCAGTTTCCCCCAGATGATTGTCTCATGTCCGTAACTACGTGAGATTCGGGTGGCAGCACCACAGTCCAGCAGAAAGGCACGTGAGGCAGGAAAGGCACGTGAGGCAGGAAAGAAGAGCCCAGAAGTGGCACACCTGGGGACAGATGGTCAGGGACCTGGGCAGAGGGCATGCAACCCCGTCAGAAGGTAGGCGAGGATGCTGGCTCTCAGGCCAGGGACAGCCTGATACCACATCAGAGCCTCCCTCAGAAATGACATCTGAGCTAGGTTGGTTTGACCTCCAGTCTCCCAGGAAGGAAGCAGACCCCCCCAGGCTGGGGCGAGGCACTAGCTGTTTCCTGAGTGTGTGCAGTGGGCAGCTTGCTTGAAGTCATTTTTATTCAGGGCTGTTTTCTACCTTGCTTTACTCCACAGAGGATTTGAGGCAGCTGAAATTATGGCTCCCGAACGTTTAATTGAAATGCACTGCTAAGCCTTCAAGGGTGCTGTCATTCATGTGTGTCTCTGGGGACCACGTATGTGAAAGGGCTTGGTTCTCTAGTGCCTGGCACAAAATACACCTTTATAAGAAAATCGGTCTCATTCACTCCTAGGCGTAACAGCATTACATTGTCTCTCTTTTATAATAGGGCAGGAGGGAGGATGCAACACACGGGGGACTGGAGGCATTTCATTTTGGGGTCATCGCTTGATGTGGGGCCAACCGTCCTGGTTTGCTGGAAACTGTCCCAGTTTTAGCACCGAGAGTCCCAAGTCCTGGGAGACCCGCTCAGTCCTGGGCAAACGGGGTTGTGGTCGCCTGTGATCGAAGCCAAGGCCTCTGAGATCTACTCTCCTGGGTCCCTGCCCCAAGCACGAGGTCCTTCTGATGTTTTAGTCACAGGTTTCCCACGGTGTTCACAGCAAAGGCCTTGCTTCACCACAGACCGGTCTGGTTTCGTGCTTTCTGACGCAGGCTGGAGCTCTTCTGGACTCGTGTGTCACAGAGAGGGTCCCCGTGTGTCACAGAGAGGGTCCCCGGCGCTCTGAGCAGTGCCTCTCATTGCCCACGCTGCAGAGTTTGTTCATGTGACGAGCAAAGCACTAACACGGGCCATTCTCCCACCAGACAGTGGCCTGGAGGTGTTAGCTGTGCAGCGGGTGTCAAAGACTCAGGCCTGGCAACGCACAGGACGGGCTGGCAGAGAGGACAGTGGTATCTGTTACCGGCTCTACACGGAGGATGAGTTTGAGAAGTTTGAGAAGATGACGGTGCCAGAGATCCAAAGGCAGGCCCAAGGGGCTCCCACACCTGCCCTTTGTCCCGAGGCTTCTGTCCCTGTGGCCCGTATCCTCCAACTGACTCTCCTTGGTGGGCGGCTCTTGCCTCGCCGGCTGGGGGGTCAGGAACACCTGCGTGAACCACCTGCGTCTCTCACACTTGCAGGTGTAACCTGGCGAGCGTGATGCTGCAGCTCCTCGCAATGAAAGTCCCAAACGTGCTCACCTTTGACTTCATGTCCAAACCATCTCCAGGTAAGTGGGGTCTTTGGGAAGGTGTACAAAATGGACAAAAACAACCAGTGGACTCCAAAAAAAAACCAACCAGGTCTTCCAGCGGTCTCCTTTTGTTTAGTATAATTTGGTGGATAACAACCTTAACTCTCAGAGAAGAAACTCAAATCATGAAAGATGCGGTGCCGTCAGCACCATCGCGGTGCAGAATCGGCGGCTTCACGTAGGCATCACGGGCGGGTTCCGAGACCACAGGAAACAGTGAAGGTGGTCGAGGGGGTCCACAGGATACTGCAAACCTAACGAAATCGTACTTTTGCCAGCAAAAGCACTGAAAAGGTTAAGTTTCTTTGCTTTTGACCGGAATTTGATGGGCCCCTGCCCTTCACTGATAATCTCTCCATGTTGGAAAAAAAAATAATGGGGAGTTTTAATGATGGTAGCTTAGTACTTGGCATCTCTTCAACATATACCATTTTCTTTTTTTTCCTCTCTCTCCTTTTTTTTAAGTAAAGAAGCGCAACTAGTTAAAAAAGTAAACAGTCGATGGGTATACGGGGCCCCTCTGTGATCTCAGTTTCCCTCCTCTACAGCAACCACTGTGAACATTTCCCAGTGTCTTCTAGAGAAAATCTTTGCAAGTACATATAGTCTTTTATTTATTTATCATATGAATTTTATTTCATCAGTCCTTGGGCACATATATTCCATCCTCCTCCCAGACCGGGGTGCCTGCAGAAAGGGTTGTGATTGGGCGTCTCCAGCCCCAGGTGCAACAGCACTTATGGGCCATTCACGCAGCTTTCCAGCACTTCTTCCAGAAACAGGCCAAGAGCAAAGGCACCAGCCTTCAAGACTGAGATCAACTTTGCTTTTTTTTTTTTTTTTTTTTTTTT